>NC_133590.1:1200000-1503033 GCF_964106895.1 Numenius arquata | reverse complement strand
CGCCCCGCCGCGCAGCCCATTGGGCGGCGAGCCCGCAACCTTTGGCCCCCCCCGCCGCGCCTCTCCGCGCGACCGGAGAGCCGCCATTGGCTGCCTCCCCCGCCACTCCGGCTCCCGGCGCCTCGTGTTTATCCGGGCGCCTCGGATTGGCTGGGCGCTGGCAGCGACGCCGCCATTGGGCGCGCGGGGAGGACGTCTCCGTGTGACGTCACCCGGCGAAGGTCGGACGCAGGAGCAAGGGCGCGACCCTCCGCCGCCTGGGGGCACCGCCCCGCCGCGCTCTGATTGGTGGCCGCGCCGAGGGGGCGTGGCTTCGCCGGGGCGCGGCGTGGCGGGCGATTGGACGTCGCGGCGGCAGGGGGCGGGGCGCGGCACGGCGGAGCTCGGCTGCGGCGGCCCCTATTGGCCGCGGCGGGGGCGGCTGGTGACGTGGCCGCCGGTACCGGCGGCGGGTGCCGGCAGCGGGGCGATGCGCGGGCGGGCGGCGGCGGGCGCACATGGCCAGGTGAGCGGGGCCGGGCCGGGGGTGCGGGGCCGGGCCGGGCCCGGTGCTGAGCTGTGGCCTCTGCCCGCAGGATCGGCGTTTCCTGCCCGTCGTGGCGCTCGGCCGGACTCTGCCCGTTACCGGGGCCGAGGCAGCGCCCGGCGGCGCTGGGGCTGGCTCTCGCCCTGGGGCTGCTGCTGCTGCTGGCGGCCGCCGCACCCCACCGCTGGGCCGCGCCGCCCCGCGCCGCCCGGCGCGACGAGAGGTGAGCGGTGCCGGGGGCTGCCGGGGGACCGGGGGCGGCCGTTGCCCGCCGGTGCTGAGGCGCCCTGTCGCCCACCCTCCCCGGGCCCCAGGTACCTGGCGCGGGTGGAGGATCTGACGGCCACCGACACCGAGGACCTGGCCCTCAGTTACGGGGTGGTCATCGACTGCGGGAGCAGCGGGTCCCGGGTCTTCGTCTACTTCTGGCCCCCGCACAACGGGAACCCCCACGACCTGCTGGACATCAAGCAGATGAGGGACCGGAGCAGCCGCCCCGTCGTCAAGAAAATTAAACCGGGTCGGTGCCGCCCCTCCCTGCCCCCGTCCCCACGGGAGGGCTCCAGCCGGTGGCGGGGCTGGGCCGGTTCACAGCCTCCTTTCCCCGGGCAGGCATCTCCACCGTGGCGGCGGCGGCCCCGCAGCAAGCTACGCCCTACCTGCGCCCGCTGCTTCTCTTTGCGGCAGCCCACGTCCCGGCTCGGAAGCATAAGGAAACGCCGCTGTACATCCTGTGCACGGCGGGCATGCGGCTGCTGCCCGAGAGGTGAGCGCCCCGGGGGGGGACAGGGACCCCCGGGACCCCTCAGGAAGGGGGAAGGCAGTGACCTCGGCGTGAGCCTCACAGGAAAACTAGGAATCCTGAAGGGGATTCGAGAAAGAAGCAAGGAGCGAGGGCTGCGGAAGGAGCATTTCCCAGCGCGCTGGGAGGGAGCCGAGAGGAGATGCTTCTTACTGGTCTCAAACACATAGAGGGGGTTTTTCGTCTCCAGGGTGGGTGCAGCACCGGGGCTCGGGGGGCAGGGCGGGGGGGGGGGTGTACTGCAGTGGGGTTTCTGCTCGTCTCTTGCGCTCCCGTGAAGGAGCATCACTGGGGAAGGTGCCCCAGCGTCGGTCCCTCTCCTGCGCTCCCGCAGGCAGCAAGCTGCAATCCTGGAGGACTTGGTGAGAAACGTGCCCCTGGAGTTTGATTTCCTCTTCTCTAAATCACACGCAGAAGTGATCTCAGGGAAACAGGAAGGTAGGAGCTGCCGCAAAGCACTGCTCGGTTCCCTTTAGTGTATTGCCGTGATGATGACACTTTCTGTCTCGTACAGGTGTCTACGCTTGGATCGGCATCAACTTTGTCCTGGGCCGGTTTGATCACGAGGACGGTGAGTCCGACTGCTCGCACAGCAGCTAGGAGGGTGTGAGCAGAGCCCTGCGAGAGCCAGCCCCGGCACTGGGACTAAGAGCAAGCTCTGGAGCGGGCAGCATCTGCCCCTCTGGCCAGGCAGTGCCTGACTCCAGCCACGCATGTGAAACTCTCCTGGAGGGGCACCTGCCCCAGTCACAGGAACAAATCCCCGCGTGAGGGGGACATCTGCAGCATTTTGGGAGAAGAACCAGGGAGAGAGGGTTTGTAGTAGTGTTCCTGTAGCGGCTTCCAGTGGTGGATGCTTTGGGGGAACCTACAAAGCTGGGGGGCGGCAGCCAGTCCCAAGTGCCAGGACCCACTGCCCTGCAGGTGATCCCCGGGGGCTGCTTGTGGGGGTTGAGGAGCCCCGTGAGGCTGCTCTGGGGGGTAACAGTGAAAGGGAGGAGATGTTGCCCCAGGCCCTGCCTCTCGCCAACATGCTGCTGTGGGTTGCAGAGGAGGATGCGGTGGTCACCGTAGCGCTGGGGGACCAGAGGGACTCCCTGGTTCGGAAACGAACAGTTGGGATCCTAGACATGGGGGGCGCCTCCCTGCAAATCGCCTACGAAGTACCCGACGCTGGAGCCTTCTCCTCCCCCCAGCAGGTGCGTATCTGGCCGGCCGGCCCCCAGAGCAGCCCCTGACTTCTCTGGGTGGCTGCTGATCACGGACCCCTCTGCGTCCCCAGGAGGAGGCTGCTAAGAACTTGCTGGCAGAATTCAACCTGGGCTGTGATGTACAGCACACTGGCCACATGTACCGCGTCTACGTCAACACCTTTCTGGGCTTCGGGGGCAATTTTGCCCGGCAGCGCTACGAGGATCTTGTGCTGAACCAGACCTATGTGCACAACCGGTACTGCTGCCTCGCCTAGCGGTGCCCCTGCTGGGGCATCGCGGAATGGGGTGCTGGGTCTTTCACGCCACCTTCTCCCCATTAAGTTTGCCCCAAGAGCCGCCTGTGGCCGTAACAGCTCCCACAGCCACGCTGGCAGCAGTAGGCGCCAGGGCTGGCACACAGCGCACGGGCACTGCCCTTCTGCGAGCCTGGCAGGCGTTATCAGTGCCACAGCTCCCTGCCTTCCTCCTCCTTCCCTCGCGGCAGGCTGTAGGGAGGCCCCTCTGGTGACTTTTGGCTTTTCTTGCTTTGACTTTCCCTCCATCTCCAGCACCGATTCACTCAGCACATCCTTCCATCGCATCCCCACCTCAAGCTCTCTGTCTCCTGTCTCTCCTTCCCTTCCCAGAGCGCTACACGAAGCTGTCGCCAGAGGCGGAGAGGCTTGGTGCCCAGGTACTCCTGTGCCAGGAGCAAACCCTGCCTCCAGCTCCCCAGGGGCTGCGCAGGGATGCGGATCCCCGCAAGCTGGGTGGGGTGGCTGTGCCTTATTGCACCCTGCAGGGGCTCGGGGCGCGTGGCAGCAGGTCAGCGTGACAGATCTCTTGAGCCTGGCTTCAGCAGGAGGTGGCAGGGTGGGTGCCAGCACCGCAGGGTACAAGGGGCCACAGCCTGGTCTGATGCAGGGGGCATCCAGATGCAGGGCAGCGCTAGACTAGGCTTTTGGGGATGGTAGAAGAACCCCTGTGCAATTGCCTTTCCTTCCTGGCCTGTTTTCCAGCTTGCACAGCCAGCGGACAGGGCTGAGCCCTGAGACGCCCTTCCTGGACCCCTGCCTGCCCGTGGGGCTGGAGGACACGGTGGCCAGGGGTGACCAAACCCTGTATGTGCGGGGGCGAGGGGACTGGCTGGCCTGCGCAGAGCAGCTGCAGCCCCTCCTGGCCGGGTCCAACAGCAGCCAGACCTCCCTGGTGGGGGCCTACAAAGCACCCATCGACTTCAGCAACAGCGAGTTTTATGGCTTCTCTGAATTTTTCTACTGCACGGAGGATGTGCTGCGCCTGGGGGGCCGCTACAGTGCCCCCACCTTCACCTCCGCTGCCCAGGTGGGTGCTGCCCCAGCCCGGAGGCCAGGGAGCTGCTGTTCCTGGGGCTGGGAGGGAGTGGGGGCCGTTTCTCAGCTCTGAGCCCCAACTTCTCCATTCCCCAGGAGTACTGCAGCCAGCGATGGGAGGTGCTGACCCAGCGCTTCCGTGGCGGCCTCTACTCGGCACACGCCGACCAGCACCGTCTGAAGTAAGGAGCTTCGCTGGGGGGGTGCCGTGGCCGGACCTCCTGGGGGGGCTTTCGCTGGGGTGAGGGACCGTGCGTCTGGTTGATGCTCCCGTGTGCCGTTCCCGCAGGTATCAGTGCTTCAAATCAGCCTGGATGTACCAAGTCCTTCACCAGGGTTTCCGCTTCCCCCTGGAGTACCCCAGCCTGCGCACAGCCCAGCTGGTGTACGACCGGGAGGTGCAGTGGACGCTGGGAGCCATCCTCTACAAGACACGGTTTCTGCCACTCAGGTACCATCGGTTCTGATGGCGTCGCTCAGGGGAGGGTGGTTGGGGAGGAGCAGGAGTCACTGCACCGGGCGAGGGCTCCTGGGCGCAGGACCCTGGTAGCATCCTACGGCACTTCACAGCCAGCCCCGACTCCTCTCCGCAGGGATCTCCGGCAGGAGAGCATCCGGCAAGCACACGTCTCCTGGCTGCGCCTCTCCTTTGTCTACAACCACTATCTCTTCTTTGCCTGCATCCTGGTCGTAGCGCTGGCCATAGTCCTCTACCTCCTGCGGTTGCGCCGCATCCACCGCCGGCAGCTGCGCTCGGCCCAGCTCACCCTGCTCTGGCTGGACAAGGTGGTGGTGCCGCCAGGCCAGGGAAACGGGCCATGACAACGGTGGTACCCGCCGACCCATTGCACCAGCAGAACCAGGACTGGCTGACAGCCTGGGCTCCGAGGGCTTGGACTCTTTCTCGAAGACCATCTCAACTCTGCACTCCATCATCTGCACATCGGAACCAGAATCTGTGGGCTGAGGCAGCTACAGCCACCGGAGCTTTCCTCTCCACCTCACCCCAGCCCTAATCTTTACATTCCTTGGCCTCCGGCCTTCGCCTTGCCACATGGTGTAGAGCAAAGTCCTCTGCTGCCAGCGGGCTCAAGGCTGCAGCCCTGGCAGGTCCCTCAGATAAGCAGAACACTATTGCCGAGGTGGCCAACCCAGGGCTGTGACCTGAAGCACTAGGCCACCCCATGACTCAGCCACCAGTTTGCAGAGCAAGCTGGTGAGGTGCTGTAGGTCACCACCTGAGGTGGCCTTCCTGCAGTCCCTTACAAACCCATAGGCTGGAGAACAGCAGTCACCAGCGAAGTTCCTGCAGGAACCAGGTGAGCCACAAGCTCCACTGGGCGGCTTTGCCCAGCCCAGCCCCTCTCGGAGCGTTCCTTACAAGGTGTCCTGCTCTTTGCCACGTCTTCCCCTCCCAGGACAATCCTCCCCGGGCTCAGGGACTGGTACCTAAGGCACCACCAAAGTTGGCTGCCATTTCCTTTCATACATTCCTTCCTGGGCACATCTGCCCCGTGATGTCCCAGGGGTTAATCAGGCACTAGCGCCAGGACCAGCGGTTCTCTCCCCGATGAGCGCAGGCTGGGCCTGCCCGTGGGGCCACCACCTCACTCCAGCCCAGCTCCCTGTCCCAGGGCAGATCTGGACTGTGGCTCCGTGCACAGGCACGAGCCTTCCTCCCCGGGGCTGGAGCCCCTGGTGACACAATGGAGTTTGTCACTTTTTACTTGAACTCGGCTGTTCCCATTCCTGTAGCAATAAACAAACCCCTTGAGCCACCCAGCACTGGTCTTGTTTTCTAGCAAACGCCTCCCCAGCAGCGACGGCTCCGGGCTGGCAGCATGACCAGTGCCCATCTGCACAGTGCTGCTTGGTGCCGCCACGGTGGGACGATGGGAGCTGCTTTCGTGCCGGTAGATGTTGTCTGTGATTTCAGCAGGACAGCTGAGCTCACCTGGTGAGGCCTCACCTCGAGTTCTGGGCCCCTCACTACAGGAAGGACATTGAGCTGCTGGAGCATGTCCAGAGGAGACCCACCAAGCTGGTGAGGGGTCTGGAGAACAAGTCATAGGAGGAGAGGCTGAGGGAACTGGGCGTGTTTAGTTTGGAGAAGAGGAGGCTGAGGGGAGACCTCATTGCCCTCTACAACTACCTGAGAGGAGGGTGTAGAGAGGTGGGTGTTGGCCTCTTCTCCCAAGGGAATAATGACAGGAGCAGAGGAAATGGTCTGAAGTTGGGGCAGGGGAGGTTTAGATTAGATATTAGGAAGAATTACTTTCCTGAGAGGGTGGTCAGGCACTGGCACAGCCTGCCCAGGGAGGTGGTGGAGTCCCCATCCCTGGAGGTATTTAAGGAACGTGTAGACATGGCACTTCAGGGCATGCTCTAGTGCCTGAGATTGTTGGGTTGTGTCTGTTTGTGGGTGGGTGTGCTGTGTGGTTGTGGGCATTTGGTTTGGTTTGGTTTTGGTGTTCTGGGATTTTTTGGTTTTTTTTTTTTTGTTTGTTTGGTTGGTTTTGGTGGGGTTTTTTTTATTATTATTATTTTTGGGTGTTTTGTTTTTTTTTTTTTTTTTTGTTGGTTGGACTCGATGATCTCAAAGGTCCCATCCAACCAAAAACATTCTGTGATTCACCTCCGGAGCTGGCAGCGGTGAGGGAAGCACTGATCCAAACTGAACTGTTGTCATCTTTGGAGACAGCATCCTCTGCTGCTCTCCTCCTAAGACAATGAAGTCCAGCCTGCCCGCTCAGAGTCCCTGGAAGATGTTGCTCCCTGCTTTTTACCTAATTCCCCACCCCAACCTTGGAAAGAGGCCACTAAGCTTCTCCAGCTGCTGCGTGGCCATGGAGGTGGCCCCAGCACAGCTGCCAGCTGGAGGCTGGGCAGGTCCCCAGTTCTCCCTCCGGCACGTGCTGTTGCCTGACCGTGACCCCAGTCCCACAGGATGAGTGCACAGGTGGCACCAAGGATAAAACTTTCCATGCACCAGTGTGATGCCACCCTCCTGCTCAACAGCTGAGGATCCCAGCCTTGTTCTCATGGTGCAAGAGCAGGCTTAGGGGGAAGGGAAGAAGTCTGAATAAAGCCAAGACTGTTCCTCAGCCTCACAGCAGCAAGTGACTCTGCCTCCAGCATCACTTACTAGAAAAAGGATTTATTTCCACCACACAAATTCAACAAACACAGACAAATAAATTAATACAAATAAATTATCTGATAAATAAGGGGAAACCTAAAGCACAATGCTCTACTCAGTTCTTCTCAGAACGTGGACAGAGGTGGGGGTGGTATAGACACTACTGCAGCATCCTCACTGCTGAGGTGGGAGACACAGCACCACTTTAGCCCCCTCCAGCAGGCTGCCAAGTGGCAGAACCCCCTGCCCTGTACCCCAGCACCTCCCTCATCACACCCATGGGGGGGCCGTGTGCTCCTCCAGAGTCAGCCCTCCCTTCTCACATTCACAGCCAGAATCTGTCTTAGCAAGGACCACCCTCACCGCAGGGGGCTGAGGATGCAATGGGCTCCTGCCTTCTCATGCAGAGGGGCAGCCAGTGCCTGAAATGACCAGGGATCCGGTAACTAGTTGGGCAGCTTGGGCTACGAGCAGAGGTTTCACTCGGGGAGCTGGGGCTTTAGTGCACGGGAGGGAACAGGGGGAGCACTGCAGGGACAGGATCCGCTGGCACTACACACAGATCTCTCTCAGGACAGCGCTCAGTTGCCAGCTGACAACCTGTGGCCAGCTGAGGGGATCTCTCCCTGGCAGTGTGGCTGCTCCTAGGGCTGGGATTACCAGGCCAGTGCTGCCTGCCATGCTCAGGGGCGCAGCCATCATCAGTCCAGGTTGCAGTGCTCAGGGTGTGCTGGGGCAGCGGGTCCAGCCTCTGTCCCAGCACCTCTGGGGGCTGCCTGGTACGGGAGGGTAGAGGCTGGAACAGCAGCAAGAGCTGGGAGACAGAGAAAGGAGAAGTTAGCACCAAACTGCACCCACAAGGGAGCCCCTACAAATCTAGGGAACCACAGCGTCCAGGAAAGCACTTGGTTTGCTCAGGCCCAGCGCAGAGGCAGCGGCTCCGCCTCAAGACCAGCTCACCCCTGCCACAACACACAGAAGCCAAAGCATCTCCCTCCCGGCAAGAAGCAGGCTGCAGCTCTCTCCCCAGCCAGACACAGGCAGGCAAGTGGGGACACGTGTGCCACCCCAGCCCTCTGCCCACTCACGGTAACAAGTTTGGGGGTGTCTCTCTTCAGGCGCCGGCTCCTGGGGGCTGCTCACTCCCAGAGGAAGCGCACGTACCAGATGGTCTCGTTCTTCAGCTGCGGCCCAAAGAGGGGGTTGGCCTGGGCCAGGATGGCGATGAGCCAGCTGCAAAGGGACCCAACCCGCCGTCAGCCCTGGGAGCAGGTACCAGGATCCCGGGATGCTGCTGCCCCAGGAGGTGAAGCGCCCGGGAGGGAGGCAGGCCGCAGCCCAGGGGCTGCCCCGTTCTTCCACGGGCGGGAGGCCGGGCAGCGGCCACCGGGCCCGGTGAAGCCAGGGAGGATGGGGCGGGGGGAGGAGGGTATCAGAGCCCGGTTCGCGGTACTCACAAGAGGTAGCAGCACACGGCGGTGGTGACCAGCATCGTGATGATCACCCTGCGGAGATACCGGCGTTAGGACGGCGAGGCCCGGTCCCACACCCCCCGCCCCCGGTATCCCTCCGAGCCCCTCACTCACCCACGGTTCGGCCCCTTGGGCACGAACCAGGGGGCGGCGACGCCCACGAGGCCCCAGAAGGCGGAGAAGAGGACGATGGGCAGCGCGAAGCTGTGCGCCGTCATGGCCGCCCCGCACCGACAGACCCCCCCGCCGCCGCCGCCGCCGCCCCGGATGCCGCCCCGCCCACTGCCGCGCCCGCTGGCCAATCCGCGGGCGGAGCGCGGGGCGCTGCCGCCACCGCCGCCTCCCATTGGTGGAGACGCGCGGCCGGGCGCAGGGCGGGCAGACGCCAGGGGGCGCTAAAAGCAGCCCCGTCCCGTCCCGTCCCTCCCCGCCACGGCGGGCCCGGCCCCCGCCGCCAGCAGCCGCTGCAGCTCCCCGCCTGCCCCCGCACCTGGCTCCGCAAAGGAGGCACCCAGCCAGACACCAGCCGCTCCGTTAAAACGCCTTTATATGACAAAACTCGCGCTCACACCCGCCGCCTCCTCCCCGGGCACAGCCCGGCTGGGCGCGCATCCCCCCAGCCCCCTGCACCCGGGATCGGGGGTGTGTGTGTGTGTGTCTCCGCCGCCTCCGGGCACAGCGGCACAGCTTCCCCGGGAGGGCTCTTCCTCCGGTCGGTTATTTGGGGACCCGCCGGAGCTCGCTCATGAGCCAGAGTGCCGTGCTGAGCAGTGCCAGGGAGCCCGACTGGTGCGTGGCGGCCAGAGGCGTGGGGACATACAGCAGCAGGGTGCTGATGCCCAGTCCCACCTGCCAGGAAGGGAGAAGGGGTAAGAGCGGCTGTGGGTGCAGCGTTGACACATGTCCCTAGCACAGAGTACGGCCTGGAAAGGCCCATGGCCACAGCCAGACTTCCTGCCATCGAATTCAGACCATGCAGGCCCTGGGTGCAGGCAGTTCCACCTCCCAGCTGCAGGCTCTCGGGGCCAGCACAAGCCAGGGGCAGCTCTGTCTTTGTAGCAATCTGCTACAAAGGACTAAAGGGAGAAAAAGATAGAAAAAAATCAAACCAAACCAAAAATGACAGCACCTGCATGCAAGCCACAGCCAATAAGGAAGTCACTGCCATCCTGGTCCTGCGAGGGAGTGGGATCTTCTGAGAGAAGAGGTACAGCGCTGTGATAGCTGCGAAGGAGGAGATTCCCTGCAGAGGGGAAGAGAAACAGCCAACCTTCAAGAAAAGTTCAAAGGAAATGGGTGCGGTGGCTCTTTGGCTGCACCTTCCATGCAGTAACAGAAATTCTGTGAGCAATCTTTAACTGCAGAAACACGTTAACAGCCATGCCCAAATCCCGGAGCTCCCGTGCCCACCAGCTTAACAATCCTGAAATTTAACTAAAGTTAAGAGAGTCCCATTTTTCTCCCAATTAATGCTTTACTTTTCAGTAGCTTTTCCTCATTTCTTCACATCATCAGGGGTTATTTTTGCCCTCTCCCCATCTGTCACCTTGACAACTAAAGGTGGAAGCTGCCATCTGGAAAACTGATCTCATTTTCACCCCTCAGCTGTGGTTCAAGAGCACAATCTTGCTGCACAGGTCACCCCACAGGATTCCTCTTCTAAGTCACTTCATCTTTCTTTTTAGTCTTAGTGATGGCTTAGTCCCCAGCAGCGCTGGCAGTGGTGTTTAATACCTGGATTGCTCTAACTGGCTATTTTCACAGGGTGCTATTGGTGTAAAGCAAGTTCAGCAGAGCTGGAGGAAGTATTCAATATCGGGTCCTGCACTTGGACCCCCTGCGGCGCTACAGGCTGGGGGCAGAGTGGCTGGAGCTGCCCGGCAGAAAAGGACCTGGGGGTGTTGGTCGACTGTCGGCTGAACACGAGCCAGCAGTGTGCCCAGGTGGCCAAGAAGACCAACAGCATCCTGGCCTGGATCAGGAACAGCGTGGTGAGTAGGACTCGGGAGGTGATGGTCCCCCTGGACTGAGCACTGGTGAGGCCCCACCTCGAGGGCTGTGTCCAGTTTTGGGCCCCTCACCACAAAATAGACATTGAGGGTCTGGAGCGGGTCCAGAGAACGGCAACAGAGCTGGTGAAGGGTCTGGAGAATAAATCTGATGAGGAGAGGCTGAGGGAGCTGGGGGGGTTCAGCCTGGAGAAAAGGAGGCTGAGGGGAGACCTTCTTGCTCTCTACAACTCCCTGGAAGGAGGGGGTGGCCAGGGGGGTCAGTCTCTTTTCCCAAGGAACAGGCGATGGGACAAGAGGAAATGGCCTCAAGTTGCCCCAGGGGAGGTTCAGATTGGAGATTAGGAACAATTATTACAAGGAAAGGGTTCTTAAGCCTTGGAATGGGCTGCCCAGGGAAGGGGTTGAGGCACCATCCCTGGAGGGATTGAAAAGCCGGGTTGCCATAGTGCTTAGAGACATGGGTTAGTGATGGTGTTTATCAGAGTTAGGTTGATGATTGGACTAGATGATCTGAAAGGTCCCTTCCAACCCAGACAATTCTAGGATTCTATGATTCCCAAGTTGTATTTCACACAACTTTCCCAGACATTTCAGTAGTGAGGGCTACCCTGGTCTGCAGCTCATGTTAGGAAAAAAAGAGATTCAAAGAAACAAAGGTCTGTAACTCAAGCAGGAGGAAGACATCCTTAAGGAAGGAGACTGTGCTGAAAATAGGTAAGAGCCCTAAACTTCCTCTTTCTGCAGAAGCAAAACGGTTACACACCCTCAGGACCTTCAGACACCCTGCGTATCACTCAAGCTGACAGAGCCACCGCGCAAAGAGGACAGCTGGCTGCTGGGGGCAACCGAGAAGGAGCATGGACATAGCAGGAAGATGGCACTTACCAAGATCCTGTGATCGAACTGCACAGTTGTAGGATTCTCAAAGATATTTCTCAGCACGGGGGAGAAGGCAAGGAGATCATCTGGGATCCAGCGCTCCCCCATTTTGGGGAAGGAATTGTACACAAGGCCAGCATCCAGCCCTGCCACAAAGGCACCTGCAATTCCAGAGCAGAGAATGAGACTGCTAGAGGCGGGACAGGTGAGACTCCGGGTTGCACCGCTCTGACTCAAGAGCTCAGCTTGATCCCGAATTTCTTTCGGAAGCATATACAGAGACCACACAGTGATAGGCAGGCTGGGAAGCACATCTCCACCTGCTCGGGAAAGACTTGTAAGGGAAGTTCTTGACTGTCAGCTCCCTGACAGCAACGAAGTTTTCCCAGAGAACGTGATGGGGTTGCTCACTGTCCCTGCCAGAACACAAGAAAGACAAGGCAGGAAAGAATGAGCCGCAGATGGGACAACAGTAAGATACACTCTTACCTGAAAGAGCAGTAAGAAAAATGAGAGCTGTAGTGCCATGAGCAAATTGTCTCAAGCGAATGAGCTGATGGGTCTCGGGTAACTGTAAAATACAAAAAAATAAATAAAAAAAAAAATCAAGGCAAAGCATTCCAGCACTATTTGCACCAGGTAAGAGAAGCCTTCACCGCACACATGGGCCAAGGGGTTGGCTTGTGTTTTTTACAGGAGGAATCTAGAGACCACCATGCAGCACAGTCACACTTCAGTGGTTCCTCAAAACCACAACTAACCAAATCCAACCCTGTGCAGAAACTGAAGCGGCCACTGGACAGATACTGGCACAAATCATTTATCCCAGCTAAAGCACACCCCTGCCTGAGCTTGCGTGAAAGCTGAGGCTAATCATGTTTGACTAGAACAGCACAAGTCAAAGGAAGGTCCCATAACCAAGAAGGTTACAGAAAGGGTATTTTGTAACGCAGCATCAGATCAGAGCCAAGAACAGAGACTAAAACGGAAGCACCATCGCCCTTCACACCCTTTCCTCACCCGTCCACATCACACCCTCAACCCTCTGAATCCACCCGACTTGTGACACACCACTTTGTACCTTGTGTCGCGGAAGCAGCAAAGACAGCCCCGTCCACAGGCTCGCAGAGTACAGAACCAGCGCGGAGCCAAGATGTGCTGCGAGGCGGTACTGACTGACCCGAGGAATGTCGTAAGAGTCTGGCTTCTCTTCCAGCCCGCTCTTCACCATGTACCATCCCAGCAGCCCCTGATGAAACAGAGGGGTTAGAGCCAGAGAGGGCAGCAGGGACTGCTAAAACCAGATAAACATTAGGGGCAAAGCGATTCGTTTCCTCCATCTTCAACCAGCTGCCAGCACTGACACCCCTCCAAGCATCCCATCCACTGTTTTAACTACACCTGATCAGAAGGCATTCCCAGGAGATGCTGCCGCTAATTCCTGCGGCTACAGAGCTCACTCACCTGGAAGCAGACCAGCCCACAGAGCGCGAGAACACAGCCCTTCATGGGGCGGTTGAGCCAGCCCCTTCGCCAGAAGTAGGCGGCAGGCAGAATGTAGGCCAGACCCACGACACGGCCCCACATACGGTGCGAATACTCCATGTACCAAATGAACTTGAACTCTGTCAGCGTCATGTCATGATTCAGGCTGTTAACGGGAGTAAAACAAAGGACTGTTTCACGCGAGGAAGCAGTCCTGTGCCATGAGTCCCTCAACAGGGGATCACCTTCTTCAGAGGAAGGAGGTGACAGTGAAGAAGCCACCGTCAGCCAGGCTCCATGTGCCTTGCTAGTGACATTAGAAAATATTTCCACCCTTACAGGAGTTTTTGGAGCAGCTGAGCCCACCCTCTGTCCGTTTTTGCTCACTCACATTTTAAACTCCGGGAACTGTTGGTACTTTTGGAACTCGGCTTCCCACTCCTGCTGTGTCCTGGGAGGTTTCATCTCTTTCACCAGGTGCCAGTCAACCATAGAAAGGCCCGATTCTGTCAGCCTGGGGGCAGAAACACCAGCGGGGACAACTCATTCCCTGAGGGTCTACAAATCCACCCAACTGATGGGAGAGCTGCACCGGACAGCCCTTAAAATCACGGCTGGAAACAGGACAGAGATGAGGGAGACCCCGAGTGATCAACAGAAGTAAAATTACCAAAAACGCGTGAGAGAAAGTTATCCCCATCTGACAGCGGCGCACGGCAGGCAGTGTCCCTCCGGCACTCCCAGCCCCACCCCACGATGTCACCTCACAACCCGGGAGGAGGGAAGGCGCTCGAGGGGTTCCCACAGGCGGGGCAGGGGCACGGGAGGCAGCGGCGGGTCGCGGGGACAGCCCGAGCGGGGCACCGGCGGCGGGGACGTGAGGGCGGCGGGGACGGTGGCCTCGGCTCCGAGCCCCTCCAACGGCGGCGGGACGCCACGCTCACCTGGTGACGCCGCCCAGCACCACGGCACCGGCCACGGCACCGCTGCAGGCCAGGAGCCATCGCCCCACAGCCGGCGGGACGGCGGCGGCGGGCGGGGCCGCCTGTTGCAGGAGCCGCCGCTGGAGGCAGAGCTGCGGGGGGAGGCGGAGGGGGGACGGGGACGGGCCCGGTGCCGGTACCGGCAGGAGGAACCGGACGCCGCCGCGCGCCGCACGCAGCATCCCGAGTGACCCCGGAAGCGGTGCGCGCCGCCCGGAAGCAGGGCGAGCACTTCCGGACACACCTGGGCGTCACCATGACAATCCCCGGGCACGTGACCGAGAGCCAGCAGCGACCCCCGCGCGCTGCCAAGCGCAGGTGAGGGCGCGCGCGGGGGTTGGGGGCGGGGCCCGGGCGGTGGGGGGGGCGGGGCCGCGGCGGGGGGGAGGGGGAGGGGGAGGGCGGGCCTTCCGCCGCCGCACGCGAGCGAGGGGCGCCGCCCCCCGCCCCCCTCCACCCTCCCGCCCCCGCGGCTCGCGGGCGGTGCGGGCCCGGGCCGCCAGGGGGAGGGACCGGAAGTGGGAGCGAGGGGGAGGGACCTAAGGCGGAAGTGAGGGGCGGGGCCGCGGGCGGCGGCGGAGCGGAGCCGGGCGGTCGCCATGGGTCTGAGGGCGCCGCTCTGTCCTAGGCATGGACGATGGCTTTCTCATGGAGGTGTGCGTGGACTCGGTGGAGTCCGCCGTCAACGCGGAGCGCGGAGGTAAGGCCAGGGGTTCTCCGGGGGGGTGGGGCGGGCCGGGCCTCGGCGGGCCCGGTTCTGACGTGCCTCTCCCTAGGTGCCGGCCGGATCGAGTTGTGCGCGGGCCTCGTGGAAGGAGGGACCACCCCGAGCATGGGTGAGCCGGGCCAGGGTCCTCCCCCTCCCCTGGGCCGGGTTCCCCTCCCTGGGTGCGGGGGGATCATTCGTCCCAGCGCACCCTCCCGGGCGCCTTCTTTCCCTTCGCCCGTGCCCTCTCCCGTCGACCTGGCTTCTGTCCCGGCCCCTCTCCCCCTCCCCACTGCTCGGATTTCTGCCTGAGCCCTTGCAGGACGCTGGGGCAGAGGCCCGGCAGACCCTCCAGTAAGTCTCCTGCTGATCGTAGAATCATGGAATCATATAGGTTAGAAAGGACCTTTAAAGATCTTCGAGCCCAACCGTTAGCCTAATGCTGCCAAAACCAAGTTCCCGGTTTCCAGTCCTGCGTTGCCTCCCTCGGTGGCTGGAGCTGCCGTGGTTGGATGTTGAGCTGCCTCTTGCCCTTCTGCCCCAGGACTCCTGCAGGTGGTGAAGCAGTGTGTGAGAATCCCCGTGTTTGTGATGATCCGACCTCGCGGCGGAGACTTCCTCTACTCGGACCGTGAGGTGGAAGTGATGAAAGCCGATATCCGCCTTGCCAAGCTGCACGGGGCTGATGGGCTGGTGTTCGGGGCCCTCACTGAGGACGGGCGCATTGATACGGAGCTCTGCACAGCGCTGCTGGGTAAGCGTCTGCAGTCAGGATTGCTGTGCTGAGCTCTGTGCGGTATCTGTGCTGTGAGCGGGGTCAGTGCTGCTCTGCCTGGTGCTGTAGAAAGAGCTGCAGGGTGCTTTGGGCCACCCGTCTTGTCTGAGGCCTTGCCATCTTTGTCAGGCTGCGACACATTAGATAGGTAAGAAGCTTTGCAAACCAAAGGCCACTGCCCCAAGCAGTTCACACACAGTTTGAGGCCAGATCTAAGCAGGGTCTAAGAAGGAGAGAGGCATAGGTGAGCTGCTGTGGTGTCATCAGAGTATGAAGCTGTTGCATTCTCTCCTTTCTCTGTTTTCTTTGTGCTCTGTTCTTTTCCTTACATCCCTGCCGCAGGTGGCTGGGATATGTCTCTCCTGGACTTTGTGGGTAGATGGCAACCCGTCTTTATTTTTTCCTGTAACCCACCCAGTGAGAAAAGTTAATGAGAAAGAGAGATGGAAACATAAAAGGCTACTGAAGCTGCAGTGGGAAATTGTTAGTCCATGCCCCTAACACGTATAGAGAAAGAGAGTTTGCTTCGACATCTTTTCTGTGAGCTGCAGCCAAAGGTGAAGGTGGCTGCGCCCTTCCCTGGTGATGCGGTGCTGAAGGTGAATGTGCTGTGGGGAGTGCAGCAACAGAGAGGGGTCTTGCCGGGATTTGCCTCCAGTAGACCAGTGATGTTGTCTGCTGGAACAATTGGTTTCCAGGGCGGGAGGCAGTTGGATTTCTTTTCATAGAAATAAAAAAGCTTTGCCCAGTAAATAGAGCACCACTGGGGAAGTTTGCTGTGGTCTGAGAGCAGAAATTGTAGGTAGTGAAAGAAATCACAAAAATTGGCTCTCCTGCTTTCAAAGAGTGTTGGTCCTGTCCCTTTCCCAGGCAGAGGAGACAACTTCCCTCCTTCCTTCCTGCAGAGAAAGACGTCTCTGGTGGGAATGAGGGTTCTGCATGATCCAGATGAGATGGGGGACTTTGGTGTTACTCATAAAAAAAAAAAAAGATTTGTTGCTTCCTTCAAAGGGCAAAAGAACTCTTCCTCACCACAGAGCCTGGCCAAAGAGCAGCACCTGCGTTGTTCCCAGCAAGTACTGGGGTTCTTCTGAGCTCCCCAGCAATGGCCTGAAAAGCCTTTGTGCTCTTTCATCTGGCATGTTTTTGTGGTTCTGGCACAGGGAACTCTCTGTGCCAGCCCTGACTGACCATATGTCGTCTTATTGCAGCGGTGTGCCGTCCCCTGCCAGTCACGTTTCACCGAGGTGAGTCACCTGGTAGTGTCCCTGGCAGGGACCCTGCTGCCAGCGTAAGGTGGGGCTGGGAGGGAGCTGAGCTTAATCTGCTGTGGTCCTTCTTTGGAGGGGGGAAAGCTGTGCGTGCTGTGCCAGAGCAGGCTGTGGCTGTTCCCCCAGGAGGGGAAAGGTCCAGGGGTCCAGGCGTGGGGGCTGTGTCACTGCCCCGGGTGGGGAGAAGGTGTCTGAGGAGCTGAGCACAATGGTGCTGCCGTTGCTGCGAGGAGACATTAGGAGTTAGGAGCTGTGGCTCCCCGTGGGGACGGCCGGCTGTGAGGAGGATCCTTCCCGTTGTTGTATCCTGGGCTCCTGAGCTGGTTGGGGGACAGGGCTTGAGCAGGATGAGCTGAGTGATTTCTGAGCTGGTCTGTTGATCTCTCAGCCTTCGACATGGTGCACGACCCTCTGGTGGCATTGGAGACGCTGATTTCGCTGGGGTTTGAACGCGTATTGACGAGTGGCTGTGACAGCTCAGCGCTGGAAGGACTGTCCTTAATTAAGAGGCTTGCAGAACAGGTAAATGATCGCTTGGTTACCATGGTTGCTTCCTGGGCATTGCCTGGAGGCAGCTCCTTTATAATAGCCCTCATTTCTGTAAGAGAATTTCTGTCCAGGAGCGCTTGCTCTTCTTGTCTGGTTTGGCCTTAATCTGTTTTCCCAAGTCCGTGTGGGCTGGACCTCAAAGTCTCCCACAGCAAAATCTGGTTGGGTTGTCCTTGCTCACAGCCCGACAGGAGGGCGGTGAGAGTTGGTTCCAGCAGTTAATGTAATTAGCCCACGTAAACAGCAAAGCAAGGTCCCTGCTGGGGTCTCACAGTTCCTGTTAGGAAAATGCAACAGACGTACTTGAGAGATAGGAAGAAACAGTGACAAGTTG
This sequence comes from Numenius arquata, assembly GCF_964106895.1. NCBI lineage: Eukaryota > Metazoa > Chordata > Aves > Charadriiformes > Scolopacidae > Numenius > Numenius arquata. Next base: position 1,485,555 of record NC_133590.1, on the reverse strand, counting down.
TCTTAGCTGTAACTGCAGAGTTTTTCCCACTTTTCCTCGTAAAGCATGAATAGTGCAAAAAAGATGGATGAGAGTAAACGAATTGTAAGCCGTGGTGATGTCCATTAGCTTGCTGAAGGTGTGCATGTGAGGTTTCTTTGCCACCCCACAGCTGGACGTGCGGCTGTAGTACCGGGCAATATTACTGACATGTTGTTCTTCTTTCAGGCGAAGGGCAGAATTGTGGTGGTACCAGGTAATGGTTTTTTGTCGTCTGTAACAGGTCCCGTAGTCCCTAGCCCCTGCTTCCTAGCTTCCTGCCCTGGGATGCACTGTCTGATGTGGCTTTTTGAACCGGGTGACCAGCAGGAGAACCTGCTGCCTTGGGGTGGGTAAAGGCCAGGCAGCTGGCGGGGGATGGCCGAGCCCTGCAGCTGCTGCTCACTGGGGGGCTTGGGGTCAGCTATAGATCTGTAGGAGAACATGAGCCAAGGCTTCTCCCATCTCTTTGCGTGCCCGGGTCTCCCTTGTCCCAATGGATGCCTTTTCACCTCTGAGTAGATGGTGCTTGCCCCTTAGGGAGTCGGTCCCAGGGTGATGTCAGGTCTGGGACAGCACCATCTGCTCTATATGTGACACAGGGATTCTTCCCACCAGGGGGTGGCATCACAGAGCGCAACCTGCAGAGGATTCTGGAAGGCTCCACTGCTTCTGAGTTCCACTGCTCTGCTCGCTCAGCCCGGGACTCAGGAATGAAATTCAGGTAACTGATTTTTAATTTTTTTTTTTTTTTAATTTTTTAGCAAAACTATACAAAGGAAAAGCTGGATTAATGTGAACATGAGTTTGTAGAACAGGCATCAATTTCAGACAGCTTTCTGGGTGCTAATTGTGCTCTCATGGTTGGGATCATGATGCCTGGCTCTGTATTCTGCAGTGTCTGAATCCGCAGTGCTCGTCGTCTGGACACGAGCTCCATGCCTACCTGGATCCTTGGGACGTTTCTTCTGCTACCACTGCTCTGGGGCTCCTGAGTGCTCTTGTGTGGCACTCAGGAAGGCAGGGTCCGGTGCAGTTGCCTTAGACCTTTAACACTGGAGTGTGTAGGATTTGGGAGGCCAGTGGGATTTGCCTCTGAGGAATGAGTGGGGAATGGCTTACGTTTGTCTGCACTGGGTTTCTGTTGGTGCTGTTGTTTCTTGCCTTTGGATTATTATTCTATTGCTGTCTCATCTTTTGTCTGGCACCAGCAGGTTCTCTGGCCACTGCTGAGACTAGGGGAGAGAGCGAGTTCCCTAGTGTGTCTTACTCGTCTGTATCACTTGCACGTAGTAACCAGTCCTTTTCCTGATAGAAACCCGAACGTTGCCATGGGAGCGTCCTTCTCTGCCCCTGAATACTCCATAAAGGTGGCTGATGTGGCCAAAGTGAGGACCCTGAACGCCATCGCGAAGAACATTCTGTAGTGGAAGGCACCACGCTGGGATGAGCGCTGAGACTTCGGGGTCTTCCCTGCCACATGGACAGATGGGTACTGTTTTCGTCCTCAGGCTGCAGAGGATGTGAACTAGGTGACGAAGCCTGACATCTCTTCCCTCGGCTTCCCCTGAATGACCAGTCCCTGGCCTGGAAACTTACGTTGGCCATTTTAAATAAAAGGACTCGTTCCCAGATGTTGCAGCAACAAGCTGTTGGGCAGTATTTGGGAGAAAGGGAGCTGAACAAGTAGGGGAACTGAATTGTGTAGCACTGCATGTGATTGTTAAATAAACACTGCAGCTGCCCCCCTCTTGCTTTGTTTTCTTTAAATTTATTTTCATTTTACAGGTAAAGCTGTGATGTGTTGCGTAGCCTGTCAGGCCCCTTCTGCACCAAGAGAAAAAATAATCCCATCCAGAGTGCCAAGGAAGGAAACGTCATGGCCATGACTGAAAAGCAAGGCCTGCTGTGCTCAGCCAGGAGGGTGGCTGGGGATTAGAAAGGCAGCAGCTGCTAGGCAGAGAGAAGCAGACGTAAGCTTCTTATTGGTACACAGAGGCGGTGAACAGATTATGTTCTAGCAGGAAGGAGCTTCTAACTGCCTGACTGATGAGGTGAGCTAGTTGTGAGACATGCTGGGCCCGTGAGGGCTTGAGGTGGGACGGGCAGGTGGTGAGATTTCTGTGGGGAGGACAAGGTACTTTTTCTTGGGAGTTTCCAGGTCCTTTTCCTAACATGAAGCACAAACCATCTGCTGTTCTCCAGACAGTGCTTGAGGCAATGTGCCTGTTGGGTTATTGCTACCTAGTCAGAATTGAAGCCTTAGGCTCATTTCGGTTACTCTGCAAAATACCAAATGAAAGATCTGAACGGTGTCAAAAGTGGTCCATTAAAAGAGTAGAGACCCAGAGATAAACCACCTGTATTCTTGCTGCCTCCTCTTCTCTAAAAGATCCACAAAGCTGAAGAAATTCCCCTGAGAGCAGAGATTGCAAACCTTCTTTGGAAGCAAAAAACAGGGTTCAGATTTGTCTGCCCACCCTGGCGATAGTGTACAGCCTGTGAGGACCTACAGGAGAAGGTAATATTTGACAAGATGGCAGCACCTTTGATTACCTGAAACAGAATCGGATCATTGAAAACCTATAACCGGGACTAACTGTGTGCCTTCAGCTCAAAGGGTACGTGATCCGCCCGAGATATCGATGTCTCCCAAAACACACCTGTAAGAGACTGACAGGAAAACCAGGATGTCCCAAAGTTTGCTTGCTGCAAGGTTTTTGCCGCTACGTGGTGTACGGGACAGCAAAGGGTGTATATCCTTGGTTCTCAAAGCAACTACATCTTGTTTGCTCCAGATGCTTTCATCCCATTCCTTGGGATCCCGTGACCGTTCTGTAGTGAGAGCACGAACTTGGGAAATGGAAAGCGTACTTTTCCCCTATTTGTCAGGAACGTAGGTGGAAGTTCTCGAGGCAGGAGCTGGGAAGGCAATGGCTGCTTGGGTCTGGTGTCAGAGCCAGCTTCAGCGCTGACAGGTACGCAGGGAGTAGGGGGGATCCAAGCTCAGAAGAAGAAATAATGAAATCTGTGGTTATAGTCCACATAGTACAGAATATCTGATTTAAGAGTTCATAGTTTATGTTAGGAAATTTCATGAGTCACGGTGATGATTAAGATACTGGTAGCAAAATTAGTGTGAATATTCTGCTGATACAGCTTCCCTAGCATCATAAACACAGAGTTTCATCCTATCCTTTCGTGCAATGTTGAAAAAAGAAAAAAAAAATAGAAGAAAGGAGCTTTTGAACTCACACATAACAAGGCAGAGAAACAAACCCTTCCAAAACAGAAATGAGCAAGTGAGGACCGGACTAATTTGTAGATCGCATTGCAGAAGCCTCTGTCCTGGCCCAGGCCCTGTGTGAGAGGGGCATGAAGCAATGCCTGAATTTGAAAACTTAGATTATAAGATAGACTAGAATCATAGAATCGTCTAGGTTGGAAGAGACCCTTGGGATCATCGAGTCCAACCATCAGCCCCACTCTACAAAGTTCTCCCCTACACCGTATCCCCCAACACCACATCTAAACGGCTCTTAAACTCATTCAGGGATGGTGACTCAACCCCCTCCCTGGGCAGCCTCTTCCAGTGTCTGACCACTCTTTCTGTGAAAAATTCTTTCCTAATGTTCAGTCTAAACCTACCCTGTTGGAGCTTGAAGCCATTCCCTCTCGTTCTATCACTAATTACCTGTGCGAAGAGACCAACACCAACCTCTCTACAGTGTCCTTTCAAGTAGTTATAGAGAGTGATGAGGTCTCCCCTCAGCCTCCTCTTCCTCATACTAAACAGTCCCAGCTCCTTCAACTGCTCTTCATAGGATTTGTTTTCCAGGCCCTTCACCAGCTTCGTTGCCCTCCTCTGCACTCACTCCAGCACCTCGATATCTCTCTTGGATTGAGGTGCCCAAAACTGGACACAATACTCGAGGTGTGGCCTCACCAGTGCCGAGTACAGGGGGACAATCACCTCCCTACTTCTGCTGGTCACGCTATTTCTAATACAAGCCAGGATGCCGTTGGCTTTCTTGGCCACCTGGGCACACTGCCGGCTCATATTCAGCCGCTTGTCAATTAGAACCCCCAGGTCTCTTTCTTCCAGGCAGCTTTCCAGCCACGTTTCCCCAAGCCTGTAGCAATGCACGGGGTTATTGTGGCCCAAGCGCAGAACCTGGCACTTGCCCTTGTTGAAACTCATACCATTGATTTTGGCCCAATGATCCAATCTACCTAAGTCTCTCTGCAGAGCTTCCCTATCCTCCTGGGAATCAACACTCCTGCTTAGCTTGGTGTCATCTGCAAACTTGCTGATGATACACCCTACGTCCTTGTCGAGATCATCAATAAAGACGTTAAACAGAAATGGTCCTAACACTGAGCCCTGAGGCACACCACTTGTGACCGGCCACCAGCTGGATTTAAATTAGATGGTGGATAACAGATGGGTAAAGGCAGTGGAGCCCAGGGAATGGTGTGGTATTGTTGGCCAGAGAGATCTTACCACTTGGATTAGCTTGGTCCCAGTGAACATTTTCTGGGTATTATGGAAAGAAGCTTTATGGAAGGAGCTGAAGGACAGTGAGGTGGGTTTGTGGGTTTTTAGGAGGAGCATGTCCCAGGTGCGAGGGTGGAGAAAGCGGGGGTGTGCTTGCTTTGAACGTTGAGGACAGCTGGCCTCCTGTGCTGAGCAAAGCTCTTCAGCTCTGAATGAGAGACCAAAGATGGGGTGAGGATGGGCTGTGACGTACTGAAAACAGATGAGCCATGGGACAGAGCATTACATAGGAAGGTGTCACGAGCAAGCGATGCCCTTGGCAGCAGTGCTCCAGGTGGGTAGAAGCAAAAGCAGAGAAGCCCTGTGCCAGTGACCAGAAAGAAGAATCACGTCAGCGCTCAGGATGGAGATGGGCTGAGGGGGTGACTGCTCCATTGACTTATTTCTTACCCATTGCATCAGAGTGCTGCTCTCATCAGCAGAGTATGGGTTCTGGCCCCGGGGGACCTAGCACTAGGGGTATCTTTATTTACAAAAACAAGTGGATTTAATCAGACAAGACAATAATAATTAACCAATGAGTTGGACATTGAACCTTCATCTGCTATTGATGGTGAGGAGGTTGTTCCTGAGCAATTACTCATTGTATGACTCTTGACTTAAGAGTTACCTCTGACTCCATGAGCAGTGAGACAGCAGAATCCTTGCAGTCACCCTACCGTCCCCTTTTACCACCCTACCGTCCCCTTTTACCAAGAGCGTGCATGACAGAGCAAATTCAGTTCCAGCCTTAGAGTGGCACCACCCCTACCTGCCCCTCCACCTCCACTTTTCTAAGCAGCCGGGGGATGAGTTAGTGGCAGCCGTCCTCCTCGGGAATGCTCCTCTGGCTGTCTTGGATGTTGGGAGTTGCCTTTAGAATGAATATTTAAAGTCTCTTTTGGGTTTTGCGGTCAGTCAGCTACTGCAATGTACAGACAACACAGAGACGTGGGAAAAGAAGAAGCGAAATGAAGAGCTGGGAGAATCTTCAGGTTCTCCAGGCCACAAGTAGTTGGTAAAAGCAACCTGGATTCTGGGGACTCCAAAAGACCACTGCAGCATGCGGTCAGCTCAGCTGCCAGATGCTGCAAGTCCCCAGCCTGCAGCACAGCTGGTGCCCTGGGCTTCCTTGCTGGGTGGTACACGATAAAAAGGTTACTGAGGGACCAGCCTTTGCTGGACTTTTCGGCAGCGTTCATCAGGCTCATTCTGGCAGGAAAGGTCTGTTACACCAGAGTAAGTTGTCTTTAGCGGGTCCGTACGAGTTTGTCTCAGTGTGCGTTGGTGAAGGCTGTGGGTTCTGAGCGATGGCTGTGGTGTCTGGGGGTGGTTGTCACAGCGGCTTCCCTGCATCTCCCCTTTCATCTCTTTCTTGGGCCTTCCTCTCCTCCCTTCCCCAGAGCCCATGCAGTTTACAAAGCCCTTTGGGTCACTGCTTTGGTCTGTGGTGTTGTGCAATAGGACCAAGTTAATAATTAACCGCATGTCATCAGGGTTTTTGTCCCAATACCGCTTGAGGGTGTGTGGGGACTTTTATCCCAAGCATCCACCCAGGACTCTCACAAGCAGGCAGAGCGAGGGGAAGGAGCTTCCATCTCTTCTCACCTGAGCGATGCCGGCAGCCCTGGATGACTTCTGCGGCTCTGTGTTTTGGGTGAGTGGCTGCATCACCCCCATCGCCCGTTCGTGGGGTGGGACACGCAGTGGAAGGGGAGAGCAGTAGATCCCACGGCTCACAGGGGGTTCAGCCAGAGGTCGGCTGAGGTTCTGCTATTTATCCAGGGCTGCCATGGCACTGAGTGCCCTGCGCTGCCTGGGTGATGCCCATGAGATAACCATGCAAATGGCAGTGACCTGAGCGAGTACTGTCCTGTTCTAGCCCCGCAGCCCGGCTGGGGACACAGGACACCCTGCACGGACATCTCGGGGAACAGTCTGTGTCCAGCTGCTGCAGCTGGGTTGGCTCCAGCAAGGGGTGGTTGTGGCGGAGGCCCTCCTGGGTTCAGGCAGATAGATGGGTAGGGGGACATTACCTGAGACCTCGGATGAGCGCTGAAATGCTCAGCCGGGAAGGTGGGTGCTGAGGAGGAAGGAGGGTGCGATGAGGTGGAGCAGGGTGGGCAGGAGCTATAGGAGTGCTGGGTCTGAAGGTTGAGCCATCCCGAGTGACTTGGCTGGCTGTCTTTGCTGTCCCCAGAATGCCTCCTACCTTGCTCGTCCAGATGCCGACCTGCCCGTGTGCTTCCAGCAGACTGTGCTGGTCTGGGTCCCCCTTGGCTTCTTCTGGATTTTGGCTCCGTGGCAGCTCCTGCCCATGTGCAAATCCAGAACCAAGAAATCATCTGTGACCAAACTCTACATCATCAAACAGGTAGAGAGGGGCTGAGGAGGCGCAGAGGGCAGGCTGGAGCAGCCTGGGATGGAGATGTGGTGAGCGGAAAGCCTCTGGGCTGGAGTCAAGTGTGGGATGGAAAGATGAGAAGGGTAGGAGAGAAGGAGCAATGGGCTAGGGCACCACCTGGGACGAAACGTAAAGTGGGGCCCAGGATGAGGCATATCTGGGACAGAGGGGGTGACAGGGCTGGGATGCACTGGGAGGGGGGGCTGGGGTGTGTACCGGGGCCTCTCATATTGTGGGCTGTTATTCTCCAAGCTTAAAACAATGGCAGTGCTGCTGTGGAAGTGCTGCATGTTCACAGGATCCTAGAAAGCTCTCCCGGGCCGCGTTTGGGTTGGAAAAGGTGTAACAGTGTATGGGGGACAGTGCTTTTATGCCCGACTGTTGTCTGCCAGGGGTTCCCAGTGCCCATGGTGGGCTGGGTCTCCCCTCACGGCTGGTCCCCTCTCCCTGCAGGTGCTGGCTGCCTTGCTGATGCTGACGGCAGTGGCGGAGTTGGCCCTGGCGTTTGTAGAGGACACGGAGCAGAACCCCCTGCCAGCTGTCCTGTACACAAACCCCAGCCTGTACATCGCCACCTGGGTAAGGGATCAGCCAGTAAATGTGCTGTGTGTCACCAAAGAGACAGATTGTGAGGCCGCGGGGCCAAGCAGCAGACAATTTCCCACAGCACAGGGATGAGCTGGAAGGTGTGGCCACGAGGGAAGCGTAGCCTGGAAGATGGGTAGGGACCATCCCTGAACATCTGCGGGTGGTGCAAAAGGGCAGCAGGTTGAGGGCAGGTGTCTGGTTGTGTGATGCTCCGTCCTTCTATCCTTTAAGCTGGGATGGATACTATGCCTGTGAGTGTAGCTGAGCTCTCTGGCAGAAGCCTTAGTAGCAGCAGAGTGGGGTTCACGGGACTGATTGCACAGCGTGAACATCGACCACGGCTTGCTGCTCCGATGTCTCACAGTTTCCCACGGGTCGCTGCTCAGTTTTGTGTGAAGAGCTGAGAAATGCCCCAGGATACCCGGGCAGAGGAGAAAGCTGAGGACATAAGGGCTGTTAGCCTGATGGAAGTTGTAGATACCTTACACGAGACATGGGATATTCTAACAGTCTTATTAAAGCCATAACTCTCAGTAGCTACACTTAAAAGCAAAAGTAATACCACTGTTTGCTATCTTTCGTATTTTGTCATGTCATTTAGTTTCAAGTGCAGAGTTCGTGGGAGTTCATAAGCCAAGGGGACTGCCCAGAGCGGCTGCACTGCTGGGTCTCTGATCTGGCTGTAATTCCAGGTCTGGAGGCAATATGCAGGAGACAGGGTGTGACTCCCCACAGCTGGGCGTATCTGAGAATCTGGGGTAAGAACAGCTAAAAAGAGAAATAGTGCCCTGCTGTAATGCTAGGGTGTCTTCAGACCTTGCTTTTCCTATGAGGAGCCTGATCTTATGTCCTCCTGAAATAAACCTTTGCCCTGTGCGATTAACTCTGAAGCTTATGTAGAGTTGGCAGCGACCTCAGGCACTGGGAGCTCAGTGTCTTCAAGGCAGAGGATCCCAGCAGATCACCTGTGCCGGCATGCCGGGACACACGCTCCAAAGGCACATTCAGAGACTAGACCTAGTCCTGCAGCCTTACCTGAACTTCTGACTGGTTTTCCTTCCCCCAGCTCCTGGTCCTGCTGATCCATGATGCGCGACGCTTCTGCTTGTGCAGAGACTCGGGGGTGCTTTTCTGCTTCTGGGTGTTGTCCCTGCTCTGTGGGATATTGCCGTTCCAGTCACTGCTCCGGAGAGCCCTACAGGTTGGGTTTGGCAGGAAGCTCCGTGCTTCCCCGCGGTCTTGTTCTGTCCCTGAAGAAAGTCCCTTCAGACTTCATCTCTTGACAAGCTCTCAGTGGTATCACTGAGCTCCCAGCTGCCCTAGGGACCTTGGGGAACCGGAAGAGACCTGAGAAGGAATTTCTCTTTGAATCTGGGGAGGTGTAGGCTCTCCAGGACCTATTTCTGCCCTTATGGACTTATGGGAGGAGGTCGGGGAGAAGCAGGGAGGGGTGGCGAAGGAAAGCTGAGCCAGGACCCAGAGCGAGTGTTGCACTGCCTGGTTGGGCTCAGCCATGTCCACTGTCCTGGGGATGGATCTTATCTCTGAGGGCCAAGTGCCCTTGAGACAAGCCCCAAAAGTCACCCTGGCCTCTCCATTCCTGCAGGAACCAATCTCCAATGTGCCACGGTTTGTCCTTTTCTTCATCTTCTACGGGCTCCAGTTCCTGCTCTTCCTTGTCTCGGGCTACTCAGACATCGCCCCAGAAACGAAGGAAATCGCGAAGAAGGTGCGAGGTCCTTGTGGGATTTGGCTTGGGGTACCGCATCCTGGTGGAGCAGGGTGGACTCCATGCAGAGACTCTTCCTGGTCCCTGTGGAAGGGCAGGTCTGGGGACTCCAGCAAGGGGCTCGGTGAGAGCTGGAGGCTGCAGCATGGGGCATCTGCATGTGTGTCCAAGGGGGGTGTGCGAGATGGGCTTCCTGGGGCTGGAGTCGACACAGTTTGAAACCTCTGGGGTTCCTTAACGGCTGGGGGTGCCGAGTCAAACTCTTGTCAACACTATCCCTCAGCATCAACGACCTCTTGGTACCCACTTTGTTTTGTACCCTAGAACCCAGAGGTGACAGCCTCTTTCCTGAGCTCCATCACCTTTGAATGGTACACCAGGTGAGCTGGGCTCGGCGGGGGTTTGGGCTGGTGCGACGCGGGGTGCTCTAGGGCTGGGCCAGTGCTGTTTGGGGAGGCCTGCAGCACAGGGTGCTTGGAGTTCATCATGAGAGGCACCACATGCAGCGCAGTCTGTGCAGCTCAGGGCCGGGCTGAGTGTGAAGGCTCTGCATCTGCAGCAAGGACTCTCCCTCATGGATGATGTTGGAGACTTGCTGAGGGGAGATTTCTCTACTCCACAGCATAGTTTTCAAGGGCTATCGCAAGCCTTTGGAGGTAGAGGATGTCTGGGAATTGAAAGATAAAGACAAGACGCAGGCTATTTACACTGCTTTCGAGAAGAACATGAAGACTGCGGTGAGGAAGGCCCAAGCAGAACTGGAAAAACGGAAACGCAAGAAAAGACGCCGGGAAAGTGATCATGAGAACAGTATGAGCAAGGCCCAGAGCCAAGACGTGCTGGTGCTGGTAAATCCCTTCCCACTCCTGACCTTGCATGGGACTTGAGAGATCCAGGTCCAGCCCTGGGGAGTACGGTCACCTCACCTCCCTGCAGCCCGCTTTGCTGGGTTTTCCTCCCTTTGATTCTGCAGCGCCATAGGCAAGGACAGGGCAACCCACAACAAGGTCTTCCCTGTCCTCGGCAGATCCCCACGTTTTGAGAGACCAAGAAAGTCTCCATCCTTCTGCCCTGTAAAAGGACAGGAACCACCCTCAAGTCTGCAGTACAAGCAGCTCCATTATATCTGTCTTTCCCCAACCCTGTTGCCTCCTAGCAGTGAGGTCAGAGTCAGCATCACCCTATGATCACCCCTGGCCTCAGATTCTTCCTGGGGTGCCTGATTTTCCATCTGAGGGATTCAGGCTGGTCTGGGCTTTGCAGCAGTGGTCTTCAGCACATCTGCACAAAAGAGGTGTCAGTTGGTGTTGGGGGTGTATGAGGAGCAGAGATCAGAGAGAGGGAACATGACGAGTTAAAAAGCTGAGGCCTCGTTGGGATACCTGGTCTGGGGGCTGTGGCACTGCCCTGGAGGCATCCTTCCAAGTGCAAGGAGCCTGCACAAACAGATCCTTTACTTCTCTCTAGGAGGAGAAGCAGCCGAAGAAGAAGAAGAAGAAGGGGAACAAAGAGGATGCCAGCCCTCGCAAGGATTTCCCCAGGGGGTGGTTGGTGAAAACCCTGTGCAAGACCTTCTGGCAGAACCTCCTGCTATCAGTGGCTTTCAAGCTGGTGCATGATGGACTTGTGTTTGTCAGCCCCCAGCTGCTGAAGTGAGTCCTTTCTCTCTGTCCCTGCTCTGTCCTGGCTGTGCACCCAGCCCCACCACCTCCCCATGTGCACTGCATCCAACCCCACCATCTCCACGTGTGTACCTCTCCCAGCCCCACACCCTGGGGACTTTTTGTGCCCTCCCTAAAGCTGTGAGAATGTGTTACAGTTTAATGAAGAATTGATCTGAGCTGGCTGCCAGCTCTTATGGGTGATATCTTGCTGCCTGCTTCCTACGTCCTTTGTTACACAGTCCTGCTCCCTCCCTGGAAACAGTCCTGGCCCTTCATGAATCAGTCCAGCTTAGCCCAGCAGGACCTGCCCAGTTTGTTTTGCGGAGCCTCACAGTCTCTGTGGATGATCTGATGCAAGTCTGGGTATTGAGCCTGCTGTCTGGGCAGGGTCTCTGTCACCTCTCTTGTGAGGACGCTCTCACAGAATCACAGAATGATATGGGGTTGGAAGGGACCTCTGGAGATCATCTAGTCCAACCCCCTGCCAAAGCAGGTCCACCCAGAGCAGGTCCCACAGGAACGTGTCCAGGCGGAGTTTGAATGTCTCCAGACACGGAGACTCCACCACCTCTCTGGGCAGCCTCTTCCAGGGCTCTGCCACCCTCACAGGAAAGAAGTTCCTCCTCATGTTTAGGTGGAACTTCTTATGTTCAAGTTTGTGCCCATTCCCTCTTGTCCTATCTGCTCTCCCTGCGTTGGTTTGGAGCATCCTGCCTGGGTCTGTCTCGGTAGGGTGAGGGTCTCATGGGCCACTCTGCCCTTCAGGCTGCTGATCGCCTTTGTGTCGGATGAGGAGTCCTTTGTCTGGCAAGGTTATCTGTATGCCATCCTGCTCTTCCTGACGGCACTGATCCAGTCCCTCTGCTTGCAGCAGTACTTCAGCCTGTGCTTCCAGCTTGGCACAAACGTGCGCGCCAGTCTCATCGCTGCCATCTACAAGAAGGTTGGTCCGGGCTTCCTCCAAGCTGGGCTGGGGATACTGGCATCCATTTCCTGCCCCATCAACCTGGGGCAACTGGGGTGTTGCCCTTTACTTCCCAGGAAGGCACAGGGAGAGCTTGGCTTGTGGGACACCCAACCCAGCGCTGGGGACACTGTGGGTGCTAGTTCTGCCTGGGACCTGGGTGCTGCAGCTGTGTGTTTGACAGCTACCAGGGGCTGAGGGAGGTTTCTCTTCAGAGCAGTGCCACACCAAGGGCAGCTGCCACTGAAATTCCTGCACGAGGATGTTTCCTTGCCCCCGGCATCCAGTGGCTCAAAGTGTGGAGGCAGGGCTGGCAGCACCTGTGGCCAGCAGAGAGGCACCAGGAGCAATCCCAGGAGCAGTTTCAGCCTGGCCTGCTAATGTCCTGCTCTGTGCCAAGCTGCTGGCAGCCAGGCTGCTCCCAGAGCTGCTGGCAATGACTACACTTTCTCTCTCCAGGCACTCACCATGTCCAGCACTACCCGCAAGGAGTCCACAGTGGGAGAGACTGTGAATCTGATGTCAGCTGATGCCCAGAGGTTCATGGACATGACCAACTTCGTTCACCAGCTGTGGTCATCCCCCTTGCAAATTATCCTGTCCATTGTCTTCCTCTGGGGAGAGCTGGGCCCCTCTGTCCTGGCTGGCATCGCAGTCATGGTGCTGCTCATCCCCATAAATGGGTTCCTGGTTGCCAAGGCCAAAACCATTCAGGTCAGTGGTGGGTGGAAGATCCTCCCTGGCCTCCCACTCCTGAGGCCCACAGTTGCTCCCCTCACTTGTTTTCCACACTCCCCTACCCTTCCCTGTTATGCTGGGGATCTTTCCCAGCCTGGAAGCTTACCTGACTTGGGCTGGGGGTGTCCTTAGCCTGAGCTGGGAGCTGATCAGCTGCGACAAGCAGGAGGCAGGTGGTACCTGTTCTACCATCACAGCTGAACTTGAACGGGGCTGGGTGCAGCCTTGAGGACTGAAAGTTAGATATTACCAACCATAAAATAAAGCTCTAGCTTCCAACTGACAACAGGGTGCTGTTATACCCAGGTTGTCCAGAGCCCCAGGGAGCCAAGGTCCGGTTTGGTGGGATGGCTTCTCTGGGCTCTGGAGCCCACCCTTCCGTTCCCACCCTTCACCCTCCCAAGGGTGAGCTGCTGTCTGGTTTAGGTGACCTCTGGCTCTTCTGTTTGTAGGTGAAGAACATGAAGAACAAGGATGAACGCATGAAAATGATGAGTGAAATCCTCAATGGAATCAAGGTGAGCAGTGGAGTAGAGACTCCTTGCTGCGCTGTACCGGGAGGCAGCACAGCTGTGTAACCCTACAGCACCAGTGTTAGAGTGTAGCTTGGGGTCCCTTGTCTAGGGTAGCCAAGCCTCAGTCCCTGCAATTCCCTTGAATTCCTCACCTCTTGAAAGGTTGGCTGGGGAGCAGTTCTGGGTACCTGGACCAAGACTTAGGAGCCAAGAGAGGGTTTTCTGGGGATTTCCTGGATGGCTGTGGTGGTGAGCAGGCTGCCATGGTTGGCAGAGGTGCTGGCAGTGACCTGTAAGCCGAGGATGAGGGAGTGGGAATGCTGTGGGGAAGTGCTCTGAGCCACGGGGAGGACAGGAGAGGGGAGATGCAGTGGACAAGCCGGCTTCTGAGCAAGCCAGGAACTGGTGATGGAGGTGCTGGCCACCAGCAAGCTGAGGCTGGAGGTAGGCCCTGAGGCCAGCAACCTCTCACCCTGGTTGTACCACAGATCCTGAAGCTTTTTGCCTGGGAGCCCTCATTTGAGAAGCGAGTCAATGAGATCCGGGGACGTGAGCTCAAGAACTTGGTGAACTTCAGCTACCTGCAGTCAATCTCTATCTTCGTGTTCACGTGTGCCCCCTTCCTGGTGAGTGCCAGTGGGGCTGGGGAGGGCTACACCTTCCTCAGAGCTGGGGTTGGGCTGTGTCCAAGAGGATGGGACAGATCAGGAATCGTGGCTGGAGTACTTCTGCTGGGAGGAAGGGGCTGGCCGACAGATGCCTGGGATGCAGAGTATGGTCCTGGCTGCTGACAGGAGGGCTGTGATGGAAAGGGGTTCCATCAGAGCGGTGTGATGGGGCGCAAAGGAGAAGAGAGGTGGGAGCGGAACAGTCCCCAGCAGAAAGGTGCTGCTGAGGCCTTAGGGAAGCATGAGGGGCCGGGCTACACAACCACACTGATGGTGGCTTTCCCTGCTGTCTATCCTAGGTTTCCTTGGCCAGCTTTGCTGTCTATGTCCTGGTGGATGAGAACAACATCCTGGATGCACAGAAGGCCTTTACTGCCATCTCCCTTTTCAATGTGCTGCGCTTCCCCATGGCCATGCTGCCCTTGGTCCTCTCTTCCCTGGTGCAGGTCAGTCCTCACACAGGACAGGGGTGCAGGGGATCTCATGATACCTCTGCCCAAACCAGCACCTGGGGCTCAGGTGTGTGATGGACCTGGGTCTTGGACACCTGGGCAGGGGTCAGCACACAGGGTTCTGCTGGCAGTGGAGTGGGACAGGACTCACATACGTTGACACAGGCTTGGGGCTCAGAGGTTGGGGCTGGTGCTTGGGTTGGGCTGTGTGGATGGGGTGCTCTTCTTACTGGGCTTCTGCCAGCCCACCCCATGCCCACATGCCATCCTCTTTCTGCCATGGCAGACCAATGTGTCAACTGCGAGGCTGGAGCGCTACCTGGGCGGAGAAGACATGGACACCTCAGCTATCCACCACAACCCCATTGCAGGTAGGTGGACCTCCAGGTCAGTCCCTGTCCCAGGTCACAGGCTGGCCCAAGCCTGGGCTTTCCCAGCCCTGAGGGGTGGCTCTCTGCTGACAGGCAGCGCTGTGCGTTTCTCGGAGGCCACGTTTGCCTGGGAGCGGGACGGCAACGCTGTGATAAGAGAGTGAGTGCTCTGCGCCATGTTGGGGACGGATGGGTGGGGAGAGGGAGTCTTTCCACGTTGTTAGTTGGGGACGGAACTCACCTCTCACAGTGTCCCGGGGACACTGCTCCGTGCTGGCCCTGTGCAGGAGCTGGTGGGTGACCTGGCAGTGCTGCTTCCTCAACCATCCTGTCTTTGCAGCATCACCCTGGACATCACGCCTGGGAGCCTGGTGGCCGTGGTGGGGGCTGTGGGCTCAGGCAAATCTTCGCTGGTGTCAGCCTTGCTGGGGGAGATGGAGAATATCAAGGGACACATCAACATCCAGGTGAGAGGAGCCGGCCGGTGCCGGGGGCTGTGGGGGTGCCTGGGAGTGAGGCAGCAGGGCAAGGGCTGGTCCTGGAGTGGTGGCTCAGGGCAAGGACAGGCTGCAGGAGATGGCAGTGTCCTTGTGTCTTTTTTTCCAGGGCTCACTGGCCTACGTCCCCCAGCAGGCCTGGATCCAGAATGCCACCCTGAAAGACAACATCCTTTTTGGGTCAGAACTGGACGAAGCCAGGTATCAGCAGGTCATCAAAGCCTGTGCCCTCCTTCCAGACCTGGAACTGCTGCCTGCGGGTGACCAGACAGAGATTGGAGAGAAGGTATCAGCCATGGGTTTCCCAGATTTTCCCGTGGGTTTCCCATGGCATCTGCAGCAGAGGACAGAGCTGTTGTCCCGTGCTGGCCCAGGGCTCAGAGATGTCCCCTCCCTTCCAGGGCATTAACCTGAGCGGGGGCCAGAAGCAGCGGGTCAGCCTGGCCCGGGCAGTGTACAGCAACGCCGACATCTACGTCCTGGACGACCCGTTGTCTGCTGTGGACTCTCACGTCGGCAAGTACCTGTTCGAGCACGTGCTGGGGCCAAAAGGGCTGCTGCAAAAGAAGGTGAGCACCCGTGCCCTCCTCCCCACCACCCGGCTGGGCAGGAACGGCACTGGCACGGTGTTGACCGTCCCAGGAAGTCTGAGGTGCTTGCTTGGGGGATATAGAGAGGTCCTGTGGGGCTTTCACGTGAGGCAGCAGCAGGCAGCGGATGGTTCGTGGGTCCCCAGAGGGGAGCCCTGTGTCCCCATAGCCAGGCAGCGATAAGCAGAGAGGTCCCCAGGTAGGGGATGGAGAGTTCGCAGGCGCATGGCTGGGGGGCAAGGGGTGCTCTGGTGCTCACTGCCCTGCAACCACTTTGTTGCAGACGCGGATCTTGGTGACGCACGGTATCAGTTTCCTGCCCCAGGTCGATAACATCGTGGTGCTGGTGGCAGGAGCGGTGTCTGAGCACGGTTCCTACACCACCCTGCTTGCAAACAGGGGAGCCTTTGCCCAGTTCCTGAACTTGTACGGCAGCCAGGAAGAGAACGCTTCAGAGGAAAATACCGCAGGTACTGGGAACACCACAGGGCTGCGGCCGTTAGAGGGGCCGTGCGTGTGTCTTGGGGTTATGAAAACCCCAATTCCTGATCCGTCAGTCTGTCCTGGCTCTATCTAGCCCAGAGCCCAGTGGCGGCTGCTGTGAATCCTTCCCAGCTTCTAGCAATCAGCAACACCAGGACTTTCTGCCTGAGATTTGCACCCAGGCGTTGTGTTGAACAGCCAGCAAAGGACCTGTCTGATTTTTTTTTCCACTCCTTTTTTAGTTCATTTATGTTTATGGGTCCCATAATCTTTTGTGGCAACAGGCTCCACACCTCAGCGATGCTGGGGTGAGGAAGATCCTTTGGTTTATTCCAAACACGCTGTTGCATAACATTACATCTTTATCGTGTCCCTCGGTGCTATGGGGAGGGATGGTGCTGGGATGCTCAGCCTGCCTGGGCTCAAGCCAGGTGTCCAGCTGGAGCTTGGCGATTCCCAGTCCGTCCCCACAGGACCCATCGCCACCTGCTCAAAGAGGTGTTCCTGAGCTGGAGTGACACGATCTACCAGATCTTGCACCTATTAAACTAGCACAAATCTCTGCTCAAGGTCCCATTAGTGGTGCTGGGGTAAGTCAGCAGCAGGGGCTGCCTCCGTGCAGGCCTTCAGCCCTACGGCCCCTGGTGGTTCTCTCTCCAGCACAGCAGATTTCTTCCTCCTCCTGCTGCACCGGGCTTGCAGCAGGGTTGGAGAAGGTATGATGTGAGGTGGTAGGACACTGCCCGGGCCCGGGGTGCCGGGGGGAGCTGAGTGCAGCAGAGATGTGGTGCACGGAATCTGCTTTCTCCTCAGTGCCTGACCCTACCTTCCCTCATCCCTGTCCTTGTAGCTGTTGCTTCAGCTGGGGACCAAGAGCAGGGTGATGAAGACGAGCCTTGTGTGGAGGAGGGTCCTGAAGATGTGGTGACCATGACCCTGAAGCGAGAGGCCAGCGTCCGTCAGAGAGACTTCAGCCGCAGGTGAGGACTCAGCCTGGGCTCTCAGCTCTCTCCCCTGGCCCCTGCACTGCTCCCTCAGAGGTGGGGGTCTGGGGGCTTCACTGGTGGGACTCCTACAGAGAACGGGCTGGGAGCCTCCCTACTTGCTCCTACCACCAGCCGCGCTGGGTAAGGAGCATCCGATCTTGCCTAAAGGCCATGTTACTGTGTCACAGCCTTACTCTGTGGTCTTCCCTGAAACTCGTGCCACTGGTTTGTTCTGCTTTTGGGGACAAGGGCTATGATTTCATGGCTGCAAATGCCTAGGGCTTCCACAGGACTCATTCAAAGCTGCCCAGTTAGGACATTATTTCCCAGAGGGCTCCAGCTCTGGAGTCCCAGTGCAGCATGGGGATGGACCCCAGGAGAGAAGGACCCATCCGGCACCCTGTGACTAACTCTGCCCATTGTCCCCCCGCAGCTTTAGTAAAAACAGCACCAATTCCTTGGAGAAGGCCCAGGAGGAGCCCCCCAAGAAGCTGAAGGGCCAGCAACTGATTGAGAAAGAAACTGTGGAAACCGGCAAGGTGAGGAGGGTGGATGGGGTGGGCACTGTGTTGCCCTGGCTTGCTGCTACGAGACCCTGCCTGTGGCTCAGAGAAGCTGGTGCTGGTGTTCTGTGACCTCGTTGCAGCCGAGAGGCACTGAAAGAGACAGAGCTGCTGGGGCTGGTGGGCGAGGTGGTGGAGAGGAGCAGTGTGGGCAGCAAGGGGGGAGTCCCAAGGCTGTGCTGGTTGTCATCGGACACGGTTTGCTGGGCAGCGGTGATGGGCTGAATTGGTCCACAGGTGAAGTTCTCCATGTACCTGCGGTACCTGCGCGCTGTCGGCTTGTGGTATTCTTTCTGGGTTGCCATGGGCTACGTCGCGCAGTACGTCGCCTTCGTGGGGACCAACCTGTGGCTCAGCGCCTGGACTGATGATGCGCAGCACTACCTGAACCAGACCTATCCCGTGGAGCAGCGAGACCTGCGGATCGGTGTCTTTGGGGCGCTGGGGGTGTCACAAGGTGAGCGCGGGAGCACAGAGGATCCTGTGAACCTCAGCTGCGTGGTCCAGAAGGGATCTGGCTTGCAAGGCCTGCAGCCAGCGGCGCAGCAAGGAGCAGGGGGCCCAGCGTTGTGTCCATCTGCCTGCTGCTGCCTTCTCCCTTGCTCCCGGCTCAACTGGGGACAGATATCGGTGTGAAGCCACCATAAATTTCCCCAAGAAGTCTGTGGTGCCCCCTTAGGCTGAAGATTCATAGATTCATAGGTTGGTCCAGGCCGGAAGGGACCTCCAAAGGTCATCTAGTCCGAACTCCCCGCAGATCACCATCCTTTACCAGCCTGGAGATAGTGCCAGGCCCCAAGGCTTTCCAAAAGGGTTAATGTTCTTCCTCTGTGGTGGGACACAGTTACTGGGGTCTCCCAACAAGGTGGGGTGCAGGACTATCACAGTGGGTCGCTGCGGATCTGATGGCTTGGAGGTGCTTGATGTGTCCCTTGACCCAAAGGGTGCCTGGAGCCAGTGCCACGCATGAGCTGGTGATGACCACCCTGTTCTCTCCTTGCAGCCCTCTTCCTGCTCTTCGCAACCATCCTGTCTGCTCACGGTGCCATGCGAGCCTCCCGGGTTATGCATCAGCAACTGCTCAGCAACATCCTGCGCGTGCCCATGAGCTTTTTTGACACGACCCCAACTGGCCGCATTGTGAATAGATTTGCCAAGGTGAGAGAGAACAGCCCCAACAGGGAGAAGGTGTTAGTTCCAGCAGGTCTGGAGAGTGTTGGGGTGGTGGCACAACCCTGTTGCTGTTTAGCACTGCACAGGTGAACCCAGATCAGGGCCTGGAAGGGACCAGAAGGGCATGCTGGATGTCAGGCTGACTGTCAGGCAAACAACTCCCTGGGCTGTACTAGCAGGAGAGTGGCCAGCAGGTCACAGCAAGTTATTATCTCCTCTCCTCAGTGCTAGGGAGGCCACACCTGGATACTGTGCCCTCTTTTGGGGCCACCTGGTCAAGAGGGATGTGGAGAAACTGAAGAGGGTCCAGAGTAGATTACTTGAAAGAGGCAGGAGTCTGCATGGACCTGGGGTCAACCCTGTCCCTCTCTCTGCCTCAGTTCCTCCCCTGCATCCTGGGTCCAGATGAAGATGCGGTTCCCAAAGCTGGTCTGTGTTACAGGAGAATATTATAGAAGGCTTGTCTGTTAAATCAGCTGTTGCCAAGCTCAGAGCTGTAGCCCTAAATGGGGTTGTGACCCTAACGCCAATTCAGTGTCATCCAGTATTTTTGCAAGTGTCTGGTACTGCGTTACCACGAGTGTGTAGGAACCCCATATGTGGGGCGCCTTTGGGCTTCTCCCTCTCTCTGGGGTCACTAACTGCTTCTTCCTACTTCTTTGTACACTACAGGACATCTTTACCATAGATGAGACCATTCCCATGTCCTTCCGCAGCTGGCTCTCCTGTTTCATGGCCATCATTAGCACATTGCTCATGATCTCCTTGGCCACTCCATTCTTCGCTCTTGTTATCATTCCCTTGAGCATCTTCTACTATTTTGTGCTGGTGAGTAACCGGGGCTTGAGGGAAGCTTCTGCCCCGCTTGGAGCAGTGTCTTTGTGGCTGCTGGGCTTGTGTTGGTAACCAAGCTGTGTCCCTCATTTCAGCGCTTCTACGTCTCCACGTCACGCCAGCTTCGGCGTCTGGACTCTGTAACTAGGTCTCCCATCTACTCCCACTTTGGTGAGACAGTGTCAGGCCTTTCTGTGATCCGGGCCTATGGGCACCAAGAGCGGTTCCTGCAGCGAAATGAGAGCACCATGGACATCAATCAGAAAACCGTTTACTCCTGGATAATCTCAAATAGGTGAGTTTTACTCCTTGTGCTGCAGCACAGCCCGCAGCACCTCTGCCCAGGGGCTTCTGGGTCCTGAGGGAGGTCCCCGAGATGCTGCAGTCCTCCCTCTTGATCTCAGGACTGAGGGTCTGTGTAGGAACTGGGGGACCTTGCGACAGGGGCAGCATCTGTGGGAAGGAGATGTTTTAGGGTGATTTTGAAAGGCAGAGTGTGCCCCCCTGTGAAGTGCCCGGAGCCTGGGCAGGGTGAGCTGCGCTGCCAAGGGCTGAGATGCTCTTGGTGGGTTCTGGGGAGAGGCTGATGGTCCAGGCCAGGTGGGAGTGCGACGGGAGCGCTGTCTGGTGTTGATGTGTTACTGGTTGGTGCTTTGGGTGCGTGTGGGTTGTATAGCTGGGACTCCTCTGATACTTGGCATTACCAGCACAGGAGGTAACGTGAGAGCCAGGGAGTGACAGGTAAAATGTCCCTGCCTGCAGAACTGGCTGCAAATCACGTGCCGTGTAGGTGCAGGTACCGTGTGTACAGCGCTGGGCTCGGGGCTGGGAGCGCAGAGATGCTGGTGGGGTCCTAGTCTTACTGGTGGCCCCTGTGTTGGGCACAGGCAGGTGCCTCTCCCACCCACCCCTCAGCTGTCCTCTCCCGGTGCAGGTGGCTGGCCATCCGTCTGGAGTTCGTTGGGAGCCTGGTGGTCTTCTTCTCTGCGCTTCTAGCAGTGATTTCAAAGGGCACTTTGGAGGGTGGCATCGTGGGCCTTTCCGTCTCCTCCGCCCTCAATGTGAGTCAATGGAAGCTTTTTCTTACTCCAGGACAGGGCTGTTCCCGGGAGCTCTGAGCTGGCTGCGGGATGCTGCCCTGCCTCCAGCTCGGGTCCATGGAAAGGGGATCACCTGGGGAGCTGCAATGGAGCCAGGGGAGCACACATCCCAGCGTGAGGGGGATACTTGCTGCCATGGGGAGGAGCGTGTTCCTGCTTCTGCATCCCACGGAGATGTTTCAGCAAAGCCTTTGAAGGGCTGGGGAGAGGGGACTGAGGCTGGGAAATGGAGAGTTGGGGGCCCGGCCATGGATGCTCAAGCCCAGACTGAGCCCCTGAGCAGAGGTTGGAGGTGGTTGTTCCTGGGTCCCACTCAGCTCTGCACCCTCTGGGCTCTGTCCCGCAGGTGACCCAGACGCTGAACTGGCTGGTACGCACCTCTTCAGAGCTGGAGACAAACATTGTGGCTGTGGAGCGGGTACACGAGTACACCAAGGTGAAGAATGAGGTGAGGAGGTCAGGGTCCGGGCAAGCACCTGCTGCACAGCTCGGTGGTAGCCAGTGTGGCAGGGTGCAACCCCCCAGCGCTCCTGTGCCCCCAGGCTCCATGGGTGACAGAAAAGCGCCCACCCCGTGGCTGGCCCAGCAAAGGCGAGATCCAGTTCGTTGACTACAAAGTTCGTTACCGACCTGAACTGGAGCTGGTACTTCAGGGGATCACCTGCAATATTGGGAGCACCGAGAAGGTGAGGACTTCTCTGCCTCTGACCTCACTATACCCGTTCTCTAGTGACACGGTGTTAAAGTTGTTCCTGTCCTCTTACCTTTGGTCTGTGGGCTGGGGAGGGTTGGTGACAGGAGAGTGGAGACTTGAGCGGTGGGGCAGGGACCAAAGGAGACAGTCTGGGAGATGGTGATTGCAGATGCAGGACAGAAATGCCCACCAGACCAAGATGGAGAGCATCTTCCCTGTTTTCTTCAGCCCTGCCAGTTGGTCTAAATAGCTGCTTCTACAGGTTGGGGTTGTGGGTCGGACTGGGGCTGGAAAGTCCTCCCTCACCAACTGCCTCTTCCGGGTGCTGGAGGCGGCCGGAGGGTCAATCTTCATCGACGAGGTGGATATAGCGACGATCGGCCTCCACGACCTGCGCCAGAACCTCACCATCATCCCTCAGGTGACTTGACCTCACCTGACCTTCCCGTGTCCCAGTGCACTGGCTGGCCACCCCAGGCTCTGTGCCCTGGGCAGCACATTGCCCTTAGTGGGTGCTGTGGGGGGTTCAGGGGCTGTGAGTGTCCCATCGTCACCTCCCCTGCCCAGCTGCCCGCCGAGGTGGGCAGGATGTGGCCAAACTCGGGGGCCTGGAGCCATGGCGTGGCTGAAAGCAGTGCTGTCCCTGGCAGGACCCTGTGCTCTTTACTGGCAACTTGCGGATGAACCTGGACCCCTTTGACCAGTACACAGACGAGGAGGTCTGGAAGGCCCTCGAGCTGGCCCACCTGAAGACATATGTGCAAGCCCTGCCTGAGGGGCTGCTCCATCTTGTGAGCGAGGGAGGGGAGAACCTCAGGTGAGTGGAGACGTACCCAGCTCCCTTCCCCTCGGTCCCAGGGAACAGCCTGGGAGAGCAGCCTCCAGCAGAGGGGCTGTGCAGGGACAAGGGCACACGAGCTTCTGTGAGGGAAGGTGGGAGAAAAGGGTCAGTGCTGTCAGGGAGCCAGCATGAGCCGACCCTTCCGTGGTGGCCCAGAGAGCAGGATGCTGAAGGAGGTGGCACTCGTGGTGGCAGGTGATCAGCAGGGGCAAGGCCAGGGAGGGCTGGCCAGGCAGCGGCGGGATCAGGGCTTGCAGAAGCGATGCTGGTGTCTACCTAGTAACGCCTGTTCCCCGCTTCATCCCAGTGTTGGGCAGCGGCAGCTCGTGTGCCTGGCCCGGGCCCTTCTCCGCAAAGCCAAGATCCTCATCCTTGATGAAGCAACGGCAGCCGTAGATCTGGAAACTGATCATTTAATCCAGACGACGATCCGGAGTGAGTTCGCCAACTGCACTGTGCTCACCATCGCCCACCGCCTCCACACCATCATGGACAGCAACAGGTACCGCGGGGCAAGGGGAGTGGGGCTCTGGGCTCCTAGGAGGGGGCAAGAGGTGGCCAGGGGCAGGAGCAGGGATGCAGCCAGAGGGGCAGGGATGGACATAGCGCCTGTGACAGCAATATACAGAGCTTCTAGAAGAGTGGAACAGAGGGATGGGAAGGACGGCCATGCAGTAGTTATGCCTAGACGTAGGAGAATGTCTTTTGGGATCCTTCCTTACTGCAAGAGGCCACAGAGAATCACAGAATCACATGGGGTTGGAAGGGACCTCTGGAGATCATCCAGTCCAGCCCCCTGCCAGAGCAGGTCCACCCAGAGCAGGTTGCACAGGAACGTGTCCAGGCGGGGTCTGAATGTCTCCAGAGAAGGAGACTCCACCACCTCTCCGGGCAGCCTGAGAAGTTGCTGATACTCTGTGTGTCACCCGCCAGTGCAGGGAGCGGAGCTGTGCCCTCACTTCTGTGCAGGGGGGAGCCCCACAGCTGCCCACAGGAGTGGGGGTCGGTGGGGTTGTAGTGTGGGCACCAGCAGCACTATGGGCTGGGACCCCGGGAGCTCAGGCCACCTCGTTCCCTGCTGCAGGGTGTTGGTGCTGCAGGCCGGGAGGATTGTGGAATACGACAGCCCTGAGGAGCTGCTCAAGAAGCAGGGTGTCTTCTCCACCATGGCAAAGGACGCTGGCATCACCGCTATGGAAAGCACCGCGCTGTAGGTGGAGCAGAGCAGCCTGCGGGGGGTGCGGGCAGCCCCTGCCCACGGGCACTCACGGAGCAGCCACCGCCTCTCCCTGCGGCTGGGCTGCCCGGGAATTTGTCTCTCTGCTGGGAGACGGAGTGGGCAGCTTCTCCGTCTGTCGGGGAGAGTGGATCTGGACTGGAAGGAGCTGTTAGCCTTGCCACCGCACCCTGCCTGCTGCGCACAGAGGGCCTGGAGCTGCATAATTTATTCCAGTAGAGAGGGGGAAAATGTACGTGTCAGGCAGGGAGGCCATGGCCCCCTGGGGGGGGGTGTCTCAGTTTTTGTACTTCACCACCCTGGGGAGCCTCGCCGAGAGCTGCTGTAGCACTGTGGAATGAAATTTAGTTTAATCTAAGACCGAATGTTATCATTTATTTACTTTTTGTAACTGTTTCTTGTCTTCTAACTAAAACTTTGACTTTAAGACATGCTAAACAAGCTTCAGTTTACCTTTAAACCTGGCTCGTGTTAGAGGGGAGTTGGTAACACGGGTTCTACAGACACACGTGGGTGGGGAGCCCCCATCGAGTGGCACAGCTACACCCAGGCACGAACCCCACTCTCTGGCCGGGGAGGTGGAGAAGCCAGGGCCTGCCTTCCCCATGGCTACAGCTCCCTTTGACTGTGGTGAAAATAACCGAGGTGGTCCCTGGGGCTGTGGTCACCACTGATGGAGCAGATCTGGAGCTCCAGGACAGATCTCCAGGCTACAAACCCGACTGTGCTGGAGACAAGCTGGAGAAGTGCAGGCACATGTATGTGCCACACTGACACGCGGCACACGTGACACACACAAAACACAGTGGTTACTGGTGACAAACTTTTGACCCTTCTTTGTTCTTGGTCATGAAAGGCGGGAGCTGCAGCACTGACACCGGCTGCCAGCACGTCCCTGGTGCGCTCTGCGGCTGCCTACCTGCTCAGAGCAGAGCAAACCCCTTCACCCTGGCCAGTGGCAGGAGGGACACAAGCCCCCAGCAGCCCCAGTCACGTAAGACGCAGTGTCAGGGAGAGGGCAGTGCCAGCACGCCAGCTTCATGAAGAACTTCACTGTGAGGGTTTCCTAGTGCCTGAGCTGCAGCCGGCACAAACACTAAGGCAGAAACAGCATCCTGAACTCCACCAAAAGGCCAATGGTCTTCTGCGCCCTGCAGGGTCTGCGTGTGAAGTCTGTGGGCTCTGCTGGTGGGCCAGGCACTCCTCCCAGCTCGCCCACCACTGGCACAGGCACTGCCTACTCACAAGGGCAAATCTTTATTTACAGAGCAGCAGTACAGGGGACACAACCATTGCCCCAAGGAGAAGGGAACTTCCTGCCTTCAGGGTACAGCAGCAGGGGATAAGACACACCACCCTGGCAAAGGGCACTACATCCCACCCAGAGCTTGCCTTGTCCTCCCAGAACATCAGCACCTTCTCCTGTGCCCTGCAGAACAGCGCAGGTGAGGCAGTCCTGGTCAGAGCCCCCAATAAAATCACTCCAGAGAACAGCCTGCACTTTGCCTTCTGCCCTGCCCGAGCCCAGAGCAGGGGGGCACGTCAGTGCAAAGATGGGGCTTGGGCACTGGAGACACTGCACTGACAAGGGAAGGTGCTGTTCTGCATCTCTAGGTCCGCTGGGAGATAAGACCCCGCTAGCTGCTGCTGGCAGCAGAGCTTGGAAAGGCTCCAGCTTCTGGCAGACCAGGCACAGGGACAAAGCACCCACTGGGGGCTCTGCTGTGGGGGCTTGCAGAGGCCGGGCCCATCCTACTCCCAGAGCTCAACTACTCCCAGTGAGCCTCAGAGCTGCTTCCCCAGGCAGCGTGTAGATGTCCCACCCTGAGGTCCTGCACAAACAGATGAGATCCAACTCCTGCTGCTGAGAAGGCACAGAGGGCGTGTTCACAGGCCCTGGGTTGCTTTTAACACCATTTGGCTGAAGATGGACTCTGGAAACTCAGCAGTAGCCTTCCACAATTAAACCCACAGCAGCTTCTCAGCCTCCATCAAGCCCTTCCCCCGCCCAGGCCACAGCCCCACGCTTTGCTCCCACCTGGACCCAGGAGGCCCAAACAGCACAAGGTGAAGGCAACTCACCCCTGCCCTCACACAAGCTGCCTGCTCCTGCCTGCCCTGCCAGCCCATCCTTCTTCCTCCCCAGAAGGGGAGGTGGCAGCCGGGGTGGTGGGGCCCAGGAGCACCGCACAGCTGCGAGGGACACAGGCTCAGGGCGAGCAATGGGGGCTGCAGGGCTGGCCAGCCTCCCCGAGGCCCCTGGCAGTCCCAGCAGGAACAAGGCACGGGGTGCAGGCTCCTGCCTGCCACCTCACGTGTACTCTGTCTTCCGGATGTAACTGGAGGGCACGTAGCCCTGCTTCCCGTGTGCCTCGGCCAGCCACCACTCCCGATTGCCTGTGATGTCCTCAAACTGCAGGATCCTGAGTCTCTGGTTAGCTGACACGCTCAGCTCGTTGCTGTTTCGGCCTTTGAAAGTGTAGAGAGCGTAATAGACCTGCCAGAGGGACAGAGGGAGAGTGTCAGCTGGATGGTTGTGACACACAGCCTTGCTTCTGCATCACACAGGATATGTGCACTTTTGCTCCTCCTCTCAAAGAGTGACAACCCCAGCTTCATCCTGGCCTCTGCCAGAGCTGCCCCCACCTGCCCACCCCCATTTGCAGCCTAGTTCTCTGCCTCTGCACCTCCACTGCTGGGAGAAAAGCTCTCATCCTCAACCTTAGCCCTTTGGGATTAAACAGACTCCACCTCCCACCTCTCCCTGGTCACTGCCAGGGAGGAGGATGATTCAGCCCCCACTCAAGCGATGGGGTCAGCCCCTGGGGTGGCTGAGGGCTCACCTGGTTGCCCTCAGACTCACTGCTCTCCAGCCCAGAGTCTCTGTCCTCCACCGAGGGCGAGGGCCTGAGATGCACTTTGGCTGGGTGCCCGTTACGGGAGCTGGGGCTGCAGCCCAGCTCGGGGCGGCTGTAGCGGCGCTGAAATGTCACTGTACCGGCCTCCAGTGGGCCCGTCCTGTCACCAGAGGCAAGCTGGGGCAGAGAAGGGCAGTCTGCCTCCGAGGCGGGCTGTGGGGACTGGTAGGGGTCTGCTGGGGAGGCAGAGTCCTGTAGGGGTTTCTGAGTGAAGGTGACGGCCGCCCCACTGGGGCTGAAGGTCAGCGTGGTGTTGCTGTGGGGAGAGGAGCTGCTGTGTTCCGAGTCGTTGGAAGAGTGGCTGCCCACAGAAACGTCCGACTGGCTGCGGCGCGGGTTGTAGGGCTTCAGAAAGGAGCTGTACACAAAGCCCTTGGTCACTGCAGAGAGAGAGAGGAAGGGAGCTCAAGAGTGGGGATCAGAGGAGGGGGGTCACAGCAGGCACCGAGGGCAGGGAGCAGCCACCTACCTCCATTGTCTATGAGCCAGCGATTCTGGCTGCCCATGGGGTCCTTCTTCTTGATGACACCCACGATGTCTCCTTCCAGCAGCGAGACATCCAGGTCTTGGGCAGCATTGAAATTGCGGTCTGCCTGGAACAGACTGTCTGGGGGATAGCGGGCCAGGAGGGCAGCTCGGATGTCATCCGACTGCAGGAGGTAGCTGGGCTGCAGGAACAAGACCCATGTGAGCAGTTGTCCTGGGCTCCCCCACAGGCCCTGACACAGGGCAGAGGGAACTCACCAAGCCTACAAGGGGCTGCCGCCGGGCAGACTGCCGCTCCACGCTCTTCCTTTCAAAAGGCTTCTTGGGAGCTGCCTGGGACTCTGGGAAGAAGGTGAAGGCCTGGAGCTGCTGGAGGACTCGACTGTGCTCATCCTGGAAGACAGCAATGAGGTTCCCCTCCTTGCCGGACACCTTCAGCAACTGGAAGCAGAGCAGTGTTGGGGTCATGGTTAGGTGAGAGCTGCTAGGAGGAAAAGCGGCCAAGAACTACAGCAGAAACCACACCAGCTCCCAGGCCAAACAGGGCTCCGAGCCTCGCCTGTAACTTGCACCAGGCCCAGGTTTGCAGTCCCGTCTGGACCCATCTCTGAGTAGTCCCCAAACTCATGACCTGAGATTCCTCTGGCAAATGCTCCCCGGCCACTGCTCCAGGAGCAGCTAGAGCCTGTCATCTCTACTCACAATTGCATGGTGACCCTGCAATCCCTGACCTGACACCATCCCACAGGAACCCTCCCCAACGCACTTGGGGCCAGAAGCTGCAGCAGCAGCTTCCCCTGCAATGGGGCAGGTCCCAGAGAGGCTTCGGGACAAGCCCTGCGCAGAGATTAACGCTCCACTGCGCCCTGAGCGCGGGCTGTGCTCTGGGAACCCACCGACAACAGGGGTCTCAGCTCTTCCAGGGCCAAGCGCACAAAGTCACAGTGCGCCTCGGCGTAGCCCCGCACGCAGCTGGCAAACAGCTCCTTGGCAAAGCGCAAGAACTTGGGCAGCTCGTCCAGCAGCTGGGCATTGAGGGCCTCGTAGTTGTTGCGGGCTGACTGCAGCTCCTCCAGTGTTCGCTTGTCCTTCAGCTTTTCCGCTCGCTCTGTGCAGTTGTGGAAGTCGAGGAGCTTGTCGAAGCGTTTCTGCACCAGCTTGTGGGGCCCCGCAAACATGCTCAACAACTGGTTCAGGGGTGAGCTCACCAGCCGCTCCGTCCGCTCTTTCTGGTGGGCAGAGATGCAGGGAGCAGGTGAGATGAGGGCGCTCTCTTCCACCACGTGGTGAACACCAGCAGCTCACCCTCCAGCACGCAACTTCCCCAGGACCACATAGGGTCCTTCTTCCTGATGGCACCCACCAGAGGTCCCTTCCGACAGGAATTATTCTACACTTCTAAGTAAACGTGCCAGCATGGGTAATGGTATGGAAGCACCTGAACCAACCACACAGAGGACTGTAACATTGCAGGTATGAAAAAATGTGTATCTAACAGGCACGCTCAATACACATCATAAATCCACAGGCATCAAAGCTCTCATGAGGGAAAAGCCGAACAGGTGCGCTCACACCTCTCCCAGGCTGTGTTACCCTCCCTGCAGCCTCCCAGGGGCTGCCCATCTGCAGCGGCCCCCGGGGAGGGCCCCCAGGGGATGCCCCAAGCAGGAGAGAGCACAGCTTCACTCACGAAGTTGGAGAAGAGCTGGTCGCTGATGAGCCGATTCACTTTCTGGAACTGGTCCAACTCCCCACTGCCCTTCTCCGTGCACAGGTCCCACATGCTCACTGCTGCCAGCGCCTTCATGCAGGCCGACTCCTGCACCAGGGACATGCAGTCAGCACAGCCATGCTCCCCGCCTGGAGCCCAGAGCCCACCCCCTGGCGGGGCTGAGGGCAGGAGAACTTGCCAGAGGCACTGCAGGTACACACCACGCAGGCAGGAGGGGCAGTGCACGGCAAGCCCCATGGGTTTGGCATCACACCCAGGCTGACTCACCCGGACATGCTGCAGGTAGAGGGAAAGGTCCCGGATGAATGACTTGATCAGCCGCTCCTGCATCCGGAAATTTTTCTCTGTCTCTTCAAAGGCTTCATCCTTCAGCTATGAGAGAAAACGTCTCAAGGAAGGCAATGCAAAACCTCCCAGCATGCAGGGATGCGGGGCCTCCTGCCCACAAGCTGGAGAGCAGAGATGGGTGGTTCAGATCCTAAGCTCATTCTGCCTTGCTGGCCTGGGTAAGAGCTACTCACTGGGGAAGGGGTGTGAGAGGAAAGCAGATACCACCACCTCCTCAAAGCACCACAGGATATAAACGCACCCGACAGCCGATGCACATTACCTGGGGCGCAAAGCCTGTGAGATGCTTGAGGTGGCTGCTCACACGGTTGGATTTCTTGATGATAGAGTGGATGTTGAGCTTGGAGATCTTCTCCATGAGGCTATCCTCATCCCCTTTTCGGTACTTTAGCACTACAGAAATTGATGTAGAAATCAGAACCCTTATCAGCACAACGCCCGTGTCTTACAGTGCCTCATCAACAACTGCCTTGCCATGCCATACGTCACAGTGAAATCCAGCACTGTGCCATCTGTAACCCCCTGTTTGGCTCAACAGGCCCTACAGTTTGTAGGCCCACCATTCAAACTCCTCCATAGGATCATGAATAGTGTAAGATGACACAGGAGATGGTGCACAATAATCACTGGACATATAGCAGGTATCTATATTGCTTCTTTAGCAAATACAAGCAATCACTGCAGGCAGCCTATGGCATGTCAGCTTCAGTGGGGCTATGTGAAGAGTAATGTTTAAGACTTGCATGAGTCAGGGCTTCCAAGGGAACACGGGGAGGGCGGCTGGCAGGTCAAAGGGAATAATTTTCTCCCTCTCTTCAGTCCCAGGGAGGCTACACTTGGATCCTGTCCAGTTTTGGTGCCCCCAGGTCAAGAGGGATGTGAGAGAACCAGAGCTCCTGACCCACAGGGAGAGCTCAGGTCCCACAACTGAGAGCTGGGAGGGAAGCGCCGGAGGGGGATCTGCTCACAGCCGGCACCTACTTGAAGGGCAGCTACAACAGTGATGGAGCCCAACTCCTCTGAGCAGTGCCAGGCAATACATCGAGGGGCAGCGGCCAGAGACGGCAGCTTGGGAGCTTCACGGTGTATCAGGGAGGACAGGCCATGAAGGCGGTGCAGCCCTGGCCCAGGACAGCAGAGAGGCTGAGACATCCTTGGGGGTCAGTGAGAATCGGCTGGAGGGAGCGATGGCTGATCAGTCATGTTAGGGACAATCCTGCTCCAAGCAGGAGGTTGGACAGCAGACCCCAAAGGGCTCTTGCAGCCAGCAGACTGTCCAAGCAGGACAGGAGATCCTAAAAAGGTTTTGCAGCAAGAGCCTCTGTGATTCTGTCCTGTCTACAGATATACCTTCAAACTTAGTCTCCAAATCTCAGTAAGACAGGCTGCCCTAGCAGATTAACTTCCAACTTGTGTTGCTTAAAACTGCATTTTTAAAGTATATATTCTTTTGTCTTATTATTTTTGTTTTCATTTAATAGCCACATGGTCAGCAACTGCATACATTTCCTATCTCTGTATCACAAGAAACAGCTAAAATCAGGTGTGTACTGCTTTACTCTGGATATTGTATCTCACGCTCAGATTTTTAAACGCAGCTCTTCTACTGCCCTGCTGTGAGGGCATTGTCTGCTGGGGGTGGATGCCCTCCATGACTGTGGTTGCCAGCGAACACTCAGGAGCCAGCAGATACCAACTTCAACACACTGTCCCTCGCTCCCCAGCTACTAACCCAGGTCCTTCCGGCGCTTGTATTCATTGATGTTGACGTTGATTTCTTTGACTGCTAGGACGGCAGCTGTGAGCGGTGCCTTGTCCGGGTGAGCCTCAGGGGTGGCACTCAGCAGCTCCATCAGCAGCAGTGGGTACCGCATCACCCTTTGCACTGGCTTGATGAGGAAGGAGCCCAGGTTAATGTAGTTTGTGCAGCCCCTGGGAAGTTGGGACAAAGGAGATGCGCCAGGTTTCAGTCCACCTCTGCCAAACAAGTTCTGCCCCCTCAAACCAATGCCAACAAGACCCAGAATGCCAATGCCTCTAAATCCACTCCCTAAGTCACACCACCCTCATTTCCAAACTCACTGCACTCCTGAAGCGCTCTGATCAATGCCAGGTTTTCAGACCTCACTCATACCAGGTGACCCTTCCCAGCCAGGATCTTCTCCATCACCAGACCCACCGTGAAATCCCACATAGGCACAGCCTCACACTTACCAGAGTGCCACTTGCTTCAGACTCTGTCCCACCACCCAATGGCCCAGATCTGTCCTCCAGTGCAGGACAGACGGATTGTGCTCAGGACCGCAGTCAGTGCAGGGCTCTCCTGGCTCCTCGGGGCTGACGGCTCCCAAAACCTGTTTCCTGCCCAAGGCCTCCCCTCACCTCATCACTTGTGCTGCTGCCTCTGTGTGATCACACTGCAGACACCCCGCTCCTCCCAGATACGCCTCCACAAAGCACTGTTAGGGCCCCCCAACATGCACCCAGCCCGTGGCAGGAGGTTAGTTATAAGGGAGCAGCCAGGGCAAGACAGACAGATGGGGACTAACAGGAAGGATGCACTTACCACTCACTGTATAGGCTCCTGCCGGCCCACAGAGTGCCAAAAAGCAAAGAAAAGCAATGGGTTAATGGGGCAGCAGGTGTGTAATCCCATGGCCAGCACCTTCACCCTGTCCCAAGTGATGCTGCCAAAGCAGTGGGCAGTCCCGCCCCCCCAGAGCAGCTGCTGGCTCCTGGGGCATTAACCTCCATAAGGTGGAGCCAGGCACAGCGGTTCCTTCCTCACCAGCCATGGTGGGGCAGGACTTGGGGAACAGGAGCCCTCAATTCAGGACATGTCCCCTTCCCTGTACCTTGGTGGCTTCTGTTCAGAGTTTAAGGAGACCTCCAGGTATCCAGCACTTGTGCATTGGGGCAGGGGCCATTTGAACCCAGAGGCTGGTCTAACTGGCACTAACACAGCCAGCCCCTCTCCACTCACCACCTGAACTACCCAAGCACTGCTGGCAGAGGGGCAGGGATGTTGGAAACTGATCCCCCTCCCCCAGCCTGGTGGCCACCACAGCCAGAGGCTCCAACCTGAGGCTATCCAGCAGGTCCAGGAGTAGTTTCTGCATCTTCTCATCCTTCTCATAGGTTTCCAGCAGTGCGATGGCCTCGTCATGGTTCTGACAATACACCCTGTAGACACTCTCCAGCTCTGCACGCTGTGTCAGGAACACTGGCCCTGCACACAGCAGCAAAGCAGGACTTCAGCTGGTCCCCAGTTGCCTCCAACAACACTGGCGTGTCTCACAGTGAGATGCCCAGTGTCCACTTTCCACACACAGAGCTCAAGATGACAGCGCTACCAGAGCACCCAAGATGCTTCCTCAACACCCACTAGCACAGGGAGATCAATCGATCCAGGTCTCCCAGGGGTGAGAAGTGAGGACACTGGTCACTGGAGCCATACAGAGAACAAAGGCATGGGCTGCCCAAGGCCTGAGCAGCAAAAGCTGGCAGTGCAGGAATGAGGAGTGGGGCTTGCTTTGGGGCAAGGGGCCACAGGCACCGTGTCTCTCAGCATAGCGACCCATGGGCCAACAGAGGTCTCCTTGGCTTCGCTGCTGGACTGATGTGCAGCGACAGGGATCAGCGGGGAGGAAGCCCAGCGCCAGTGATCCTCTCCCAGCATTTACACTGTTCTACTGCGCCACTAGCAAAGCCCATCCCAGCCCGCTGAGAAAAGTTAACAGCGGAATTCATACCGATGGCATCTGAAGCCTCCAAGGCGGACAACAGCTGCTTGGAGAAGCTAATTACCATGTGGATGTTTCCAAAAAGACCTTCAGAGTCTATGTTCTGCATCTGGAGAACGGGAAGAGAGATGTCGTGGATGGGGGAACATGTCCCAGTCAGACTCAACAGCCCCTGCTTGCCCTCCTGCGACCCGTCAGTCCTCAGCTTCACAGCAGCCACCTGGTGTGACTTCCTGCTGCCACAGTGATTTCTGTACTCACTCCCTCGTCCCTCAGTGCACTGAAACTCTCACTCCTCATGTGTCCTACCACAGTGTCCTCCCCTTTCCCAGCAATTTCATCCATGCCTCTGTTCACCTGTCATTCTCCCTCTCCTCCCACCAACTCTGTCCTCATGCCAAGACTGCATATTTTCTTTCTCCTGACAATGAATTTAACCTACAACTCAAATGAAGAGGAACATTTCCTGCCCCAGGAAATGAACCTGTGACACTTGCTCCCAGCTTTCTTGCTCTCAGCAATGGTGAGAGCTCAGCAGGATCTCAAAACAGATGGACTATTGCTATGAGTGCAGGGAGCACCGAGAACCATCCTGCTCCCCTCAGCATAGCTGAATTTCCTCTGTGGGTTCCCATGCTGCTGCTTGGCCACCTCCATGAACAAAGTGGACTCAGTATCCTCACCCCATCCCGCTAGTGCTGCGCTATAGCCTGCCCCCCTGGTCCTACCTGTGCCTGCTGCAGGGGCACCATGATCCTCTCCACGCACATCTCCAGGTCTCTGATATAGTCCCGCTCTGTCTGGAGCAGTTCTTCAATAACCTTGGACCTCTTCTCCAGCATCCTTTGCTCTGGGCTCTCAGTGGCAGCCGAGGATGTCTCCAGGGACGGTGTCTGGGAGGACAGGAGAGTCATCTCTGCCAAGACAGACAAGCAAGATCAGCATCCTCCAACAAGGATGCAAGGGCAGGAGACAAGGAGCACCTAAACCATGCCACATGCAAGACTGCCAAATGTGACTGTTAGAGAGCAAGACTGTCCACCCAAGAAGCCTTCCAGAAAGGCCACTCCTGGCACTCCCAGGCCAGCAGGGAGCCCCAGTTTGCTCCCACAGCCTGCCCTCGCAGCACCAGTAATGCTGCAATGCCCCCAGCACCAGGGCAGCAGGCACCAAGCAGCACAAACCTGCTCCAGACCGTCCCCCCTGATGCCGCCCGGGTCCAGACCCGTCTCTGCCGCCCCAGGAAACTCCGTGGGGCCGAGCAGACGGAAGAGGAGTCCCGCTCCCCTCCTCGCCCACAAGCAATGGCGGCCGCCCCCTCCCCTCAGGCTGGGAACAGGGGCTCCGTTCTCCAGCCCCGGGGCATTTCCATCTGAATGGCCGAAGAGGCCTGGGGCACTCACAATGGGGCTGCTGGCGGCAAAGCCTGGAGCTGGACCTCGGCAAGCAACGCCAGGCAGGGCCGGGAAGGCTGGGGCGGCAGTGGCCTCCAGGGCCAGGATGGGCACCCCCGAGGCCCGTGGTGGCCAGCTGCACCCCTTGGGCGGCCACGCTGCCACGGCGGGCGGCCCCGGGGTGGGGAGCCCCCCCCAGGCTCCCAGCACAGCCCAGGGACCTGCCTGTTCCCCGGGTCCCCCGCCCCGCAGCCCCCTGGCCCTACCAGTGGGTGCCGGGGTGCCCAGCACAGCCATGGCCGCCCTGCCTGCAGGGCCCGGGGGGAACCGGGAAGCTGCCCGCCCTCCTCTTCCCTGCCCCGGGTCCCCGGACGCCGGTTTTCCTCCTGGTTTTCTGTCCCACCTGCCGCTCCCAAGGCCGGCCCAGCCCCCTCCGGTGTTCATCCGGACATTTTATCCCTCAGCAGAGACCCGGGCCTCGGCCGCCTCCTACCCCGCCCGCCTGCCTCTGAAGGCGTCTGCCCTCGGCACCGCAAAGGCCCCTCGTCTCCTCCCTCCCCCAGTCCAGGAGAGACCCCTCCAGCTCCGGCCCGGTCCGCTCCTCTGGGGCAGGGTCTGGCCCACAAACACTCAGGTCTCCCCCGTGTTACAGCTGCTTTGTGGAACCAAGGCCCCCGCGCCCCTTGCAGCCGCCCAGCCCACCTCAGGAACTGGATTTAAGGCCAACTGCTGTTTTAACAAACGCCCCTCCGCTCCGGCCACCTCCCACGGACCCACCGCTGCTCTCCCTCACTGGGATTTTATGGGAGTTGGGGACATGCCCCAGCTCAGACATTCGCAAAAACGTTTTTGCAGGATTCCCGCTCTCCACCCCCCTGACCTCCCTGGTTACAGCCTCAGGCAACAGCGGCTCAGCCTGGGGGGCTCCTGGGGACACTCGGCTAGGGCTTGTCACCTACCCTGGTACCCCAGCACCCACCATTCACAGCCCCAAGAGCCCCCTCCAGCTCCCTGCCACCTCTGCCCAGGCTCCACGCAGCCCCTGCCCGCCCGCAGGCAGCCCCCAGCCTCGCCTCGCCGGGTGACGGCAGTCGCCAGCGGCAGCGTGAAGCCTGGGATGGGAAATTCAGGACAAGAGGGAACGGGCACAAACTTGAACATAAGAAGTTCCACCTAAACATGAGGAGGAGGAACTTCTTTCCTGTGAGGGTGGCAGAGCCCCGGAACAGGCTGCCCAGAGAGGTGGTGGAGTCTCCTTCTCTGGAGACATTCCAAACCCGCCTGGACACATTCCTGTGGGACCTGCTGTGGGTGGACCTGCTTTGGCAGGGGGTTGGACTGGATGATCTCCAGAGGTCCCTTCCAACCCCGTATCATTCTGGGAGTCTGTGAAATTGCAGCTTCAGCCCAAGCATCGTGCTCTGCCAGGCTGGGGATTTTTTGCACCGAAACACCCAGGAAAGAAAAGAAACATGGCTGAGGTGAGAGACGGACTCAGCCCGCAACTAGCTGAAACCACGGCAGCCCTCCCCGTTCAGAGCAGCAGTAACAAACAGAAACCAGCAGCATCGGCATCAAACAGCAACTTCTCTCAGCTGCCTGGGCTGAGGATGATCTGATGAGCCTCTTGCAGAAAGAGCAACTTCAAAATCAGCCCCAGGCATCTCCCCAACTGCGGCAAACGGGAAACCCAGCTGGAACCCTGCTCAAGAGATGCCCTTGAGACGGGAGGGAAGATACCCGTCTCTGCTGCCCTGCCTCGGCTCTCCCGAGGGAGAACCTGGGGAGAGCCAAAAGGGCCAGCTCTGTGGAGGACAATTCAGCGGCACGACCAGCACTACATTTAGTAAGCAATTATTGGGAAGAGCAAGCTTTGCTGACTCCTGCTGGGAAGTATCCTTAAAGCTACGCCTGTCACAGCCAGCCACCCTGCACAGGGGAAAGGGCTGATTTCAGCTGAGTCAACATCTGCCTTGGCTCCCCGTCAGGTAAGTTCCCAATGATCGACTTTATCAACTCAAACACAGCAGGGTTCGCACGGAGGGCCTGGGAGCAGCTGCTGGGTTTAGCATTCGTTGTTTGAGTTTTCACAGCATCTGCAAAGCCTCGGTGGCAGCCCAGGCCTTGCTGTGCAAGGTACTCTGCAAACACCCAGCTGGGATATCCCACCCCGGACACAGCGCTTGGGAGCCTCAACAGGACAAGAGACAGAAAAACCTACAGCAGGGGCAAAGAAACACCAAGGTAATACAGTCAGCAGGTCTCTGCAGCTCAAAGAGTTATGAAAGTAACAACAAATGAGTTATTTTATAGAAGGATATATGTATATATATATTTTTTTAAGGAATGGCATTTATTTTGCTGAAGTGGGAAGGGAACCTGGCAGAAGCAGGAAGGTGTTCATTTGCAATGCAAGCAGGTGTGTGAGACAGAGGAGGTGGGGGCAGGAGCCGACACTGCAGCATGGGGTGGCCGGGGAGGAATCTGGAAAATGAAGACCAGCCAGAACAATGGCCAGAAATGAGCCATGAAGTAGCATTTGGGAAGACAAATGGAAAAGAGTACATTTGCCTTGGTTATAGAACTATAGAATCCTAGAATTGTCTGGGTTGGAAGGGACCTTTGAGATCATCTAGTCCAACCATCAACCTAACTGATAAACACCATCACTAACCCATGTCTCTAAGCACTATG
Source organism: Numenius arquata (assembly GCF_964106895.1). NCBI lineage: Eukaryota > Metazoa > Chordata > Aves > Charadriiformes > Scolopacidae > Numenius > Numenius arquata. The sequence goes on along the minus strand of NC_133590.1, from coordinate 1,448,594 downwards.
GCAACCCGGCTTCTCAATCCCTCCAGGGATGGTGCCTCAACCACTTCCCTGGGCAGCCCATTCCAAGGCTTAAAAACCCTTTCCTTGTAATAATTGTTCCTAATATCCAACCTGAACCTCCCCTGGTGCAACTTGAGGCCATTTCCTCTTGTCCCATCGCCTGTTCCTTGGGAGCAGAGACCGACCCCCCCCCCCCGGCTACACCCTCCTTTCAGGGAGTTGTAGAGAGCGATGGGGTCTCCCCTCAGCCTCCTTTTCTCCAGGCTGAACCCCCCCAGCTCCCTCAGCCTCTCCTCATCAGACTTATTCTCCAGACCCCTCACCAGCTGCGTCAAAGATTAGGATTTTGCATTTATCCCCAGGCAAAATGCCACCAAATGAAGCTTTAGACAGGACATCTCAGGAGTTTAACCGTACCACCAAACCACCCTGCTGTGCTCCCAGCTTTAGCCAGAGCTAAATTGCAGCCACACGATGTGTCTGGCTCCAGCCCACCAGAAGGGAGCCGGGCATTCCCAGAGCAGCTCCCCACGCTCCACCAAGCAAATCCCAGGCAGGGAAATCTAGGTCAGGCCACTTCAGAGCGTGCCCTGCGGCCAGGATTCCACTGACACCCGTGGGATTGCCAGCTCCCTGACACTCAAACCCCAGCCCGCGGAAGGAAAATTAAAACCTTACCTGCACAGGTTTTAAGCCCTTAGTAGTCACCAGCTCAGCTCACCTTGCTTGACCTGGCAGGATGCTGGCCACCAGTTCTACCCGCTTACACCACATCAGTATTTGCAGTATTTTGACAACTCATACAAATTAATTCTCCTCTGGCCTTCTTGCTCTTTCTGAATATGTCAAGATTTGTTTAAAAACAAGACTACGCTGCAGCCAAGTCTCTTAGGATTCTTGCTGTTTTATCACAAGTCCAGCATCCTCCTTCACCAGTGAACTCACAAGTCATCCTGACTCTGTTGAAACACTCGCAGTTCAAAAAACTCAGACAGAATTTGTTTTAAAATATTTGGCTCTTTTATCTGACCAATATGTATAATACTTAGGATTTGTGTCTGACATTTAAAAACTCTCACTTTTTGTATTTGATACCATCACTGCTGATTTCCATCAATTTCTTTTTTCCTGTTTGTCACACATTCTTGTATGTCTAACAGCAGCTTTCTCTAAATGAGGCTTATTAAGCATTTAACTAAACCCACTCATTTCACAGCTGTGGGTTTTGGTCATCCAGTAAATGCTTTTTAAACAGACCTCCATTTTACTTCACAAATTTTCTATTTAAATGTTACCTTTCAATCTGAGTCATCACGCCCATCAGCTTTGGAAGGGAAAGCCATACACCACAGCTGGAACTGGCTCCGTTAGCCTGCAGGAATGCGACTGGTATTCTAATGAAGCCACCAAATTCCAATCCAGTGACACATTTGTGTTTAGCCACAACACGGATGCCAAACGGGCATTCAGAAATACACTTCCCAAAACAATATTCTCAATCACAGTTTTCAAAGACTCAAAATTTATTCTCTTGTAGGTGGCGCGAGCTCTGCCATCTCTAAATTAAACCCTCTACCTAAATTGTTTTCTCTATCCCCTTTGGCATATTTGCGACAAGTCCTTGGTTTTCCAGATTGGTCTGATGTCTGCGACAGCCTCCCAGGAGCGCCTGCTTCTGAGCTTTGCCAGTTTGCCTGCTGGCGCACGGGAGATTTAATACTGGCTCGTAACCCAGCCCCTGGCAGTGAGGTGTCAAGATGGAGCACGCTCCCACCTCTGCTCTTCCTGCGGAGGCCATCATTTAATATTGCAATCGCATGGCTCATCCCACTCGTCTCAGAAATACCCCTTTCACCAACTTTCTTCCAATTAACAAAAACTTCTAATTCTTATTACTCAACCTCCTAGCGGGAGCACACACACAACTGGAGGTTTTCTCCCTGCCCCACTCTGGAAGCAAAGTTGACCCATGGAAACCAGATCCAACGCTACGCATGCCCATTGTGCATGGGACCGGGGGCTCCCCCAAAGGGCTGCATTGCCCCCCAACTCCCCCTTGTCGGGGCTCACCTGCCAGCATCCCCCGCAGCACGGCACGGCCTCGCAGGGCGCCCAGGCTGCTAACGCCATCTGAAGAGGGACGTGCTGCCCACCAGCACTGAGGACAACCGCTTGCACCGGCTGGGTAAGTGGGAATCTCCGATGGGAGCTGCAGCCACCTGGGACGTGAGCCCAGCCCCAGGCTCACAGCTCAGTGAGTCAAGCAGTGACTCAGGACAAAACAAACCAGCTGCAAATATTCGAAGTATGTGGATGCTGGGAGGGGAGGAGCCACTGCCTGCCATGAGAAGAGAGGGAATGAAACTAGGGCAGGGAATAATTAATCTGAGCGAAAGGCTAAACTCGCTGCCAGGAGCAGGATCTGGCCAGGGTGAAAACTCTTCCTCTGGACATCGGTAATAAGCCTGTAACAGAATATATCCACTGCTCCAAAAGCAACAGACTGGATATACTCAGTGTCTCACTGCTCCTTAGGAGGAGGCAGCGGGTGCAGCAGAGAGGTGTCATAGCAAAAGAGGACTTCAGCCTACAGAAGTGAATTCAGCCTTGGCAGAGTCCTGAGACCATGCAGCAGGAGATAAATCCAGACAAAGCTTAAAAATGAGCTGAACAGGAACAGAATGGGGACACTTCTTCAAGGCCACTGGAACAGCTTGATGACTCAAAGATGTGTGGTGCCATACAGTGAGACCTGGAGAGGCTGGAGAACTGGGCAGAGAGGAACCTAATGAAATTCAACAAGGGCAAGTGTAGGGTGCTGCCCCTGGGGAGGAATAACCCCCTGCACCAGCACAGGTTGGGGGTGACCTGCTGGAGAGCAGCTCTGAGGAAAAAGATCTGGGAGTCCTGCTGGACAATAGGATGCCCATGAGCCAGCAATGTGCCCTTGTGGCCAAGAAGACCAATGGCATCCTGGGGTGCATCAGGAAGAGTGTGACCAGCAGGAGGAGGGAGGTCATCCTCCCCCTCTGCTCTGCCCTGGGGAGGCCCCATCTGGAGCACTGGGTCCAGTTCTGGGCTGCCCAGTTCCAGAAGGACAGGGAACTGCTGGAGAGGGCACAGCAGAGGGCTACAAAGATGATGAGGGGACTAGAACATCTCTCTTATAAGGAAAAGCTGAGGGACTTGGGTCTTTTTAGTCTGGAGAAGAGAAGACTGAGGGGGGATCTAATCAACGCCTATAAATACGTGGGTGTCAAGAGGATGGGGCCAGTCTTTTTTCAGTGGTGCCCAGGGACAGGACAAGAGGGAACGGGCACAAACTTGAACATAAGAAGTTCCACCTAAACATGAGGAGGAGGAACTTCTTTCCTGTGAGGGTGGCAGAGCCCTGGAAGAGGCTGCCCAGAGAGGTGGTGGAGTCTCCTTCTCTGGAGACATTCAAACCCGCCTGGACACGTTCCTGTGGGACCGGCTGTGGGTGGACCTGCTTTGGCAGGTGGTTGGACTGGATGATCTCCAGAGGTCCCTTCCAACCCCGTATCATTCTGTGATTCTGTGTTTGATGCAGACCCTGCTTGGTAGGGACGTCTCTGTGCCAGGGTTAAGATTAGAACCATCGCCCCAAACAGCCTGTGGTTGTCCAGACATGAACACAGCCCCCCTGCATTCGGTATGAACGCAGCATGGTCCCAACCTGTGATGCAGAAAAAAGTGAAGCGGTATGATGGTGTACAAAGAGCTAACCTTCTAAAGCTGGGGCAAAGCATTAACAAAAGTGTGAGCAAACGCACTGACGGAAAAAAGAATGGAAGCTGGAAGTTCTTTAAAAGGATGTTTTAAATAGATAATCCAAAAAACATAGTTATGCAATCAAGAGAACAATATTGGTGAAAAATCTGTCCTGGGTCTGTGCTTCAATAAAGGCAGCAAATACAAATAAATTAATGACTATAGAAAACCAGATAATAGACAACAGACACACCAGGAACTCTGAAGCACAGAAAAATGAGAAAAGAAAGATATAAAGAAAAATTAATGGATGGTAGAATTAAGAATCCAATTTTCATTCTTTTAACTGAGGAAATAGAATGCTACTTTATAATAGACTTTTATTTCCATCCAGGATGAAAGAAACCACGATCCCACAAGTAAGCAGAGACAGTAAAATTTTGGTAAGTTTGGGGAAAAGGCAGAATTATACAATAAATATTCTATTTCTTGACATCTAAAAAGCAAAAATAAGACCTTGCTAACTGGTACCCCAAAAACGCATTGCCAGTGGAGAATATCCAGAAAAGAGGGCATTCCTAATCAGGTTGTCCAGGGACTGTATTTAGAGTTGATACTATATAATAGTTTTAAAGTAAATGGAAAAATCACTGCTGTCATGTACAGAACTGAACACCAATTCAACAGGATCGCAAATAAAGATGAGGTGTACAAGTCACTGGGTGACCCAAAGCATCCTGAATGAGATGGAATTACTCAAACCATAATGCAGACAAGTGCATTAATGTATTAATGGGGACAAGAATCACAGCCACACGCAGGACTCTGCTCTGGGGAGTGATGCTTCTGCTTGGTTGGCCAAAACTCTGCAGTTCTCCGAGCGCTGCAGGGGCAGATTGGGGTCCTTGGACAAGGGCAGAGGAGCGCAGCAAGGTGCTCACACCCTCCTGGAATACTTCATGCAGCTCTGAAGTCCACTATTTTAAAAGAGTCAGAACCGAAAAATGAGCGAGCACCTGAAAGAATAAGCACTGCAAGGTACTCCTGTGAGTCTTTGCCATGAGTATTTTAAGACTCTATTCACTACAAGGAACTGAAGACTGAAAAATTACTTAATTGCAGTACCTGCCTCAGAAGAAAATCCATCAACTAAAAAGCTCTAATTTAGCAGAAAAAGGCTGAGGTTCAGAGATGAAATGCAATACATTAGCATGCAAAACCTTTAAGAGTGATGGTGACTAAGCAGCAAAGCTATGACAGGCGGGTTCTCCTTCTGTTGATGTGGCAGGCAGACACATCCGAGTCTCATCCCAAAGATGCTCTAACCAAGTAGCCATCACTGGGCTGCACCGCAGAGAAATCTGTCACAAGTGTAATAACCCTGCTCATAGAAAAGATCAGGCCATGTCAGCTCTACTGGGGCTTTCAAGTTCTAAATTCTGTTACTCTGTGGACAGGAGGAGGAACGTGGGAGAGAAGTAGACAGCATTAGATAAGTTACCTGGAACACCCACAGAGGGAAAAACAGAGTCGACTTTTTCCTGCCAGCTGGGCAGGAGGGTGTCTGCTGCCAAGCGCGATGGTAGGGCTCCTCAGGAGGCTCCCGGGTGCTGGAAAGGTCTTACATTGAGGCAGCTGCAGCAGCAAAGCATATATGCCCAGGAGGGCTCTTGCTGGTGCAGCACTGTGCCCCGGCAGGGCAGGAGGAGAAGCGTAACAGGGAATTGCAGCCAGAAACAGGCCACAGGACGGACAATGCTTCAAAACACTTGGAGTCCTCCTCTCTCCTTTGCTGCAGCAGGACACCAGCCCTGATGGCGAGGGCACACTGCCCCGCATCTCCCACAGCCGCTTCTGCACCCCTGAGCCTGCCACAGCCGGGAAAAAACACCCAACACCCTCTCCCAGCACAAGCACGGGTGTAGGCAGCGCCTCATTTAACGTCGGATGAGCACGGGCTCTCGCCCGCCGTCACAGCCCGTCCCCCCTCCTCTTGCACAAGCTGGCCAAGCCAGCGCTGCTCCAGCCTCCTGAGGCTTTATGGGCCTGTTTCCCTCCCCACTCGGCTCCCGGCTCCTCCTAGCTCCTCCGCTGCCCTTTGGACGTCCTGGCACTGCAAAGCCTCTCCCTTCCCTCTCCCTGGGGACACGGCTGAGCAAAGTCCCACCCTGTCAGGGCGGCAGACAGTGCAGAAATGCAGCCGGCGGAGCCTGCTTAAACAAATACCTCCGGAGGACAGATTTCATACTGTTTAAGCTGACGGGCAGCCACAGCCTCCAGCTCTGCCACCTCTCTGGCCGCTGCACTGCGATGCTCTTTTCCTCGGCGCTTCAACCCCCCTTCATGGAGAGTTCACACACGTGCCCAAGACATGCTGGCAGGAAGGGCGCAGAAGCAGCCAGGTTTTCAGGCACATGGCTGCCCAATGGGGAGGCCAGTCCACCAAGAAGTGCTCTTTCACTCCCTCTGCCCAGACCCTACCACTTTGCTTCCTCCTCCCCAACACACGCTAATATCCTTGCAACAACGAGCTAAGCCCAACCAAGCTGTCTGCAGCCAAAACGTCCCAGCTGTGGTGTCAACGGGACAATTCTGCCCACGTGAAGACAGCCTGAGCCCTCCAGCTTTGCCATCTCTCCAGCTCCAGGTGCCAGCTGATGGGACTGGAGACCCTGGGATGGCTTGGGGACCCAGGACACAGGGCACGCAACTGCTGTAGCACGGGCAAGGGACGACTGCGGTACTGAGGGGCTGGCAATGCAGGAGATAACCCTTCTTGTCTGCGACAGCTCCCCAGCATGGAGATGCCCTGGTGTCCTGTCCATGTGTAATCAAGTACTTGCCCTCTGTGTACATCCGAGTGCTACAACTTCCCCTATTTTCTGCTTTGTGCTGCCTAGAAACAGCCGACGCTCTCTGCAGGGTCAGGATTTGGTTCCTACACACAGAATCTGTTCACGATGGGTTATAAACGTAAAACAGGCAGTGGGAATAACCCCAGCACCTCACCCTTTCCCCCATGAGGCTCCTTGGAGCCTTGAGAGAGCAGACAAAGCAGGGCCACAGGATGCAAGGTGTACCCAAAGCACTCGGGGCACAGATGGAAGAATGACCGAAAGGACAACAGTGAGCCATGGGCCTGTGCCACCCGGGCTTCCCTCCCACCTGGGCCTCTGCAAGAGCGGGCCCTTGGAGGACATGCAGGTGACTGTACGGATGCTGGTGCCCGTTTCAGCAAGCTCCAGGGTTTCCCACAAGAGCCCAGCCGTGCTGGCCACCCGCCTGTGCCAGAGTCCTGGGGCTGCCCCGGTGCCAGGGCAGGATGAAGGCACACCGAAAGCAACTGCCCGCGTTTCCCTGCGTACCTCGCTTCTCCTTCCTGGTCTGCACAAACTCGGAGTGCCGCAGGGTGCTGGGAGCCGTCCGTCTGTAGAAGCTGTTTCTCTGCAGCACAGAGCTCACTCGGTTTGCTTCCTCGGCCTCTGGCTCCCAGAGCTGGCTCCAGTCTGGCCGGCCTGTGCGTACCCTCGCCCGCTCTGTTCCACCGTTGCTCCTGGCTGCCATCGTGGGCCCTGGGGCTGCTCCTTCCAGCTCCCCATGGCCATCACAGTCCACGTCCCGCGTCTTAGACTGTGTGTAGCAGGTGCCTGACCCCAGGCTCACACTACTGTCTTCTTGGTCCCTGACACCTGAATATCGCCTTTCCTGCTGTCTATATGCCCCAGACCCTCCATCCTCTCTATAATGCTTTTCCCCTTCCCTATATACTTGATTGCCTCCATCCTGTCTATATTGCCTTCTTCCCTCCCTATACTCCCCAGAGTCCCTCTCCTGCCTATACCACCTTTCCTTTTCCCCATAATGTCTTTCACCCTCACTGTGGTCCCTACGAGCTCTGTCCTCCTGATACCACCTTCCCTCTTCCCTATAGTCTCGAAGGCCTCTATCCTCTCCATACTGTTTTCCCCCCTCCCTATACTGCCCAGGTACTCTGTCCTCTCTGTACCGCCCTTCTCTTATCTCAGAACTGCAGTCTCTGTATTTAACGCCTTCCCTCTCACACACTTTATAGTTTCTACCCTCTGTATCCTGGCTTTTGCCTTCCCAAGCACTGTCTGCTCTCCTGCAGTCCGCATACTGGATATCTTCCTTCCAAAAACCTCCACAGTCTCCATTCATGCTCCGTCGGTCCATGGAGATGCTCTCCCCTCTCCTATAGTCGTCCCAGCCGCCGTCTGCCCTCCGGCAGCCTGGGTACTGCCCGTTTGCCCTGGGTCTGTCACTGCAGTGAGCCTCACCACGCAGCGCAGCCACCCCAGCCATGTCCTCTCTCTGCGCAGCACAGCAGTCCTCATATTCCCAGCCCAGGAGCTGCGGCTCCTGCCTCGGATCCTCCACGCCGTGTTTCGTCCCAGGGTAAGTGCACATAGTCCTGCCGGAGTGCGGCAGGGGTGCCGACGACCTGCTCCCCGAGCCCAAGCCCGGGCTGACGCCGTTCCTCTGCTCCGCTCCGCTCCAGCGCTCCCGTCCCGAGTGAAACCCAGGCGTTGCTTCCTGAAACCAGCCGGTGAGGGTACGAAGAGGCGCGGGCCCAATGGCTGCCAGCCCCGGCCTCCTCCACCTGCTGCCCAGAGTAATCAGTAACCAGCCCCGAGGAGGCAGGCTGGGGCTGGGCCGCCTCTCACTGCCCAAACCAGCTCCGCCGCTTTGCCAAAGCCTCTCCGCAGGCCAGGCGGCTCAGGGGCAGGGAAAAGGAGGGCACTGGAGCATGTGGAGGCCCTGCCCCAAGACCAGCGTCCGCAGGGAAGGGAAACAAAATGTGTGTGAGACCGTGGGAAGCCACAGACCAGCGATGGGATACCAGATCTCTGCCTTCAAACTCCCGCCGGCACGGAGGCTAAACGCTGTGGTCTAGCTGAGCTCCACACCCCGCTGGGGGAAACTGAGGCCTTCAGGCTGCCCCTGGCTTAAAGCTGATGCTGAGCCCATCCTTTTCCCAGCCCTCACCCATGGGTCCTGGGATGAGCAGGAGCTGAGCAGCTCCCTGTGCAGTCACGCACCCCTCAGCAGTGCCTACGCGGTGCCACGCAGCCACAGCTCCAGGGCCAACGGCTGGTCTCCCCACCAACTGGAACAGGCTTAAAGGAACTATCTGGGTTAAGGACCCCAGTGCTAACACACAATAGAAGCTTCCAGGAGGCCACAGAAACGCGCACTCCAGTAACGCCTCTCCCTGCAGGGCGCAACTTATTCCCAGTTTTCCATGGCAAACGCAGGAGCTCCTATAAGAAACCAAGAGATGACGACAACATGCCCTAGACAGAAACCAAGAGAGTCCATGGATGTTATCCACGTCTCAGGTTCTTGCAACATTGTGAGGTATGCACAGCCAAAGCTCCCAGCTGGTAGAAGACAAAAATAAAATCAACGGAGCCTCCTACTCCAACTGCAGGAGGGCAAGCGCTAATCCTGCCCAAGCCTGGCGATCAGCGAAACCCTCAGTGTGCACACAGGATGCATCAAAGAAACAAACTGCAGATTTTAAACACGTATTTTAGAAAACCACATACTTTCTGCTCCCCACAGTACACACCAAGGGGCTGGGCTCCCCCAAGACTACACCAGCCCTACTCTGGTTGCTGGTCAATGCTTAGTGAAAGCTTTCCTCCCTCCTGCATGCTCCACGTTCCCCCACCAGTGGCAAGGCAGAGCCCGTGCCTGAGGCATGGTGCAAACACATTTTGCTGAGCCAAGGCAACACCGCATTACTGACCTGGCCCGCTGCACTGAAGCTGGGCTAGCAAGCCTGAGACACGCTCTCTGGAGGCACTCAAATGTTAAAAGAGGGACGCAATAGAGCTTGGATAGGGCATATCTTTATCACAGGACCAGAGTGACTACTTATAAACTCTCAGGTTTCTTCAAGTAGTAAAAAATTCCCTAGGACTACTAAGGGGACAACTTGACAGGTAGGATGTCTCAGGATAGTGTGTTAGATCCTGCCTAAAACTTCCAGTTCCAGCAATCAACAGGGCACAGGTTCTGCAGGACCGGTCCTCTGTCAGGAAGCACTGGGACAGCAGGAGACATTTCCCAGCAAGATCATAGAATCATAGAATTGTCTGGGTTGGAAGGGACCTTTAAGATCATCTAGTCCAACCATCAACCTAACTCTGATAAAAACCATCACTAAACCATGTCTCTAAGCACTATGTCAACCCATCTTTTCAATCCCTCCAGGGATGGTGCCTCAACCCATTCTCCCATAAGAAAAAGATCTATCCCATAAGAAAATTTCCCTTGATCCAGCCTAAATTTTCCTCTTCCGACCTTCACGCTATTTAATCTAGCCGTAAATCCTCCAAGCTTCCTTTCAAGCATCCTTCTTGCACACCTCTGGTGTGGAGGCTGTTTGTCACCCGGTTTCCCTGGTGCACCCACATCAGCCTTCATTCCTACATGCTCTGCATCAGCCATGATCCTGCAGCAAAGCGCCTGGGCTCCCCAGTGCTGATTAAGCAGTGGGAGGACGGAGGCAATGAAGTCAGAGTGAGTAATCCCCAGGCAGGAGCTGGCATTTCACTCCACCTCCCGCGTGCAGTGCCCACGTTTCCTGCACATCGTGGGTTTGGATAACAGAACTCCAGTGTCAGAGCTCCCGGGAGAAGCTGGGGAAGGGACTGTGGGAGATGTACGTGGTCCCATCTTTCCACTCTGTCTACTGTAATACCAAGTATAACGTAATTAACAGCCCTGATCTTTATATGGCATCTTTGGGTTTTGGAGCCCAAATGTGCTGATATAAACATGACAAATTTCTCCTCCCTGAGTAAATTTTCGGGGTTGCGAGGACAAAAGTAATCTTTTTGGCTACTGACACACTGCAATTTAAAGCTCTTTGTTCCTGTTACCGACAGTACAGCGTCATTTTCCTCTCTTGAAATTCTAGACTCCACAGATGGCAGGAGCACAGGGGCAGACTTTACTTTTTGCCCACTAGCCCTCCCCACTCTCAGGCCAGGCTCAGCAACCCGCTGTGCATCCCCTCTGATTTGAGTGGCGAGTCCCCAAAGATCTGTATCGCCACCAGAGCAGAAACCGCAGGAAACCCAGCGCCGCACCAGGCTGAGGGCAGTCATGCCACAGCCACCAACTCACAGCCCAACTGCAGGACTACCAGCAAAGCCACTCTGAAGCTGCTGCTCACTTCCCTAGAGGGGGATGAGGCAGGGAGGTTGAACCTGCACCAGTTGTGTTTTTGCTTGACAGCAAGGACATGCTGGGAATGGATCAGACGAGGGCCCTGGATATACCCTGAGGTTGGAAGAGGAGGTGGAAGACTTGGAAGGAAGAGGGGGTGGAGAAGGCCAGGGCTGAGGGATGCCCAGAGAATGATACTGTGGTTCTTCGAGGCAAAATCATAACGATTTGTACTGCAACAACGCTTACAAAATGACCAAAATCAGAAATTAAAGAAGGAAATAAAAGACTCCATGGTTGCTGGCTCCAACTGTGCCTGTACGCAGCAGGAGCCAGCTGTCCTCCCAAAGCACCAACATCCCACGCCTCTGTAGACTCACCTCTCAGCTCCTGCAGCTCCATGCTGAGGCTCTCAATGTTGGAGTCACAGAAGTCAAGGTTTTCCAGGGTCTCCGCTCTCATCAGCTCATCTTGCTGCTCCTCCAGCATCAGGCTTAGCTCAGCACGGGTCTTGCCATAAGCCTCCAGGTCTCGCTCCACCTCTCCGATCCTTGTCAGCAGAATGGAGCAGGGGGAAGCTGATCCTGCCCGTGTCAAGTCCTCACGTCCCTCCTCCACCCGCTGCTCCTGGGTGCTGGGCTGAAGTTGTGCAGGGGCCACGTTTTTCCGCTGGTTGCTTGATGGAGGCCGGGGTGCAGGCCGGGAGGGCTTGACTGAGAAGGACAGAGACCTGCCTTTGGGCACCTGGCCACCCAGCATGTGCACAGGGGTTGTCGCAAGGCTGCTGGGCCGAGGAGGGGGTGGCCTCAGGGCCTTCCTCCTCTCTGGCTGCCTGGCGTGGGGGGCACACTCAGGAGACCCACGGACAATGTCCCTCTCAGAGCTGTAGTCCAAGATAGAGAAGTGGCGGGAGACCTTGTCCTGCTCAGCACCGGTACTTGACAGACTCTTCTCAAACTGGGCCAGCTGCTCTGTCAGTTTGGAGTCAAGGTCTGTGCAGCCGTCCCCCTGTGCTGAAAGCAGGCAACATTCCCCCCAGCTCCCAGCCCATGTGTCCTGGGCACTTCCCAAGCTGGAGGAACAGGGTTTGGACTTCTCCTGCTGACCCTCCACCCAATCGTCCAGGTCTTGGACACCGCTTTGGCTCTCCTGGGGCTCGGATGCTGCCCAGCTGTTAGCAGAAGAAATTGCTTGGCTCCTGCAAGGATCTGAGGGGGAGCAGGGAGCCTGCGGGGGCACAGTGGTGCTGTCTCCATCACGCTCGGGCAGGGTGTGAGTTTCTGAGTTTCCTGGGGAGGCTGAAACGCTTCCCCCAGGCTCCAACTCACCTGCTTGGCCAGGCCTGTTGCTCTGTTGGGGAAGCAGCTGAGCCGCAGGGAGAAGGCCATTGACCGTCTTTGTGCGGTCAAAGGGGAAGGAGTCTGCTGTGCCTTTGGGATGTGGCCCTTGGTGTCCTGTGCCAGGAAAGGCCTGATGCTGTTTCGAATCTGTGCCAAGATGACCCTCTGTTCTTCCCACTGTGTGAGACAAAATGGTGTCAGGCTCAGGGTGTGCAGCCAAGTCATCCTTCTTTTCCCTGCCATCCTTCCCTGGCAAAGGAAGAGCTTCAGAGCGGGTGCTTTCCAGGTCTTGATGGACAGTGACTCCATAGCTGCCTCCATCTTGGGGATCCCCAGCACCCGTCTTTTCCCTGCAAGGCTCAGAGGCTTCCAGCCTCACAAATCTGTGCGGAAAGATGCCACGTTTCCCCCTAAGCTCCCCTTCCAGCCAGCCATCCTCCAGAACGCCTATGATCCGAATCTTATCACCCACATCAAAATCCAGTTCCTTGGACTCCAGGGCTTGAAACTGATAGAGGGCCACACCATAGGTGCTCCCTGGCTCTTCCTCCTCCTCCTTTGGGGGCATCTCCACTGTCCCATTGGTGTCACAAGTCCCTGTGGGCTCTGAATCCACCGAGGTTCCTGGTGCTCGCAGAGGAGTAAGCAGTTCCACAAAGCCCTCTGGGAAGATGCCCCTGTGGCCCCTGAGCTCGCCTTCGAACCAGCCAGGCTCTGGGACACCAACAATATTGATCACATCCCCTTCCCTGAAGTCCAGTTCCTCCTCCAGCTGAGCAGACAGGTCCATCAGGGCCCGGGCTTGGCCCAGTGAGTAGGCAGGCACCTCCAGGAGAGCACCCTGGGACAGCTGACGGCTCCGAACTGAAAGGCACAGCTCCCGTACACATGATGAGGGGAAAAAACCCTTGGAACCCCAGCTGCTTCGGCCCTGGAGCCAGCTGGAGGCGAGAGACCCCCCCAGGATCACCAGGTCTCCTGCAGGGAATGAGACACACCAGTTCAAAACTGCCCTCATGACTGCTTCCCACTTCTTATTCCTGCCTCCCCGTGTCCTTCCTGGCTGTGGGAAAGGTCTGACACTCTGCCCAGAGCACAGTGCCTGCTGGCAAAGCACAGGAGCACAGAATGGAGGGAAGGCACGAAGTGTAGGCAGCCTCTTCTGTGCACATATCTAAAATACACAGTTCTGGCTGCTACGCCACGAACGTGCACCAAAGCTTTGATTTCTCTCCTAAATGCAAGTTTTAAGATTTGAGGATTGGAGGGCTGTTAAAAGGCAGCTGTAAGCTTACTATGATCACATGACTCCAATATTTGGAGTTTCAAGAGTAATGATAGATTATGAGAAACTGGTATCAGAGTGGCAGAAGGCCAAAGGCTCATGGTGGATTTGACATGACGCAAGTCATGAGGAATTTCCCTGTCTCTCCTGCAGGATGCTGTGGAAGGACATGCTTCTGGAAGGACAGGTGAGGGCTATGAGATGCAAAGCAAAGGAAGGGAATGGAGATTACCTCTCTGCAGTGACAAGCTCCCTGGCTCTTGAGATGTGAAGTCACTGGTACAAACAAACAGTTTTTCTCCCTGCTTCAAAGGGGGAATATCCACAGGTTCCACAAAGCTGCTAGGAAACTGCCCTAAAATAAGAAGCAGTTGTCAGCAATGAATTTTTCCTGTAGCCCACCACCACTCCCTCCAACCTTCTTCCAGATTTTGGGATCTATTAAGCTCTTGCTAAAGGAAAATAACCAGCTAGCCAGGGTGCTGCAATAGCATTGTGGAAGAGGAACAAGTTTGGGAGTCAGGAATTCCTGAGGTTTTAAATGCTTAAGAGCGAACAGAGAACAAAAAGCTTTGTGCTTTGTGCCCTCGGCTCACTCCAGACACCCAACAGGCTGTGTTCATTACTGGGACTGTGCCATCAGCATGGAGTTTCTGGCAACTAAGTTTTCTCCGCTTTCATTGCTTGCTTCCCAAGTCAGAGGCATGATGAGGACTGAGAGATCCAGTAGTGCTGGACCACTAGACCAGTGCCTCGTGACTGGGCACATCCACCTGGTGCTCCTCACTCTGTAAGGCTTGGCCCCTGCACAGCCTCAGCGCAGAGGTCAGGCAACCGCACTTCAGATGGCCATGTCTGATTCACAGGCTCTGTCACAGCTTCAGCGCTGCTAAGGCTCTGGGGACCTTCCCCACTCTGTCACCTCTGTGCACCTATTCCACCGTGGCACCCACTGCTGGATGCCCATCTGTTGAACAGACGCGGCAGTGCAAACTTGTTGGCCATCACAAGATACCACTCAGCTACTAATTTCAGTCCTGGGAGCACAGGTCGTGGTAAAGGCCACTAAAAATGTCATCCCTCTCTTTTATAATTTGTGGCAAGGACATATGATGGAGTACGGGCTAATAGTTCTTCCAGTATTTACTCTTGATGACCCAATATGGCATCCGTGTTCTCCGATAAAACCTGGAGACACCGTATCCTAGACACGTAGAACTCTGCACTGGGTTTAGGCAGTTTGGCATCTGCTGTTATTAACCTGAGGTGCAACCAGCAGCCCACAGGCTGCCAGCCTCAGCGGCTTCCTTCACAGTTTTAACCAAGTCTACCTCTTTTTCCATGTGTTAGTTTCCTGCTCTGTACATGGAAACAGCCTAATGCTGATAGAAAGGAAGTAAGTCATGGAGCTACATTAACTATTCCATTATTCCATACATTAACAATTAACACAAAGTACTGAGTATTATTATTATTATTGGTAGGCTGCAGCACCTCCACAGCTTCTATTCAAAAGCTATTCTATTTTCAATTCCTTACAGCTTTAGCTTAGAAAACTGGGCTGAAAATTACAACAGCTGTTCCAAGGGAAAGCAGGAACACAAGTGGGTTTTGTGTTAAAGGTCATTAAAAACCATTTGGTTTGACTTCAGCCTGTTTCTTTATCTTTGAGGTGTGACACACATCTGTTTATTATTCCTTAATAGCTTCATCTTGTTGAGAACAAGTGCACCAGTTATGCTGGGAGAAAAAACTGTGGTGAAGTAGATACTGGTGATTTCTGCAAAAGTAACTTGTTCCCAGTGACTTCAGAAGCAGGATCAGGCATGCGTTCACTCAATGCCATTTATCAGCCACACGGAGCACAGGACAGAAGTCCTCCTCTCCACCTTTGCTCCTGTCCATCTTTGTTTTAGCCAGGAGACAGCTTGGGGCTGCTAGCAGAGCCCAGACTGCTGCTGCAATAGCAGCCCCATCTCCATGGCCAGGGATGAAATTCCAGTCCCACTCTCATGCTGAAGATAGAGTCAGGATCAGGTTTTGAAGCGGCCTGGTCTTCATCTCCCTGAGAGCTCAAAAACCCTCTCAACATCAGTATTAAGATGAGAAAGAGCTGCTTAAATAGGGACTATGAGACTCTAAGTGCTTCACCAAGAGCATTTTGCTGCTTCAGAAGTTTCTCACACCCCTCCAGAAGCTTGAGAGACTTGCACGCTACTTCAGGCATCCAGATATTGATGGCAGCTTATGCAAGAAAATGCTTTAAAGTGGAAAGGAGGAAGCGGGGCTGAGTCAGAGGGCTTGGAGGGACACACAGACTGTTGCTGCATCTCCCACCGACTTGACCTGACGAGGTCACTTGGATGTGGATGCATTTCCACCCTCATTGCATCTGTTTCCTCTCTCCCCTTCCACTGCCACAGCGGGTCAGCGCATAAACTAGCCAGGAAATGGGCTGTCTCATCACAGAGGACAGAGCAACTAGTTTTGTGAAGCTCTCATCTCCTTGAGAACTGACAGTCCACTAATCTCTCTCAAAAAACAACAAATGAGCTGTCTGAGTAGTTGACACAAAGCTGGCAGGAGACCAGCGGTGGGCAACCTGCACCTCAGTCCCAAGCAGAAGTTCCACGAAAGATACAGTAAATCAATTCTGGTCTGGTACAGCGCTGGCCAAGGGGAGATACGCTCATATAGAGTGGACATTTAGCTGTCACATGTATGGATCCAGGTACAGGCATTTCCAGCTCTTACCTGTGACACCTTCCTTTTTGCCAAGGAGCCAGAACTCATCCACCACGGCCAACACCTCGATGACATCTCCCACAAAGAGGGGCAGCTCTTCAGAGACGCTGGGGCAGAAATCAAAGACTGCTCGTACCAGGGAGCCAGCCTCCATTGCGCGGGGCTGAGGGCGGACCAGTACCTAAGACTAAGACACAGTGGGAAGTTTATTAGCAGCCAGAAACACCTGAAATTATCACATAAACACTCAGAAAGTAAAACCCTTCCTGAGCACAAGAGGCATGAACAGTGCAAGTGGGTCCTGTCCTGAGCTCCCTGAAATGCCTCACCACATGAAGCACGCTGCAGGAGCCAAGGGTACCCAGCAATGCAGCCCCCATGGTCTAACCTGCCTTGGCCGGACCTTCTGGCTGTCTCTGTGGGGACACGCGTTTGTGCTGCAACAGGGGGAGAAGCAGCAAGAAAATTGGAAGTGAATTCCCGTCAGGAAGGAAGCAAGAGGAGGGGAGGAAGCTCAGCACTTCCCTGACATGCAGGGCAGGGCCATGAGCCTGCCAGGGCCGGGCAGGCAGATAGCACCACTCACTTGCATGGTCCCACCACACACGTGCTGGTGGGATGGGGACAGACATTCCCCTCCCCACACCACCACTCAGGGCCACAGGAACCGAGTGCTGGAACAGTGTCACACTTCTGCCCAGCGAGAGAAGAGGCACAAAGCCTGCCCAGGCGACCTCACCCACCATCCCCTTCCCCACACCGGCAAGGGGAGCTTCTCCTGCCTCTGCCTAGGCTGACCCAGCCT
Source organism: Numenius arquata (assembly GCF_964106895.1). NCBI lineage: Eukaryota > Metazoa > Chordata > Aves > Charadriiformes > Scolopacidae > Numenius > Numenius arquata. Next base: position 1,431,487 of record NC_133590.1, on the reverse strand, counting down.
GGGCATCCTCAGACCTGGCTGGAAATGCCCCTTCTGCCTTTTAGGTACCAGGCTCAGCCATCCCCTGGGAGGCCTCACGATGGCTCCTGGCAGGACTCAGGCTGAGATGAGGGCGCAGACCCCATCCAAAGCTCTGAGAGCCAAGGCTGAAATCTGCCCTGGCAGGGCACCTGAAGGCAAGTGAAGATGTCCTCATCAAGGGCTACATCCTGGATTCTTCCTCCTCTGGAAGTGACTCCTGAGCTGGGATACTTTTCTGTATCGTCTGCTTTGTACCAAGCAGCCTCACCATCAAGGCTCTTGGCAGCACCAAAGCAGCGGCAGTCCTGCAGCTTCAGCTGCTCCTTCCCCTCATCCCAGACCCCTCAGAAGAGGAACTGAAAGGTGCACCCATCCAAAGCAGCCAGGGACCCTAAGATTATTCCTCAATACCTGCACCTCAAACCAGTGAGCGCTTCGCTTCGTCTTCCTGTCCCACTGCAACTACAGGCAGAGCATGGCACCGCCGACACCTCTCTGGGGTGCTTTCAGAGCCCTGCCCTCTGCGACGCCGGGACATCACCATCCTCCCCACCAGCCCCCCAGACAAAGGTCGCTTTCCTTCCACATCACAGAGTTCCTGCTCCGTCCGGTCGGACAAAACTTTCCTGCAATGGGACCCAACCTCCTCCCCTCCCAAAGCGCCTCTACGTGCACGGTGCAGAGTCACTCCCCAAGCTCTGCCCATGCTGTACTCAGCATGGCTCACAGCAGAAAGAGCACGGTGACAACGCACGCCACCACCCACAGCAAACACACAGGGTCCCCGGGGCCCCCATTTCTCCATATAGCCGCACACAGCCCACCTGAGCCCCGGAGAGTCAGGAAGAGGGGACGCTAACACAGGGAGGAGAAAAACCTCCCCGCTGACGAGGTGCAGCCAGATTCCAGCGAGAGTGCCAGCAGGGGATCCAGCCAGGGAAAGGCTTTCTGCTGACGGGACCGCTCTGTTTATCCAGCCCGACTCACCTCCTGGGAACAAAGAGGGTTTGTACTCGGCGGGAACAGCTTCCTCAGCACGTCCCTCCCCACCCCCAGTTGTGCTCCTGCTGCAGCCAGCACCCTGCGTCACGGCTCCTGGCCACCCTCACCTCTGCCGCCCCGTCCATCACTCCTGTTGCTCTGCACTGCCTTCCCCGTAGCACTTGGGCTCCTTAGGGCACAGGCTGTCCCTTTGTCACCAGTGTTGTGCTGGCTGTACAAACAAAGAGCCCAATATCCAGCAGCCGACAGCACTTTGCCACCAAAAAGAGATGAATGGACTGGAGTGAATCAGGAGCACAAAGAGCTGCAGTTCAGGGTAGCAGGAACCTACTGAGGCAGAAGGAGTAACAGTATTAAAAACATGACCATGTGGAGCAGGGAAAAAGATGGAAGAGCCATCAATTAGCTTGAAAATACTCAAGACAAGTAAGGAGCCTTGCAGTGTTTGAGGTGGGGTGGCTGGGACATGCTGCTGTGTGCTCTGATGGGAAGAGGAGAGCAGCAGCAGCAGGCACAGCAGCAGCAGCAGCCCCTTGCAGGGACCTGCCCTCTCCCTCATGGACCGGCTGCTGACTCAGCTCAGGGTCCTGGGAATCCTTCCCACACTCTGAATATGCAAACTTCACAGCCGCACTGGACTAAGGGGGAAAAAAATATTGCAGGTCTAATTGTTGCCTCGTGGTGGTCTCTCCAGGAGCACATGAGATTTTTTGCATTTCTTCCGTCAAAGGTGTAACGTAAGAGTGGGCTGAGGAGTGCCAGGATTACAGCATGTGTGCTGCAAACCCAAACCCTGGCTTTGCTGCAGTCACTGGGGCTGAGGATACGGCCGTCCCACTGCCCGGGGCTCACATCCTGCCCCTGAAATCAGCAGGGTGACTTCCTTCACTCACCTGCAGCTCTGGGGACTCATAAAAGTCTGGGGACTTCATTAAAACGCCCAAGATTTTCCAACGAGACAGAAGACTGAGAGGGGCAGGCAGGATTGCAATTGTTCTGCCATGTATATATTAATTGCAGTTATCATAAAACACGGGCACTAACATATTCATGTGAATAGCATTCCCTGAGAGCCAGCCCATGAGGTAAGAAAGCATGTTTCATGAAGTAACTTCTGAAACGGCCAAAAAAAGAATCCCAACAAGCTCCCCCGCTCCCTCAGCAGTACAAAGAAGAGCAGGATCACTCCCTGACTCCAGCTGAGTCTAGACAGAATGCCCCTGCATACGAAAGCAGCAAGTCGGTCTTGTGGGGTTTGCTTGCTCCGTAACATGAATTAAACACAAAATATGTTTTCCAGGACCTTGGCCTTGTCTTACTCCATGGAGCGCTGCCTGCCAACGTTTTCTCCAAACCCCCACCTAGAGAAGGAAGCCTCCCAGCATCTTCCAGACCGGAAACTTACTGAGTCTGACTCTTCAGGCTTAATGGCGGACCTAAGCTTCTCCCAGATCCACCCTAGATCTGGTGAAAACAAACATCCAGCAGCAGCTCGCGCAGAGGCTCCAGCAGGAAGAGCAGATGGCAGGGAGAACTGGGCTCCGCCTGCGATCCCCAGTGGGTCCCAGCTCCCAAGCACCAACCCTCTCACCTCAAGGATGGGTGATCCCTGCCCGCCAGGGGGAAAGAGGGAGGGCTTCTCCGCCACTGAGCAAACCCTGGGACTTCGTGCTGGCTGCAAATCTCAGGGCTGGCTGCATGAGGTCAGGGCTGCAAATGGCAGGGCTCCTGCCCCCGCCTCGCAGCAGACCTGCATCCAAAGAGAGCCTCACTGCCCAAGTATGAAGCTGCAGCGCAGCGGTGAACTCGCCCCGCTGAGAACAGGCTGTCTCTGCCTCGCTGCCTCATCCTGCACAAACGAGGTACCGTGTTCCTGGCGCCTGACTGCAGCCCGCCCATCGCCGAGCCCCGGGCCTGACACAACAGCATTGTGCAGCGAGGCAGAGCGCGGATTCCCGGGGCATTAATCACTCCCCCCAGCCTGCCTGCATGCATGCTCAGCGCACATTACCATCACCTCCATGGAAGGCTGCCTGTTCCATTTCGCCATTAGCTCTGGAGCGTGTCTGGTCCAGCGTGGGCTGATGAAAGGAGGGACCAGAATGAAATGACGGCTATTAACCCTGCTGCAATACTGGTTTGAGCCCTTCAGCGCAGGCTGGGTGAAGCCACAGCAGCCAAGAGAAGGCATTTACACACTGACTCTTAACAACTTCTTGTACCCCTCCTCTCTTTTTGCGGCTGAAATCTGGCAGGGTAAGAAGTCCCAAATAATGGACTCACCAGCACCACAAATAACTGTCAGGCACTTGCTCCAAGTGCCATCACTTCGGTGGAAGCAGATCTACTGAAGATAGTGATAGAAATGCCCTTTTTGCATTTTTTGATGGTAAGGGTGAGCAAACCAGTCCCTGATGAGTTTCTGTACCTTAGAAGCAGGAGTTCCGTCTTTCCTGCTTTTGCTGAAAGAAGCTGAAGCAAGGATTTCAAGCACTTAAGAGATCAGGCAGCAGCATGATTTGCCTGAAGAGGCAATCATTTTAGGCTGATTACAAAAAGTATTAACAGCCCCAGTAAACGCAGAGACCCAAAGGGTTTGCAGACAGCTAATCTGGTGGCATACCCAAAGCGCTCATCAGACCATGAGATAAAAAGCCGCAAATTTAGTGGCAAGAAAACCAAAATTCCCAGGCACTATCAGTGCTTGTTTCCCTCTGAATAATGCTTTCCAGCCTCTCACTCAAGCAGCAGCGCTGTTAGAACTGGCTACAGTCAGCATGACAGCGCTGTAACTGAAAAACTACCATTTCACCAAACAGACCAAAAAATGCGGTGTGGGCTCTCGCAGGCACACTGGGTGTGCACAGGAGGGACAAATGGATTCTAGTGGAGCCGATGTCTCAGTGTCTGTAAAAGCCTTAGAGCCTGCCTGAGCAGGAGACCAGGAAGTCAGATTCCCAGAAATGTACAAAAGCCAAGTTTGTTGCAGAATGATTAAAGAAATTAATATTTAAGTAATTAACAAATACTGCCAGTGATCCTGTTTTAAAATTGAAAAATGCAATGCATTTCACCAAGGTCTTTTCACGCCTCCTTCCACTAGTTATAGCTCAATGCCTGTTCACTGAAAACACGGTTCACCCCCAGAGCCGGAGATGCCCCTCGGTCCTGTTCAGCGCACCCTCCAGCTGCTGGGTCTGGCTTCAAGAGATCTCCTGCAGCTCTCACTGCACTCAGGGCTGCAGGGTCAGTTCCTAACACGCAGTGGGAGGAAACCAGGAGTGACACTTGGCTTCTCACGCCATCGTCTCAAGAACAGAAGCTTACTAACTACATGCCAAGGCATTCCTACCCTTTTCTTCTGTTCCCCCCTGTGCTCTCCAAATCTGGGCAGCTTCTTCCTTCCTCCTTACACCACTAGCGCAGTCCTCATCCAACACTTCAAGGGTAGGACATTGTCTGCCCACCAAGCATGCCCTGACCGCTCAGGCGAGCCTTCAGAGCCACAGCCACCCACAGTCACTGCCCCTGCTCAGAGCAGAACACATTGCTCTATAAGCTCCCGGAGGTCCATGCTCACCTGCACATTCCTGGGTGGGATAAACAGTACCCTGTTGAGCCAGGAGCCTGGGCCCTGGCTAGAGATAGTGCCAATGCAGGGATGGTGGCTCTGGCAAACTGCAGAGCTGACCCTGTGAATCCTGACAGAACAGACAGGGCAGCAAGCAGGGCAAAAACATGACTAATGGTGTGGAGGAGAGGAGCCTTCTCCCAGCAGGGGAATGCTGACTGCTACAGCCTCTCGTTAGGATGTGCTGCTTGTCTCAGCAGATCCCAAAGAGCCCACCCCCCCTCCCTCACTGAGCTTCACACAGTGGGAAACACAAGATCTCTTCTGCACTCCACCTCCTAACCCCATATGGCTCCCAGGAGGAAGAGGAATCTCCTCATTTTAAAAGAAATAGCTTCTTTTGCTTTGGCTGTGACCTGATATACCAAGAATCATCGAAATGAATACATTTAGGTTGGATCATCAGGTGCTCCAGAACCAGAACTGCCAAGGACAAGGGCTGCTTAAGCAAGCTTTGGCCTCCCACCACACGTGTCCGACCGTTTGGGCTATTTGCCGCAGGAGCTCTGCCACGTACCGCACAAGTTGTTCAAACCACGACTACTTCTCTCCAGCTGGGCCCTGGCTATCCCAGTGTTCTCACCTGCTCCACTGCAGGATGTGGTCAAGGGCAGGCTGGTGGCATTTGTCTGGGCTAAGCGTAGCTTGCGGAGGAAAGAAGAGGAGCTCATGCTGGGCCAGACAGCGAGCAAAGGAAAGTCATCTGGAAGCTAGAGCACAGCATCAATTTTTAATGCAAAGCAGAACACCTTGCCATAACACGTGAGCAAGGAGACTGTGATGGATATTTAGTCTCTGGCACTGAGGACCCAAGCATGCAAATGCCAGAACACCAGCTTAGGAGACAGGAGTTTCCCAAATTCTCTACGGAGTGGCTGCACACACCTCACAAACCCCATTACTGAATCCTGTCTTCTCCCTCCCTGAGGCACGCAGTTGTCTCTCTTACCATTTCTGCAGACAGGCTAAACCAATATGACTTAGAATAAGGAACAGAAAAAACCCCAAGAGCAGCTCCACTTCTGCAGTACCTGTGGCTGGGCTACTGGGGGTCAGTAGTATACAATCACAAAATTGGTGATTAAACCTTAACTACATATCCTGAACAAGTTGAACTGGGGCTACAAGAACGTTCCTTAACACTGGAGCACTTGACTTTGCACCCTGAACAGTATTTTTCAACAAAACTTTTGGACAGAAGGCCATTACAATGCTTGGCTTGCTGGGCAGGGAGTCCAGAAACCTAGAAATTACTTGAGTTTGCCTTGGAAGCTCTTTGCCCACCTTCACTCCTCTTCCGCACTGCTCATTATCTCCAAAGAACCTAAATCCCCAGCGGGGACTCTGCTGACACCTGGCCTCACGTGGGCCTCTTCCTTTCAGAGCCCCTAGGTGCTCCTGAGAAGGAAGCAATAGATTTTATTTCCTGACAGAAAGGTTCTAAAAATAAGACAAAGTAAAAGCTCAGAAGTGGGGTTGAGTAACCCTTAGAAAGCGATTAGAAAAATACTTTTGCTGAAGGTTGAGGGGAAATTATCAGTTAAGGCAGTGAAGTGCTAAGGTAAGCACAGCTAAGGCTGTCCCTCCCAAGCTCACATCACCACCACCACAAAGTCCATCTGAACTGTCATCCACTGCAGGGACACCTCAACTGCTCGCTGAATCCTGAGACATCACACAGCCACACTTTCCATGACAGCGAGCAGAGCCGGTGCTCTGCAAGGCTCCCAACGTCACTCCTTTCCTCTCCCCTACTGCTCAGTTCCTCCCATCCCATCGCCAAGTTAACATCTCTCTAAAATCATTATATGTCACTGCTAATCCCAATGGGGGCAGCTGGAGAGAGAACTGAAACCTTTGGCCGTGGCAGAGCGGAGGATTTCAAGAACAGAGCAGCAGAAGCAGCCAGTTCAGAGACGTAGGCATTACCGGTGCCACGGAGGGGCTCGCAAACAAGCGGGACACATGTAGAGACAATGCCCAGCACGACTCGCAGCCAGAGGAGTCAGGCAAGATGAGGGGGATGATGGTGACGTCTCGCAGCATGGTACAGAGGCTGTATTTGGCAAAGCATCTGCAAAACTGCAAATTCTGTATCTACAAACTCTTTCAGGCCTTTTGTGAAGGAAAAGACAGAATCGCAATGGAAGCGAAGGAGAGAATGGCAGAGGCAAGGGGAAAAGAGGAAAGAGCGAACCTTTTCAGAAGAAACTGAAAGTCATGGAAACATGACAAACCTCAAACCAGATGTTAATGCTTACGACACAACTAGAGGCTTCATAGATACTATGGCAAGGAGAACAAGACATGAAAGCTAGGAGGTGGGGTGAGTATTTCAAAGCCCAGGAACAGCAGCAGAGGTGTTAGAACTCAGAGGCCAAATTGTGTCAAGAACGGGATCAGCTGAGGCACCGCTCAGGGTCAGCAAAAGGGTGAGCACAGGAGCAGGAGCTGCCTCTCAGGAGGTGTGGAGGGCAAGGCAACCGGAGGAGGCACCTCCAGTTCATCTCTGATGAAGTACAAGGTGACAGCGTCGGGCTGGCAGCAACACAAATTTGCGTTTGCTGGTGTGAGAACGGGAGGGAACTCTCAGGAGTTTCTCTTCTCAGGCTGCCGCAAGCTGAGCACGTGCTCTCAGAGGAGCAGCCTGGCACGGCACCAAGCTGCAGCCTGGCACTTCTGCTCTCTGGGTGCAACCACCTGTGCCACCCTTCACCCATGCCACTGCCCCAGGCTCTCGGTGACAAACCACTCCAGGCACAGGATGCCCGTGCTGTTTCTACAGGGCCAGCAACAAGCTGCCCAGGCAACGCCACCTACCTCCAGCTGCACGCCTGCCTGGTGGGTGACCGCCCCGAGCCACCGCTGGCTGCACGGGCACGGCTTACAGGCCAAAAATCCCCACAGACGCAATACGGGGAGCAGATGGGCAGCTTCCACCGTACCCCACGGCTGCTCCGTGCTGAGGAGGCGCCCAAAGCGCTCCCAGGGCACGGCGGGGTGCAGCCATGGGGCACGGAGAGCGCCCAGCTGGGCAGGCGGGGCTGGAGGGCCACAGTGAGGGGAGAGCACCCACCCGGGCTAGCAGCACTCCGGCCAGGAGCGCCCGCCGCCGGCCAGCACGGCCCAGGGCAGCCCCCGGGGCAGGCCGGGCCTCGGGTGCCGGTAACGGGGTGCGAGGGCAAGAGGCGCCGGGCTGAGGCGGGGGCCGCGGCAGAGGCGGGGGGTCGGGCCGCGGCGGGCGCCCGGCGGAGGCGCAGGCCGGGCGGCCGCGGGGGCGCGCAGGACGGGGGGTAGGCGGGGAGGCGGCCGGCGGGGCGGCCGGCTAGGCCGGGCGGCGGCGGGCAGGGAGCGTCCGGCTCCCCCCTCCCGCCGCCGCTCCGGCGGGTCCCTACCTTCTCCCGGCCCGCTCTGGGCGCCGCGGCCGCTCCGGCCCTGCGGGTCCCGCTCCCGCCTCCGCCCCCCGCGGCCGCCCCGGCTCCGCCCGGGCCCCGGCCCGGCCCCCAGCGCCCGCCCGGCCTCGCAGGGCCCCGCCCGGCCCCGCGGCCCGCCCCGCCGCCTCCGCCGGGGAGGCCGCGGCCGGGGCCGGCGGGAGGGGCCGGAGCTGCTCGGCGGGGCCTGGCCTGCGGCCCGGGGACCTCGGGTGAGGTGGGGACATCCCCCTCGGCCGCGGGCTGCCAGGCGGCCCCCCCGGCGGCAGACGGGGACACCCCGCCCGGCAGCGGGAGCCGGGTGCGGGGACGTGGGGTCGTCCGGGTTAGAGCAACGCGGGAGTAATTTCTCTTTCAGTAATTTTACTTTTCGGTAAGGTCTCTTCTAAAAACACTTCACCGCCAGCCCCGGGGTGCGAGCTTCAAGATGTGGGTGTTTTTGAGCTCGCCAGGTGCAGAGATGAGGCGAGAGCGAGACCCGGGCACTTGACCCGAGCTGCCGACAGGGTTATTTGGTACCTTGAGCCGCCTCGCATTGGACGTAGGTTAGAAAGTTGCTGAGAAGTTCTCGCTCTCCCTTGATGGCTGGGATCCTGAGACCTTCCTGCCCCGCTGCTGGACCCCTGAGCCCTTCCCTTCCTCCCCGAGCCGCAGCACTCACACTGCCCGACGCTTGCTGTCCCTGCTGGGAGCGCACAGCTTCTGCTGATAGACCGGGCTGAGTATAATCCTTCTATATTTTATATTGGCATTAGAATCAGTATTGGTTCTTTAGTGTTACTAATGTTAATTATCTAGTCTTATCCTATTAAATCTATTTATATTTCAGCCCTCATGTTTCCTTGTTTTTCCCAATTCCCCTTCCTGGGTGGGGAGGGGTCACTGGATGATAAAATAATTGTCTAAACAGTAATCAATAGTTGTGGGTCCCTCAAACCATAACCCGGGTGCACCCGCCCCCGTCGCTGCCGTGCACCCATGCCAGAGTGCTGGCAGAGCACCCGGGAGCAGCTGGGTGCGGAAAACCTCTCCGACTTCTTCTCTACAAAGCGCCGCTGCCTCGCAGACGTGAGCAGCACCGGGGTTCCCCTTCCCCGCTGTTGCCTTCTCCCGGGAATTTCCTGCAGCCTTGTGAGCTTCAGCTTCGGCAGCGGCTGACGAGCGGCTCTGCACTGTCCATCTGGCGCAGTCTCACTTTCACAGAATCACAGAATCACCTAGGTTGGAAGGGACCTTTTAAGATCATCTAGTCCAACCAATGGGAAAAAAAACAAAACAAAACAAAACAAACCACAAAAAACCAAAAAACACACAACACCCACGAACAAACCACACCCCCCACCACACCACCCAACACTTAATTCATATTCCCAAGCACCATGTCAACTCCTCTCTTGAATACCTCCAGGGATGGTGCCTCAACCACCTCCCTGGGCAGCCCATTCCAATGCCTGACAACCCTTTCAGTAAAGAAATATTTCCTAATATCTAACCTGAACTTCCCCTGGCGTAACTTGAGGCCATTGCCTCTTGTCCTATCATCTGTAACTTGGGAGAAGAGACCGACCCCCGCCTCTCTACACCCTCCTTTCAGGTAGTTGTAGAGAGCGATAAGGTCTCCCCTCAGTCTCCTCTTCCCCAGACTGAACCCCCCCAGCTCCCTCAGCCTCGCTGCTAGGAGCTGGCTTTGGCTGCTTAGGTACACCCTAAGATCACTCCAGAGCACCAAGATGGAGAAAAACAAATTAAAAAACCCCACCAACCGCCTGACAAGGAGGGCCAGTCTGCGCGTCAGGCAGGGGTCAGGCACACCAAGTGCAGTAGGTTCCACACTAGTTTTCCTGGCAGGCCAAAAAAAGCCTCCATGCCCCAAGGGATGCCATCCCTCAGCAACACGCTGCAAAGCCCCCGGAGCGGTTCTTGCCGTTTGGCACTTGTTTGTGCGTTTAGCTACACTTCTCCATAGCAACCACCCGGATCCTACTTGGCTTGCCACCAGCCAGGAGCGGGGTGTGCTGTCAGAGCGGTGTTGGTCTGGGCACCGAGTCCCCATCTGCTCCCGAGGCGGGGACCCGCATGGTGGGCACGGCTCCTTGCCACGGGCAGGGCGCCCGAAGCTGCGCAGGGAGTTGGGGGCTCTCTGTCCCTCCAGGAACAGGTGCTTGTACGTGGTTTGCTGGAGCTGAAAAACTGATGCCAGCCCCTGCCACGGGGTTGTAGGTGGTGTCCTCTGAGCCCAAAAGTTCTGCTGCTGTTCTTGCCTGCTGACACAGGTTTTGAGGTTTTTTCCGTCATTCTGATCCCTCCTGCAGCCTTTCAGGTCACTGCCATCACCAACCCACCTCTGCTGATGCCTGCAGCAAAAGCTGCCTCACTCTTCTTTGAGTTCAGCTATTTGTATTGTCCCTTTTTCTGCCTCCTTTAAGCCAGCCACAGAAACCAGCACGCATCGCATGCACAGAGTCCCACCCGCCCTCCCCACTGGTGTTCCTGCTCATCCCAAGATCCTCACAGTCTTCCTTGTAAGAGTTTTGGTTCATTTTTCTGAGCCTGGCTTCACCTTCTTCACATGTTTCTCCAGTGCCTGCACACAGTTCTGGTCCCCTCACCTCAGAAAGGGTAAATGAGAATGGAAGAAGGTTCGGAGGCAGGCAGTAAGGGTGCCCAGAGGTATGGAAACAGTGAACAACCATGTAGGCTGGGGCTCTTTAGCTTGGAAGAAGGACATAGGGTGGAGGAAGAGGTCTACAAAATCATGAGTGGCCCAGAAAGGATGGGGTGGATCGACTGTTCACTGTTTCTTCTGACACAAACCTGTCAACTGCTTTTGCCTCGAGTGAAGCCTCAAAGGAACGCACAACCACTGCACTGCAGATGTTACGTCCCAAGGTTTGGTGCCAATTTTAGGCCACGCTTCTTGCAAAACTGGAGGCTAAGTTCATGGCGAGCCTTTGAGAGGCGTGCTTAAGAGAGCGCTGCCTCGGAAACATTTTGTAACCCTGTTTTCACGTGGAGAGCTTGGCCATGGCCAAGTGGAACTTTACCAAAGTGTTCAACACAAAAATATTCAGAGCTGGGAAGAGAATGAGCCGGACAAATCCCAGCCCAGAGAGAGAGACCTCCAGAAGGCTGTATCTCATAGGAGCCCTCTTGTGGGGGGAAAAAGCTTGCGACTGAGACTCTAACGTGGCCACCGCACTGCCAAGCCCACAGCAGCCTCTGAGGGCGAGCGATGCGACCTCCTGGGCTGGCTGCCCGGTTCCAGAGAAGAAATCCCCCTCCTCTGACTCTGTCTTGGACAGTAAGGGGAACTGAGATGGTCTTACATTTTCTAGGACCACAAGAGGGCAACACGAGAGCACCCTGCAGCCAGCAGGCTGAGCAAGGCGATCCACGTCACTGCCGGGATGTGGGTGGCATGGGCAGCTCTGTGCAGGATGAGCATCACCCTGTTCAGGGACTGCCCAGCTGAATTAGCCACCTGAAGGCTAATTCAGCCCTCCTAATTCTGGGAGACCTTTCCTTGCTCTCAGCTTCATAGACATCCTCAACCAGCTGAGTTAGTGCTGCGGTTGGGGGCAGCAGTATCTTCCCACACGTGGGTCGGACACATGGTGACAGCAGACCCTTCTGCGTGCTGCATGGGACCAGGCTGTGGGACGCACAGGCTGGCCGCCTTCATCCCGCCTGCATGTCCACCAGGAAATCTTTCGGGTGAGTGTGCACTGACAGAAGGGTCCAGCGTCTGCAGTAATGCTGCTGGGCTTGGCCAGAGGAAGGTGTCAAACCACATCGGAGTTTGAACATCTCAACCTCACCCTCCTTTTTCACTTCCTTCTGCCACCAAACGATAAATAAGAAGAGAATCTGAATTCAGCTTTGGTTGTGAATGCAGAACCGGCCGGTGTCTCCAGCCCACACTGCAGACCGAAGTCACTCACAGCCAAGGTTAAGTGCAGTACCATTTCTGCACATTCTTGCAATAGCCTGAATAGATACCCTCCGAGGGACAGTTTGCTCTGCTTCTGCAGGAACAAGCATGACAGAGAAAGAGCTCCTGTTTCAGGCAGAGCTACAGGAGTGTGTGTGAGCTGCTCGGGCTGGAAATGCCACTGGCATCTGGTAGCAGAGACAGAGGAGGAGGTGACAGCGAGGGACGAGGTGTAGAGCATTGCCTGTGCCGTTGGGCGGAAGAGGTTGCTCACAAGAAATGAAGAGATGTTTGCAAAAGAGGTGCAAGGGGATGTCTGGGGGACACTTTTTGGACAGGCTTGAGACATGGCGAGAGCCAGTGTGCTGGAGGGCTCTGTGGGGGGGACTGGGATAACCAGCCCCACCATGTGGTGCACATGGGTGGGAGTGTTTATTCCTCTGGAGTTACTTATTTTGTATGAAGAATGCTAGAGAGGTTTTGCCTGCTTAAGATAATAACCCGCTTTGTTTCTACTCTTGCTTCCACTCCAAACCTGCCCAGACAGGGATGCTGTCCAAGCAGCATTTTAAGGCCCAGTCTGTAGAACCCACTTCACTGAACTACGGATCGCTTCTTCCCTAACCCAATTACAACTCAAATGGCTGCTGCTGTACCTGCACAGCACGCTCTGGCATCAAGCACTTCCCTGTTGCACATTGACAGGACCAAGGCTCAGGCAATTTGTCTCAAAGCAATATCAAATCAGCGGTCTTGCACTCCTACTCATCACCGGTCGTCAGCCCTCACGTAGCTGCTCCTGCGCGCAGACTAATAGTTTGTGTTGGCTAGAGCAGACCCTTCAGTGAGCCATCTGGTTTGGATCTGAAGACATAAGGAGAACGGATAATCCTTTGCTTTTGCCAGCTTCTATCGCTTCAGCCCGTCTGACTACAAATAATCCAAACCAGCTACCAGAAAGTCCCATCTGCACATCAAGATACATCTTAAATCACTAGCCAGATGATGACCTTGGACCACCACCTCCCAGTGCTGCATTCCCATTTCTGGTGCTGCCAACCAGCCAGGGCTGTGCTACACGTGGGACAAACTGTGTTCAGAGCTGGTCACATCACTGACTGCTTTAAATCTGACCTCCCCCTAACTTCAGGGTGGTCAGCACCCATCCTTACCTGCAGGAGAAGCATGGCTCTCACACTCAGAAGACTAGTGACCAGTGTGAGTGCAGCAGAGACCGGGGCCTGGATTCATCCTCCCTGCTATGCACCAGCGTCTGGGCATCTCATGTGGGCTGTAGGAACTGAGTCCAGGAGTAAAGGAAGCAGAGCTCTCCTGGGGAAAAGAGCTCAGCAGCTACGGACATACTGCCCGGGGAACCGCAGCTCAGGCACGTTTTGTTGTGAATGACTTCACGATTTGCTCAGGGATTAAATACTTCCTTGTTTAATAACCTAATGATTTGGGCTAGTTTCAGGCTGGACTGTTGGAAAGTTCACTGGCTGGAGTCATCAGCCAGGCCTCGTACAAACGGCTTCCCCCAGCTCTCAGCCAAGTGAGCTGTCCTCATCTTTGGGTCCACTGGCGGGTGGCTCTTGGCACTACCTTCTTCTGAAGGGCTTTGTTGTTCGTGCGTGTGCCTGAGGCTTTACGCTCCGGGGGCTTCCTCACCACATCTTGTTTGAGCTGGAAATGCACCTGAAGAACAAAAATAAACACGTAACACTGTGTGTGTGCTCTGCTGGCTCAGGGGTCTGCAGAACCTGCCTCTGGACCAGGCAGGACCAGCCTTTGAAGATGACTCTTGAGCCAAGACAAGAAATAGGAGGCCTCAGCCAGTGTTACGATACAGTGGGAACTCAAGTGTTTAAATCAACTGGAAACATATTTTTTTTTCCTGTGGAAAATCTTGTACCAGCAATCAGCTCCACATCTTCTGCAGAGAGTTGCTCCTGTGGCAACGCGATGTCCTAGGATGGTTTGGAAGACGAGCTGTGCTCGCTCTTCATCTTTTCTTACCAGAGAATAGAGGAAAAGTATTGCTTTGCATCTCTGATAACATTTAATACACAGAATACTTTAGGACGGACAGTCCTTTTTCCATTGCATCTCATTAGCCGAATCCTCCTTAATCAGTCTTTCAGCAACCAGTGCTTCTAGTAGATCCAGGCAAAAAAACATGCAGGAAAGAAACCTCCATCCACAGCAGCCATGCAAGCAGTCACAAGAGGGAGAGGAGGACAAGGAGCATGCAGGACACAGCATCAAACAGGGATCGGGGAGGCCACACAGAAAGGTGAAACTGGAGAGGGGCTGCGTGGGCTTCCTGGGGGAGGGACGGGGTGAATAGTGAGTAGGGGAGGTGCTGCAGGGGCAGAGGGAAACGGGGACAGGAGGGCTGCTGTGAGGGGAGATCTGCAAAAATCAGGCCATGAAGGAACAAATCAGTCTTCTACAGTAACATGGTAAAAGGAAAATCTATTTTAGAAAGGAAAGCCAAAGAGCTGGGTGCTTAACCTAGCAAAACAAAGGCTGGGACTGGGTTTGACAGCTCTCTATAAATACTTCAGGGAATAAATACCAGGGAAGAAGAGGGGCTATTTAAAGCACAACGTTGGCATAAGAACAAATAGGGATAAACTGACCATAAATAAATTTAGGATGAAAATTAGAAGGCTTCTAATCCTGAGAAAAGGGCAGCTCTGGAAGAACTTCAGAGGCTGGCTAGGGTGGGAGGAAGGGACGGAGGGTGGGAGAACCACGGCAGTGTATTTACAGCAGAGCCTGACCAGCGCACATCCAGTGAGGCAGATGACGTGCCAGGATGCTGCAGCCGGGGGGTTCTTGCCAGTCCTCAGAAGAGGCTCCATCTACAGGACCGCTATATGTCCACAAGGCAACAGCAGGGGCAGGGATCACCACCCACTGTTTTTATAACTAATTTCTAGTTGTTCAGCCTGCCCTCGGAAGGGCTCTGTAGGGGCCACAGTGCTCTCAAGACCACCTGGTTTCACCTCATCTTCCAAAGGTGTTTGGCTCTTCTTTGTTGGCACCCAGTCCCCATCTGTCTTGGGTGCTCTCAGCAGAAAGGGCAGACCCCAGCCTCTTGCTATGAGTTTGATAATGTGCTTGGTTCCAGGCAGGATGGAGATGATAGCAGAGCACTGAAACCCACAGAGCCGAGGGGATAATAGAGGCTCAGGGAACAGATGCCACCTCCACATTATCACGTCCTACAGAGTGGGGAGGACAGAGGGAGAGCAGCAGCTTGAGCCATCCGGGGGCAATCCCCATGGCCAAGAGGCAGAGGGGCACAGGAGCTGGCACAGCAGCCCAGTGCAGCTGTAAGCCCCCAGTAAGGAATTGAGAAGCACATGGCGTTGCCTTCACCCTGTTATTCTCTGTGAGCTGCGGGGAGCCCTGTGTCTGCCAAAGCACAGCCAGCCTGTAGCCACTGGCAATGCTCTACATCCCATCCCCTTCCTCCACTGCTCACTAGACATCCCCTCCACGGCATTTCTTTCAGCCTGGGGTGAAGACGTTTGGAGACACCCCGGTGACCACGCAGCCTGACTCACCAATGAAGGTGCAGCTGGGCCCACTGTTGTTGTCACCGTCTGGGGCCGGTACCCCTCTGCAGAGGCTGTGACAGTGTAAGTGCCAGGCAGCAGCAGCCGGAAATAATCTCCCATATCACCTGGAACACAAGATGGGAAGAGAAAGCACTCAGGATGCGCAGGGAGCAGAGCAAAAGCTATTGCAGTAGCTCTTGCTGAGCGTACTTCCTTGAGGATGTGCAGCCTTCAAAACCCAGGCAATTTTTGGCCTTCCTTCCAGATCTGCTGGCTACTGTGAGGCTGGGTTCATAGCGGTAGACTGCACGTGATGTCTCCTTAGTGCCACAGAGTGGAGGTCAGTCTGTAAATAAACACCAAGCGAAAGGGGACGCTACAGCAGCGTCGGCTGTGCCCGTGCAGGGAGACTGCAAATCTGGGCACTCGCCAGTCGGGTGACAGCAGCCCTCAGGGCAATCACAGCTCCCTTCTGACTCCTTACACCCAACACAATCTTTAATTCCTGATATATACAATTTTGCCACATTTGGGTTATCAGCAGGGTTTTAATTGCTCATCAGCTCAGCTGCTCCCCCACCTGATTCTCCCTGCATAAGGAAGCTCCAGGAGCTGGTGTGGTTAGGGACAGGGGATGGCCAACGGTGAGGCGGTAGCATATTATGGATTACTTAAGACGATTTGAGTATATTCCCACCTATGGAACCGGATGGGAATTGCAAATTTGAGTAATCATTACAGGCAGCCTGTGTCACTTGGGCTTAAGTGGGGCTAATTGGTATGAGTGAGACACACATGAGTCAAGGGCATCCAAAGGAAAAGAGGGAAGGCGGCTGGCAGGTCAAAGGGAATAATTTTCTCCCTCTCTTCAGTCCCAGGGAGGCTACACTTGGATCCTGTCCAGTTTTGGTGCCCCCAGGTCAAGAGGGATGTGAGAGAACCAGAGCTCCTGACCCACAGAGAGAGCTCAGGTCCCACAAACGAGAGCTGGGAGGGAAGAGCCAGAGGGGGATCTGCTCACAGCCGGCACCTACTTGAAGGGCAGCTACAACAGCGATGGAGCCCAACTCCTCTGAGCAGTGCCAGGCAATACGTCGAGGGGCAGCGGCCAGAGACGGCAGCTTGGGAGCTTCACGGTGTATCAGGGAGGACAGGCCATGAAGGCGGTGCAGCCCTGGCCCAGGACAGCAGAGAGGCTGAGACATCTCCATCCTTGGGGGTCAGTGAGAATCGGCTGGAGGGAGCGATGGCTGATCAGTCATGTTAGGGACAATCCTGCTCCAAGCAGGAGGTTGGACAGCAGACCCCAGAGGGCTTTGGCAGCCAGCAGCTCCACAACTCTGTGACCCCTTGCACACTCCCCTTTCCCATGCAGATTGGCAAAATAAGTGCCAAATATTTGAGCGTCACTGAGTCACAGACCTACAGCCAGAAGGAATTTTAATGATTTCATAGTCCAGCCTCTGGAGAGCTGGAATATCGGCTATTTTCTGCAGCCAGTCTGTAATGTCTGGTCCGGTTGGAGAATGGTGTTTATGAAAAGGTGGTTAAAATCGGCCAGCAAAGGAGAAACCACCATGACTTGGATAAACTAATGTGGCACTTCACTCTCAGTCTAAATTTGTCTGGCTTGCACTTTCAGCCTTTCATCTTGTTCTGCCATCGTGTCCGTTGCTATCAACTTTCTTAGCTCTGTGTAGATACTTAAGCTACTTGAGTAGATTATTCCCTCTGCTCCCTCAATCTTCTCTTTGGTTATATACAAATGCATTTCCTTCTTTCAGATAAAATTGGAGCTGACTTTCTGAAGTCCTTCACAATAAGGTTTGCATTCCAGTTTTCACTTCTTTCTTTCCTAAGCTTTCTTAAGCCCTCCCTGGTCCAGCATCCACGGGCGTATTTCTCACAGCTCATGTTTTTCGGAAGCAAACTGTGCTGGCCACACATATTATAGCCTCACCTCCTGACCTCCTCCCACACACCCAAAAGGTGTATCCAAAAGGGACAGCATGCAAGGGGAGCAACAACCCACCAGAGGTGATGTCATGGCTGATTCCCTGGACAGAAATCACTGCTCCTGCAATGCCATTGTTGTTCTCATCTGATACCATCCCTTTGATGCCCTGGTGAACCTGCAGGGAGGGAAACAGACTGCTGGGTCAAGGACACTCCTTTGCTCAGGAGGGTATTGCTAAGTGCTGGAGGAGGGTGGAGCTCTGGGGACAACCCCACCTTTCCCCATACCCCTGGATCTCCTGGTTCTCCCCAGCAGAGCCAGCCCATGACACAACAGCCTTCCCAAAGCTTACCAACTAGAGCACCTAGTGAGCTCCACGACCGCCTCCTTTCCACCCCCATACTCCCAGGTCCCATTGGTCCCCTACCATCAGGGCTGGGGGCCATGGGGGCCTGTAAGAGATGGCGTGTAAATGCCCTGACAAGGGGGAGAAGGCCCTCCAAGCCTTCAATGGAATGCCTCAAACACTCGCAAGGAAATAAATAACGCCGGGCTGGTGTTCAAAGAACTGGTAAGGCTCCTGAAAAGCAGTGGGAGGACTGCCTTGTGAAGACAAGATAGTTCTGCCACTCATCTGGTGAGCTTGCTAGTTGTCTGTTCTTGAGGCCATTGCGTCCAATAAGTGACCTTTGCTTCGTTATCCGCGAAATGCATGTGAAAGCACGCACCCCTGCGTATGCTAATGAAGATTATAGAGATCACGCTGAACATATATGACTATGGCACTCAGCTCTTCACCCAAATCATGCCACACGTCACCTGAGAGAAGGGAGAAACCTGCGACGAGGCTGTCCTTGGCGAGGGGGGTGGACCGTGCTAATTCAGCAAACATAAACAGGGAAAATAAGTACGCCTGGGGAGAACAAAGAAGACCGTACTTGGAAAGATTTTTCCAAGAAAGAAGAAGATTATGCCTGGGAAGATTCCCTGAAAAAGACATGGGAACCAGGACCGGTGATCTCTTTATCTCTTTTTCTCTGTCTTTTCCTTTCTCTATCCCTCGGTTTCTCTTTTCCCTTAGAGTGGTTAAGTAACAGTTAGAGCTGTTAAGTAATGACCTTAAGTACCACTTGCCATAAGCTGTAGTATACCTGTTGTTAAGTAACACAAGGCATACCTCACCACTTGCCATAATTTGTTATATGCCTAACCAATTACCATGGGCTTGTTACGATCTATACTAATCACTGTGGGAAACTAATAAATATTTGTATACGGACCTTGAGATTTATCTCACCTTATGCCATTGGGGCTTTACGAATCTGAACCACTTAACCCCCTTCTTTCCTGAGAGCGGGACGTGACAGGGACCGGAGGAGAAGGGTGTAGGTCCCAGGACTGCCCCCTTACCTCTTCAATGAAAGCAACAAGCGCCTCCCGGTTGGCCATCCACTGCCGCTCCAGGTCCTCCTCAGGGGGGAACTTATTGCAGCTCAA
The DNA here is from genome assembly GCF_964106895.1 of Numenius arquata. Lineage (NCBI taxonomy): Eukaryota > Metazoa > Chordata > Aves > Charadriiformes > Scolopacidae > Numenius > Numenius arquata. Next base: position 1,412,448 of record NC_133590.1, on the reverse strand, counting down.
CTCCAGGGTGATTTCAAAGCAGTTGGTGTAGAGGTAATTGAAGTCCTGCATGCCTGGAGGAGAAGAAGAGCCCAGGCCAGGGGAGTGTGAGGCCCCCTTCCCTCCCCACGCCAGTGTCCCAGGCATCCTGGCAATGCCTATTTGCTACCACAACCGTCTCGCTTTCCCTCCTTGCTCCGCAGGTGCAACCTTCTCCCTCCATGACAGAGTGAGTAGAGCCTTCTCCCCCCGTGCAGCCTCCTCCCCTTGTGGCTGCCTGATCCCTCCTTCTGCCAGATCATTCACTACTCTGCCTTCAGAAGCTCAGGAAGGTTTGGTACCTCACGGACTGTATGTCCCTTTCCAGCTGCTCCCCAATCTTTTTTTCTAGCCCAATTTGCTGCTTTTCAGTTTCTTCACTATGCCTTTTTAAACCAGACTTTTCAGGAGCCAGCATCTACGAGAAATGTCTTCCCTTTGGTCAGTTTTGGGTCTTGATGGAGTTATGCTGTAGCATTTTCAAATACACTAACAGATAAATGCTTCCTTCCTCCAGCAGCACACAGCAGGTCTCTGAAGACCTCAGGTACTTCCGTGGTTCTTTCCCAAGTCACTTTCAGACTTCCCAAGCCATTTCCCAGCCGCAGACGCAGACACCAGAATGGTGCTATTGCCACTGGCCTTCCCCATCCCAGCACCTTGCTGCAGGTGGTGCTCACCTGCCCAGCCCTTACCTTTGCTGAGCGAGTACCAGGATGCCCCATTTGTGATGCCATCGGCAAAGTAGTCCCCACAGTTCCAGCCACGGTGCATCCAGCCATGGGCGTACGAGTAGGTCTTGGCCAGCTAGAGAGAGAAAGCGGCTATTGGTCACCGCTCCAGCGTGGCACAGCTGGGAACTCTGCCCGGCTCCGGGCAAAACATCCCTCTCTTCCACAGGCTTTCCTGGGGAGCCTGGGAGGGAAGTCAGAGAGGAGAGAGTTCCTGCATTTTACTGCCATGAAATACAACACGAAGTGGTCAGGACCTCTGTGAAATGTAGGCAGATGAAGGCGGAGGAGGAAGAGCAGAAATCTGGCAAGCTGGAGGCTTGCTGATGGCACAGGCGGCTCCTTCCCTGCTCCCAGTGAGATGAGGGGGAGCGGAGGGCAGCGCGCCCACGCAGGGGCACTCAGCCCCACCGGTGCTGGTCCCCACACAGCAAATGGCACTAACAAGGGGAGCAGATACGCGAGGAGAAGCCACCAGTATTAGTCCTGATGCAAATACCATATACGTCAGGGAAATTTGTATTAGGAAATGGTTTGGGCAACTTCTGGTTCTGGCAACCACTCGTTTATTGCCCTTATTAAGATTATCGCTTATTTTTAGATATGAAGGCAGGGCTGAAATTGGGACACTGCATCCATCTTTGTGTAAGACACAGTTTAAGAGAGACCACTGTTAGCATTTTCTAATGCAAACTCTATTGCATGACGGTTCAGATGCTGGTGTAATCTCATTCTGCCAGCAGGAAAACAGTTACTTCCCTACATTTCTGACTTCTGAGGCCATGAGGGTATCGTTAGCCTTCGCCTCAGACTGCAGCCTCTCTACATCTGGGTTTGAGCGCAGCCCTGATCCCAGCAGGTCCTGGCAAGCCTCTGCTGCCAGAGAAGGCTGAACTCCAGCTCGGACTTATTTTTCTCATTAACTGTTCTAACGCAGACTTGCTTTTTCTTGTGCTGGGTATTTCCTGATGGAAGCAGTGAATGAAGGCACTGTTTTCTGGGGCATTTTAACAATGGAGAAAACCCACAGGCTTCAGCCAGTGCTAGCAGGATCAGCAGCACATACTGATGTATTCCGTGATGTCTGCCTATGCTTTTTCATTGAATTCCTTATTCTTCGCCATCTGCAAGCCCCTGCTGGGCACCCGCCTCCCTTGTCCTGCTCTCAGCAGACCCCCAGCCAGACCCTGCCACCTCTCTAGGAAAATCACCCATACCCACGCTACGACGGTGCAGCAAAGCTGGGGGCAGGCTTCAGCTCTGAAAGAGCAGGGTGGTACCGGGGTAGATACTGGGGTAGATACCGGTGATACTGGGGTTATAGAGAACCCAAGCACGGTATGGATGAGGAAGGGGCTCCTGAGGGTTAAGACCGGCCTGTCCGTGTGGTGGGACTGGCTGAGAGTGGGACTGCCCTGACGTGGCTCACGAGCCGGTGGCTGGCAGAAACACCACAGTCTGCTAACGGTTATTTCCAACACGTTTCTTGGCTCATCTCCTGCACGAGGCGGTGACCCAGAGCCTCCCAGCCAGCTCTCGCACGCCGCACCTTCCCAGGGCTGCAGGAATGCCCTCGCACGCCGGGGCCCTGCTCACCTTCTGGAACAACTTGTCATCAGGAGTAGGCGTGTTGACCGTGCGCCGGTGGCTCCTGAACCGCTGGTCCTGGGATTTGTCATAGGGGTAATTTGCCACCACCGCTCCACCGTGCAGGTTGGCCGAGAGCACAAAGTTGTAGCCACTGATCCACTGGATCACAGCCAAGGTCTCCGGTTCCACCTGTGAGGAGAAGAGGGACGGGGATGGGGAGAAGAGTTCAGCCACCTCTGCGCTAGCTGCTGCTCAGTCACGATCAGGTGCCATCAGTCACGTCAAACCCAGCCTGGCCATGTGCCTGCTTTAGCCCTTGCAGCTTCTTCCATCGTCCATCGCCCACCTCGCTGCGCAGAGCCGGCTCCTCCGGTGCGTACCCTGCCACAGCTCTCCCAGCACAGCCCCAAAACCCGAGGCACAGGCTTTAGCCAGCACGTGCCACCTCCTCTGCCCTGTGCACTGCCACTTTCTCCCCAGGCTGGCCGTGATGCCGGAGGTGCAAGCTGTGACAGAGGGCAGGATGACATTCTTCCTCTGCATGCAGGACGCACAGGGAAGGAGACAAGCACCATGCAAGCCAAAGGACAGTGTATTTGCTTGGGTGCCGGGCCACGCTAAGAGGATGCTGTAGCTCTTGCAGCCTCCCAGACCGCTACCTGGCTTTTCCAGTTGTCGGGCAGCGGGATGTGGTGGTTTGGCCCGCTGATTTCCCCACTGTAGTACATGAACGTGTTGAGGTCAGGGAAATTGCGGTTCAGGTCCACTCCATTGGCGTTGTTCCTTCCCGTCAAGTACCCATTGCTGTCTGGGCCCTGCAGGGCAAAAGTACATCCCAGGGGTGAGTACAGGCGGGCTGGGTGTCAGGGCAGCAGGGACCGCCTGTTGCAACACGTCTGTTATTGCTGGCAGGAGAATAAGAGTATTGGTACTGACAGGGAAAGTCAATAACAACATCTTCATTTTCCGGGGTCACAGAGAAAGGCACAAGCCAAATAAACAATCTGCCTCAACTGAAAGAGCCGCGAATAAAATATCTCCCCAAGCTCTAGGTACAAAGGAATGGGTGAGGTTTTGGCCGAGGACTAGAGGGCTTCCCTGTGCCCCATCCCTCATGTCCCTGTCTGCTCATGGCAGTGGCATTCAGCTGCCACCTCTCCAGTCTGGGGCAGGGGGTTTGCAGTGACCCTCCCATGACAAATAACTTCTTGGGAGAGCGAGGCAGGTGTAGGAAGCCTTCTCCATCACCTGCCAGGGCCACCTGGGGCAGGACACACAGCGTGAGCCCTTGGCACCGGAGGTGAGGAGCAACGATGCCAGTTGAGGGGGCTGGGTTTGGCAGGGCATGGAAAGGGAGGATTAATCCTCTCAATAGGTGCAGGGAAGGGGATCCTGCAGGGATCTGAAGGGCTTTCTGCCCCTACCCAGCTGGAGGAGGCCATCGCTGCCTGGTACCTGCTTGGCAGCCACTTCGTACCCATCAGGGTTCATGGAGGGCATGATGTGGATGCGCGTGTCGTGGATGAGGCGAGTGATCCGCTCGTTGCCCCGGCGGTACTCCTCACACAGGAACTCCGAGAGCTGCAGCAGCAGCTCACGGCCCAGCACCTCGTTGCCGTGCATGTTCCCAACGTACTTGAACTCCGGCTCCACTGCAGAGAGCAACAAAGAGCGACACCATCAGCCAGGGCTGGGACGGGGAGGAAGAGCCAATTCCTACTGCAGGGAGCCTGGGAAAGCTCAAAGAACCCCCAATAAAGGGTGTGAAATAGCCATTTTCCTCGGCAAATGCAAACCTCGGTAAGGGGGAGTGCCACGGTTCTCCTATGGGCTCCCCTGCGTTTTTCCGCGACATCCCTGGGAGCCTCTCGCTCTCCACCAGGTTGCTGCTCGCCTTCGCGGCGCACAAGAGGATGCGTTTGCAGGTGGGCTGGTCTCCGGCTGGGGAGAGGCAGTACAGAGCGACCAGGGAGCACCGGCAGGATTGCTGCCGCCCCGAGCCTTGGGATGGGGGGGGTCTCCCAGCTGTGTGGTAGGTGGCAGTGGGGAGGACAGGCCCTTTCTCCCACCTCTGCCCTTTGCAGTTTGCTCTCGGTGCCTCTCACCAGCACGGCACATTCCTGGCCCTGCATGTTTTAAGGAGCTTTTCACTACTTTGCAGGATAAAATCAATCCCTGGGTTGGGGCGAGCTCTGCTCTTTCATGGGAAGGGCACAGTTGCCGCTGGCTGCTGTCTGTCAGCCCCTGACTCCCACGCTGGTTGGAGGCATCAGCAGCTTCTCCTCTCCCTCCTGCCTCCAAGGAAAAGGTTTAGGGGTTCCTCACCTCAAGGGACAGGGACAAGAGCCCAGAGAAACCCCCAGTGGCTGAGCTGAATAGGGATCAAAATGTCCCTTGGGCAGCTTCATTATGAGCAAAAACGTCTCTTGCCACCGACTTTTCTAAAATGAGGTTTTAAAGTACAGATTTAGAGACTGGGGGCAGATAGTGCCCAGAGCAGGACTCGCTGGTTTGCTGAAGAGGCAGCACATGTGACGATTGGCGATGCTTTCCCAGAGGGGCTTTTAAAGCAGTCACTTGTCGGAAAATAAAATGCCCCGTTGCAGGCTGGTCAGCACTGGTAGGACGAGAGATACCAGGGGAATTGGGATAAAAACGGAGGCTGACTTTCACACAAAAGGGTCAGGGAAAACCAGGGTGTCATTACAAATGTCGGCTTGCCAGAGCTTGAGGCTCCCATGGCACCATGAGGTTTCCAGCCGCCAGCAGTGGTCAGACCCACAGCGGCAGCGTGTGGCCCTGCTGCCACACACGGTGTCCGCCAGCATCCCTGGGGCAAAAGCACTGCAGCCCCATGCATCGGACACCTGCTGCTTCCAAAATCCCCCACGCCTGTGCCGTGCGGGGAGGAAACACCGCTTCTGCACATGCTAAAGACAGATTCTAAAGAAAAAAAATCAAATTTTGGCAAAATATTTTGCTTTTCCGTATCTTTTGATTACTGTGCCTCAGCACAGGACGCCATAGGTGGGCAATGTGTTTTGACCTGGTTAGATTTCAGGAGACATGAGAACTGACTTAATTAGGTTATAAAAACTATAAAAATGTCCTGGGGATATGTGCAGCCTTTACTTAAAAAAAATAAGGCCTCAGCAGGGATTCTCTGCTTTGTTTGAGTCTGCGGCAGGACTTGTCAGCCTTTTTCAATACGCAGATCCCTAAACATTATCCACATGGCCACACAAGCCCTAATTACTGCATGTAATCCCATTAACTCTAGGCTTGCTTTTCAGAGTTACTTTCCGTGGCCTTCGAGGGAGTCCACACGTTCCCAAAGTCCTGATGCTACGTGCTGGAAGTACCAGCCTGAGGGTGGCCCATGCTACAAGTAGGGCCACAGGTCCCTTCTGCCTGCCTGGGGCAGAGGAGATCTTCGTCACCTCCTGTGGCCCTTCCAGCAGCTCTCCTCTAGCTCTGCGGGTATAAAACCCACCGGCGCATTGCCAGTGCCCTTTGCTCACTCCTTGCTTTGAATCAGCCCCCAATGCGCTGTGGAGGTGCCCAAGGCGTCCTCAGCGCCACGCAGGTTCCCCTCTACCAGAGGAGGCTGGCACCGAGGAGGTCAGGGTGGGCAGCCCCCCATCCCGCCTCCCAGCACCCCTGAAGGCGATGCTCTGGGTTCGGGAGGGCTGTTCCCCTGGAGGGGGTGTGCAGGTTAGGGGTCCCGCTCACCCCTGCAGCGCTGCAAGCGGTTTCCCGTGTAACCAGGCTGCCTGGACTCGTCAGCCCCTGCGTTAACCCACAGCAGCGACCGAGCCAGGATTTGAGAAGGCAAAAAAGATCCTGCAAAATGTAGGCAGAGCCCTGTCCGCATCCGCAGCCCAGGGGCACGCGGCGGGGAAGCGAGGGAGCTCTGTGTGCACACCCCCAGCCCCGAGAGCCGGCCGGTCCCCTCAGCCCCCTCGGGGACACCTGGCTGCCAGCAAGGTCTGGCTCGGCAGCCTCTCCATGCTGCACAGGCAGCAGCTATGGGCCATTGCTGCCAAGGCTCCACAGGGCCACGTGGCAGCAGGTAGAGATGGAATCACGGAATCATGGAATTGTCAGAGTTGGAAGGGACCTCTAGAGATCCTCTAGTCCAACTCCCCTGCCGAAGCAGGGTTGCCCAGAGCACATTACTCAGGACTGCATCCAGGCAAGATGCAGATGCAGATGAAGATCTCCAGAGAAGGGGACTCCACGACCTGTTCCAGTGCTCTCTTACCCTCATCATAAAGTTTTTCTTCATATTTGAATGGAACTTCCCATGTTCCAGCTTGTGCCCGTTGCCCCTTGTCCTGTCACTGGGAACCACTGAAAAGAGTCCAGCTCCATCCTCCTTCAACCCACCCTCGAGATACTTATAAGCATTAATCCCCGAGACCCTCCTGGTACAGCAGCCGCACAGCCCACGGGGCCAGCAGGGCCGTGGGAGCCCAGTGCCCGCTCTGCCCGGGTCCCTCACTTGCCGTCCCCCTTGCTTTGGGGTCTGGAGACGGAAGGGCTGAACAATCCCCTCCTGCCCACTACCCAGCAGCAAAGGGCGGAGGGTGGGCTCAGCCTCCCCCTGCCTGGACAACGCTGTGTTTTGGGAGGGAGAGGGTGACAGGGCAGGTGGGGTGCTGGGCTGGACTTGCCCGGGTTCTCGCGTTAGCCTGGGCTGAAAAATCAGAGCTCCGTCCAAAGTACGCGCCTGGGCCACGCTGCAGCCCACACCAGCCCAGCGCAGGCGTGTGGGTTTTACGTGCGTGTCCCCCGGGCTGGCCGTGGGGTCCCTGCCAGAACCGGCACCGCCGGACACCCGGGCATCGTCGGGAGTCCTGCCTGGAACGGGAGGCGTTCCACCCCACGTCCCAAGGGCACCGCGTGGCGGGGAGCGCGGCGAGGAAGGCCATCCTCTCCAAACTGCCGTCCCCGTCCCCGTCCCCCCATACTCACGGGGCTCGTGGATGCCCGGGTGGTCGCTGAACTCCAGCACGTAGAGGTGCCGGCCCTCGACGCTGCGGCCGATGCTGTAGATGCGGGTGACGTAGGGGCACTGGCCCTGCACGCGGAACAGGGCCTGCACCAGCTCCTCGTAGCGATGGTGGAGAAAGCTGAGGGCGGCCGCCCCCTCCAGCAGGAGCAGGGCTGCCAGGAGGGACCGCAGCCCCCCGGCCATCCTCCCGCGCCGCCGGGCGCCCACGCCAGCGCCGAGCCCCCGACTCCCTCCCCGTCGGGAGCTTAAAGTGCAAACTCCAACCGGCTCTTTCCAGTCGCCGAGCGCCAGCCCCTTGCACCTGCGGGCGGGGGGCGGCGGCAGCGGGGGGGGCCGGGGCCCTGCGGCGCAGGAATGCTCCCCCCCGGCCCGCCCGCCGCGGCGAGCCCGCTCTCGGCCGTCGGAGAAGTATCCCCCCCCCCCCCCCCCCCCCGCCTCTCCGCTCCCTCTCGCCCCCCCTCGCCCCAGCTCACTTATTAACCGGACAGTAAACAGGCCCCCGCAGCCGCTGGCTGTCGCTGCAGAAGAAGCGCAGGGCTGGAAAACTGGCCGCGGAGGGCGTCGGGGCTGCCAAGCCAGCGGCGGGGCGGGGGGGGAGGACGCGGGGGCGGCGGGCGGGGGGGGGGGGGGGGGGTGCCCGTGGCCTTTACGTGGGGCAGGGGCTGAGCGGGGTGGGGAGGGCGCCGGGGCGGCCCCGGTTGCCCGCATGGCTGCCCTGCCCGGCCCCGACCCGCCCGGAGCCGGCAGCTCCCGCCGCTCCCCCTCGGGGCCCGGCCGCCAGCTCGGAGCCGCGGCTGCTCTCCTGCCCCATCTCCTGGGGAAGCTGGGGGAGACATCGCCGCGGGCTCCGGGGGTCGGCCGGCCCCTCTGCCCCGGCCCCTGCTCGCCCGGCGGTCCCGCTGCTCCCGGGAGAAACGGAGCGGGGGACGGCGCGGCTCTCCCCGCAGCTCCCGGCGAGGAGGTCGTAGGGGGGGGGGAGGACAAGGCAGCGTGGGGTCCGATGCAGGAGATGTCCGCTGAGGCGGTACCGGCACGGGAGAGCTCCGTGCGGAGGTCTGGAAGCGGGCACCGCCATCCGCCTCCGACAGGCACCGGGCAAGTGGCAGCAGAAGAGAGCTCGGCAGCGTAAAGGCAGATGGAAATGCCCCACTGTGAGTTAATAGAGCTGCAGGGCGCTTCTGGATTTGGGGGAAGCTGGTTCCTCTCCGCCCCTCTGCCACGAACACCCTGGCCCCGCTGGCAGCAGTCACGCTGGGGTCCCTGCGCTCTGCCCCAGGGTGGGCACAGCTGTGGGAGGCAGCTTCGCTTTGCGGCCTTACCCCGTGGGGCTAAAACTCCAGCAGCTTAGTGGCCCTGATGGAGATCCTTATTAGGACATCCCTGACACAAGAGCCCAAATGTGAGTACAAACATTTACTGAAAGCTTTATTATCACCTCTGAACGTGTCAGGAGAAAGGCTCCCTTTGCTAAGGCACACGTTGCCGCATTGCTCTGCCCAGGCCACCCTGGAAAGGAGCTCCTCCTGCCTGCAATGTGCTTCTCGGGGTACTCGGAGCCGTGCGGAACATCTGCCTTCCTTTTAACCTTGAGGTGGATCCAGGCTGCACTGCTCTAACCCCTGTGATGAGGGTTGCTCTATCTGCCTTTCTCCCCAGCAAAGCATCGTCTACTAGAGCTGCTCAGCACCACTGCTTTGCTACCCGTCCTCCACATCTACTCGAGTTGCCGACTGCCTTTCTGCCACGGTTTCCCAGGAAGAGCAGTGGTGAAACCAGGGAGCCCCTGTCCGGAGCCTCTAACGCAAACAGTGCAGGCTGGTGGGCAGAGCACACAGCCCGTCTGCTCTGCCTTGGCTCACTCAGACTTTCCCACTTCCAACTTTCATCTGCTCCAGCCCCACCATGCTGGTCCTTTCCTTGTCTTTGTGCCTTCTTGGTCCCCTGCCCCATTTGCACAGTGTCCTCCTCTCAATTATGGACTTTTTTTTTTTAAAAAAAGGGTTGTAGAAGTCCGGTTTTTGAACAAATATATTTTGAAGACATGACCAGAAAGAAAAAAAAAAAAAAGGACTATTATACATTTATAAAGATAGCAGTAACTGCATTAATACTTTCTCCCAGTTAAGCTACATCCCACCACATCCCCACTTGTCAGTCAGTGTCAGAGCAACACACATTCAGGAGTGGGAATGGCATTGCACCCATCTTTAAACAGATATCAAGAAACTGGAGGTGCCAGCTTCTCCTAGCACTTGCAGGAAACCAAGGGAAAGTAGCTGAGGCGGTGGCAGGGCACAGTGAGGATGGTATGGTGAGCACGGGCACGGCAGGCAACTCGTATCTCTACAGCAAGCCACGTCTGGTGGTATTTTGTGAAGCTGGCAGCTCACACAGCAGTGGGAAATGCCCTCACCTCCTTCACATTGCTCCTCCCAGGGCTGCTGGGTTTCCGTGGAGCTGCTCTCTCCCTGGCTTTCAGCAACCAAGGCGATGCGAAGGAGGTGGGCAGGTTTCCAGTGCTAGCTGGTGTTACTTGGCAGCCGGAGAGCGCTAAGCAGGGCTATAGTAAAATAGCACAAACCCCATGTTTGGTCTGTCTCCCCCCTCCCCTTCCCCTTCCCAGGCTGTTTCCAGTGGCCCGTGACAGCAGTGGCAGAGTTGGAGCTGCAGTGCTGCCAAGGGATGCGTAAGAAAAGCACTCATTTTCCTATAGAAACAAGCGACACTGATGTGAGAAACAACAGAAAGAAAAAAAAAAAAAAGAAATGCCAGATTGTTAGATCCTAAAAAGGAGCCATGAGCAAAATCTGGGGTGGGTGGAGAACGCATCTCACACACTACTAAGTCTGGAGAATTAGCGTTGTCCATAGCACAGGCGTGGAGACAGCCCCTTATCAGGCAACAGGTTCAAATCAAACAGGTTTGATTGGAACATAAGGCACAATGAAATTACCTCATCAAAGAGGAAAGTTAAATGAGTGCCAAAGAGGATAGGTTGAATTCAGAGAGAACTGGGGCATCCACGGCTATTAATTATGCAGATCCAGAGCAATAGCTTGATCACAAATTTCCTACGCTCCTGATGGCTAGAAGAGAAGGATGATGCCCTTTCCCTAACTGTCCATCTAAACCCTCACCCACCACGCAGCTGGAGCCAAGCGCCCATGTGCTGCCTTCTTGATCTGACCTAGCGTGGCTCTCATTACATTTGAGGAAAACAACATGCTAATGAAGCTTCAAGCCAATAAAAAGTTGGGACACGTTAAAAAACACTGATGAAAACAGAAACAAACAATAGAGGACATAGCTCTTAGAAACAGTGCAGGAAGTAAACAAAGACTTAGTTTGGAAAATGCAGCTAATACATCTGGGACGGATCATCCACACCCCCCCAAACCCCCCCCCAAGATGTTCAGAGACCTTGAGGCAGTGGGAGAAGGAAGGCGAGCAGGAACGCGCTGTGCCACAGCAGCCAGAGTGAGGGGAATGCAAATGCAAGCCCTGTCTGCCCCCCCCGCCCCGGCATCGCCCCATGGCCCAGAGTCCCAGGCAGCAAGGATCCCATCCCTCCAGAGCCGGCCCTGGAAAGACTCCGCCTGGTTCGTTTGTGTTAACTCTGGACATATTGTTACCAGAGGAAAGTTTGAGGAAAGTTCAAGCCAAGAGCCGTAAGAATGAGCAAACTAGGAAGAGCATGTGCTGAAAGGAAAATGATGAACTGCGACAGGCATGTTTGCCTTGGCGGAGCTGCAGCTGTGGCTGCACGCAGAGGCACGCAGCCCCACGGCCCCGCAAACGTCCCTCACCCGTTTTGGGGGAGGTTGTAGCCCCAGCATAATACCAGTGGTGGTGCCTGGGGGAGGGAGAGGGAAAAGGAAGACAGAGGACCGCAGCCATCCAGCGTGTGGCGGGGGAGAGCAAGATGCTTCGGGGAGGTCAGGGTGAAGCTAAAGGAAGGAAAGATGGGGTTTGGGCGCTAGCAGCCTTCCCAGGAACTGGGCCACCCGTGTGAGGTCTCTGGAGCCTGGGAAGGACCACAGTGCCTCTCCTTGCCAGGAGGGGATGCTGCCCATCCACCGGGAATTTCAGATCTGATCCAGGAGAACAGCAGGGAGCTGGCAAGAGAGGAAATCCCAGCTCAGGACTTTTCCATGTTTAGTGCCAGAAGCTCTATTCCACTATTGGCGAGTTCCCATCTTCTGGAAAACAGTGCAAAAACTTTTCTGGCATCGGTTCAGAAGTTCTTTTCTGTGATAAGTATACAGAGATCTGGGCGTGCATCAAAACGAAGATCCATTTCATCAGGGCTGAACCACAAAAAGAAAGCGTATGGCCCGGGCAGCAGGGACTGTCATCCCTGGTGTGTCCCCCCCAGCCCCTCCTCAACAGGCTGTCGAGCCCCTTGGGGCAGCCCGGCAGAGCCTGCCCGTCCCCCCTTGCACAGAGCATGGGAAGAATTGGGATGGACGAGGAGGGGGCATGCGTCCCGCTGAGAGCTGCTCTTGGAGAAGCTGGGGAGCCCCAGCCAGCAGCAACATTGCGAATCAGCCTCTCACCGCAGAGGTGATGGCCCCACTTCCCAGAGCTTTCTTCCAAGCGGAGGCTGCACGGTGCTTTGCTGTAGGGCCAGAGAAGTCAGCTGTGGCCCCGGCACAGGGGAGAGCTGGCTGTGTCGGGGAGCAGAGTGAGGGGTACTTAGAGCCTGTGGTGGGGACGGGTGAGCGTGCTGCAGGCACCCAGGCTTTCTCTTGGGACCACTGAAAATTTCAGCCTCACTGGTAGTTTTCCTTCAGACCTGACGCTTGGGTGAACACGAGAGAGCTCGTGGAAGTCATCGGTCCCGGAGAGACCAGGCTGCTCCCACACCCCGCAAAGCTATCAAATCCCCCTGGCAAGGAACCTGCCCCAAAATGGACCACTCAACAATTGAACCCAAACCAGAGACACGCGTTCCCCAGTGCTGCAGCACGGCTCAGGCCTTCCTGCGGCAAAACGGGAGAGACCAAGGTCTGGAGCCTTGGCAGCCCAGCAGAGCTGATCAGTGAATAAATATTTGCAAGACAAGAACATGTGGTGTTAAAAGATGCTTTAACCCAGAAAAGCAAAACTGTACAGGAGCCAGTGGCGGGAAATTAAAGCCAGAAGCAATCAAATTAGAAATAAGGCACAGATAGTTATCAGTAAGGCAGATCAACTGCATTAACAAGAGAAGTGATACCATATTATTACTGGCATATTTGGAAATTCCACCCACTATCGTTAAAGGTTTCACATCGTTGTGGTTTTGGCCAAATTGGCCCATAACGGCCAGTGTAACTTTGGGATAATCATTAAAGGGCAAAGTAAACTTCCCCCAAGTAAAACCGAAAGTGTGATTACTAACAGAATCCATCATGTGATGCTCGAAATAACGTAGGCAGAACCGTTATCCAAGTAATCACATTATACGTCTGAAGGCAAATCCACACCAAAATAGCACGCTGAGACCACCGCATCCAAACACAAGAAGCAAATAAACCATGCAACACATATGGCAAATTAAGCACCACTGCATCAATTAACTTCATACAAGGCTCTCTAAAGGCACGATACAACATATCACGCAGGAATGACATGATGTGAGCTGTCTGTTCTCCCTGAGCAAGCTGGAATTCAAACTATTCAGGCAATCTATCAGAGCTCTGGTCGAGCTCCGTTCGTGCCCCACGTTGGGCGCCAATAAATCTGTCACAATTTCGGCCGAATTGGCCTATAACAGCAACAGATGCTCTCCCCCCACTTTCTCACTCCAGGAGAAAAAGGGAAAGAGATAAAGAGATTTACGAGTTTAGAATGAACTAAACTACTTTAATGAAATATTAATATTAAAATTAAAAAGGAAATAATGAAATAGATACAATATATACAAAACCATATCAAGCTCCCGGGATGATGTCACCGGCAGGCACTGGCGAAGTCCCAGACTGGACTCGGCGACGGATGGGAACTGGGTTCCAGCTCTGGAGTCAGGAACACACGGATCGGGATCAAAGGCAGATGGACAGACAGAGTCCTCTCCGGACGTCGGCCATTGAAGAAAGTAGGGCTGACCCTTTGATCCCTCAGCTTTTACACTGAGCATGGGGAGATGGGATGGAACACCCCGTTGGTCAGGTTTGGGTCCTCTCTCCTGCCCGCTCCTCCCCACAGGTGGGACCCCTCTACGCTTTTCCGTTTCCGACCCTCCATCGGGGCAAATAACGAAGTTACCTGACCTTGGTTGTTATAGGAATAAGTATAAGGAAGAGCCTCTCTGGACACCGTTCCTTGGCATGGAGCACAAACATTGGTCTTATCACTCTGAGAACGGGCAGTTTTCTCCACAATATGCCGTTAATTTCAGAGTGAGAAGAGGCCGAACTAAGATGTAAAATTCCTGAACAGAAAGTTGGTTCTGTTCGACCTCAAACCAGGCCACACGTACACATTGGGTGGCTCTGGAACACACATTTGTGCCGAATACAGATGGATCAGATGCAGCACAGAAGCAAAGAAATGAATGTTCATTAAACTTTCGTTAAGGATTTTGAGTAGCTTCCATGGATTAAGCCCTGCAGTAGCAGGAGAAATGGGGAGAAAAAATCATATGCTTTTCCGGGAAGGTTCAAGTACAGCCAGTGATATGCAAGGATCTCACCCTGATAGGATGCCTTCAGTCAACCAGTTCCTGGAGCCTCAGTCAGCTCAAGTGATTTTTAAATGGCATGCCTGGTGACACCTTTGAAATTCTAGTTCTAGAGAGATTGACTCATAAATGTGGTCTAAAAGTCATAAGGTTTAAAAATAATGTAACATATCTTGTATATATATCTTAGTTTGGGGCCTTCAAGTTGCACTCAAGTCACATTTACAGCTTTAAAAAACAAGAGGAGGGAGTAAGCGAAGATACCAGCTGATCACCTGAATCCAGAATCAAGAGCTAACTACAGGACTGACACTACAGGACTTGCAATAAGGGTACAAAACATTGCTAAAGCTCTTCTCCCAGGTTCTGTATTTGACCTTTTCCTTTGGCATAAACCCTTAGCAGGCACCGGGAGAGCAGACTGGCACAGGCTTTCTGCCCACACCAGCTTGCACATGGAGTTTCTGAATCAATTTCTGAAATGTCCCAATGGATCCACCAATTCCAGCATCACGGACACAACTAAGTAGCTGCCAGATCCCCGAGAAGGTGTCAGGAGAGGAATTACCATTCTACATGTTTCCACACTGTTCCTGGGGAGGAAGGATGCACCAGCTCATGCAGGGAGCTTCTCCAGGGCATCTGCTTTGCTATGAAGACTCCGTGTGCAAGGGAGGTGGCACAGGATGGGGCTGATGGGGGAGCTGAAGCAGCTCCAGTCACACACTCCTCCAGCAGACCTTCCAGCCCTGGCCAAAAACTACTGTTACTCTCTCATCTCCCTGTCTTTGCAGAAGGAAGATTCCATCTCTAGATGAATTCCAACATCTCGGTGTGTTTGCAGGTAAAATAGAAGCTGGTCACTGGACACACAGTATGGGGAGGTGTCACTTGTGGGTTGATCTGCATCACTTGCTTGGGAGAATAATCTTTGAGTGGTACATGTTTCAGCGGAGCCATGGGGAAGGCAAAGTGGCTCATGTTAAGGGACGGTGACGTACAGTGTGAGACAGCAGCTGTTCTGGAATGCAATGACTGGAAAAAAAGGCCAAATCGCACTAGTCCAACTGGACAAAACTGCCCCAAAACTGTCTCTTAAGTGAGCAGACCTGGCCCTGAGATATGCAAACGGGGAACACAGAGTATAGATCAAGACCAGAGGGTATTACTTTTATATATACACCATTAGTGACTCTACTACCACTGGCTGTTGAAAACTTTGATGTCCAAATTTCAGAAAGATGGAAAAATTTTCAAAGTGAAGTCAAGAGCTACAAGTGAGGTCAGCACAGAGCACTTTACAGATTGAAGATCAATCTATTTAATATGATACAATGACGACTTGCAAGCACCAACAAGGAAAAAGGGATTTTGATAGCAGGAAGGTACTCAGTCTTCCTGAAACGGGCAGAACAAGATCCAACAGAAACTGAAGCCAGCTAATTCAGAGCAAAAATAAGACATGTATTTTTGGAAGAACAACAAACTGCCCAAAGATCTCACCATAGGACAGGGTAGATTTTTCCCTTACCTCTACATCATTCAATATGTCACAGCTCCTACCTCCGGGCATGAAGCAGAAATAACTGGGGGACATTTTTCAGCCTGCACTGTGCAGAGGGACAGGCCAGGAGAGCATGAAAACTGTGAGCTCTGTGTCTGTGCTTGCCTAAAGGAGAAGGTTTTATTGGGGCTGCTCATCCTGATCCCTTCTGTGCCTTCTACAGCTTTGCTCAGGGAAACAGATGAAGGTGTGTGTTTGCCATGCCTTTCTCTCCATGGTATCTGCTTTCTTTTGGCCTCCAGCACTTGCAGGTCATTAGGAGAAGAGATTTCTGAAACTTCATGGGAGGTAGACAGGCACCAGTGGTTTCCAAGGATTTTTATGAAAAAGGATTTCTGACTTACCTCTTTTTTTTTGGCCCAAGGAATGGAAAATGGAGGAAAGTGATTCATAAACCTGATCAGTGGCATTGCCCTAGTTGTGTGCGAGAAGATGAGCTGCAGTACGTGCACTCACAAGCCGTGGGTCTTATGGACATGGGATAAGCCTAAGCCATGAGGAAAGGAAAGTTTTCACCGATTTTGCTGGTGGAAAGAGTGGTTCAATCTGTGCATGCTCATGCTGGTTAACTGCTGCCTGCTGTCTCTTTATAAAGGAACATGACCTAATAAACATTTTCCCTATATTGGCGGCTGCTGTATGATCAGCACAGTGACACTGGATTGCTTTAGTGGGTGTATACCTGTAGGCACGCTGATCACACCAGAGTCCCTGTAGGCATAAAAGCACTCGCTACTGGTCAAGGATCCTCAGCCAGTATGAGCTGTTTCTACGAAAATCAGCAATGCCTGGCTGGGAACTCGTGTCTTTATGTACCCTAGGGACATGGGAATGGCTCAGTGTAAGAGTGAGCCAGCTTTGGTCCAGCAACAACATCAGGAAGACGTGGGAAAGAGGCTTCTTGCCACCTGTGAAAGGAGCAGCCAGCCACCAGAGCCCAGCTAAGGGCTGGTGACCACCAGCACACTCAGTTTCTTCATCCTCATCCCTTCTTTTCCCAGCGTGGCATTTGTGAGTCTGGCCAACCTTCACAGGCCAGCTAGGTGCAGGTGGCCGTAGCTGGATGCAGGGCTGCAAGGGCCCAGGGTGTGGGGAGGCAAGCGGAGGTGTGCTGGTGCGGGAAGGGCTCTCGGGAACAGCTTCAGCAGAGGAGGAGCAGGATCACCTCGAGCGCGTGACCGCTCCCAAGAGCTCAGTGGGATGTTTGACCCTGAGATTACCCTTGCAGGAGCACCAGCTCCCAAAGATTGCTGCCGCTTTTCTCTTTATAATGCTGTGCACAAGGCAAAAAACCAACAAGCAGCAAAGTTTCATTGAATGAAAGTACGACCCATTCAAGGAGGGGACACCCTCTTGTCTGTCCTTGGCAGTGAGAGGCGGCGAGCCTGATGTCCCAACGTCTGTCAGTGCAAGTGTGAGCCAGAAGAAATAAATGCCCTTGTTGTACCCAATCAGTAGCTTCAGTGAGAGGCAAGAGGGGTACAGCCTGCTCTGCAGGGGTCTCCTAGCGCTGAGTGGCCGGGGTGACATGGCCCCTCTCCCCCTCAAGACTCTTCCTAAACAGTCCCCTTCTGCAGGCACTTGGGCTTGTGGAAGAGAAGCCAGGCAAACAGGAGCCCTGCAACCAGCACGAGGGAGCACAGCACCATCAGCCCCACGTAACTGCCATGGGAGAGAGGGGGCACAGCGGACTCCTCTGCAGGGATCATGTTGGTCAGGTTCAGCATGTAGCCCAGGGTCCAGCCCGCATCGCTGCTGCCGATCTGAAACGGGAGAGGAGCGGAATCAGCGCTGGGGGGTGCAGGGGCTGCTTGCCACGCTCCCCAGGGGTGCCACTGCCCCAGCCGGGCAGCAGAGGCTGCAATTAGTTACCTAGCCAGAGCCATCTCTGCCACAAAACACACCTTTCCAAGGAAGTGGATGCTTTGCCAGTTCTTTTCAGTGAATTCATAGCCGTTTTCCAGGAGACAGAGGATGTAGGCTCCAGAGAAGCAATATTCGCTCAGGTATTTCTCTTTTATTTGGTGATACGCTGCCTTCACCTAGGGAAGGAGGAAGGCACCAGGCTGTTAGATACAGCTTCCCGCTGCTCCAGCTTCTGCCTGAGCATCCGCTGCAGGTGCTGGGGGCACCTTTCCCCTCTTGCCTTGGAAGTTACCCCCAACCATTTATCCTCTAGAAAAATATCAGCAGCTCTTTCCACCCAGCAGCCCCAACCCACCGCCACAAGCACTGCTCACCTCATGCCAAGGCCGGGCACAGAAGCTCTCAATGGCGCTGGTCACTTTGTCCAGGGCAACAGGGCTTTGTTCACTGGTCAGGTTCAAAAAGTTCATCACGAAGTAGAAAGCAGAAAAAGCCTGAAGGAGAAACAATATTTTAACCTGACTCAGCATGAGCAGGACAGCAGGAATCCTACAAAAGGAAATGGTTTTATTTACAGATGGAGAAAGATAAGCAGCAACATCACACACAGAAGAGTAGGTATATTTTCAAGAGCGACACAATTTTGAGATACGCCCCTCAGAGCCGATGAGAGCTAAGGACCCCAAAAGGAAGGTGGAGGTAGAAACTTCACTGACCACGGTATCCTGAAGAACTTCAGTAAATCTCTCTCCTCTATGCGTCGCTGCCAGAGTGGCACAGGGCGAACTCTGCTCGCCATCACATTTGTGACCCCATTTTGGCAACTGAATGAGATGCACATGCAGCCAATATCGCCACAAACGGCAGAGGAGATGGTCTGAGAGGACTGCAGGCAGCCCCAGCATACAATCCAAAGCCCAGATAGCCCATCTTTGACCGTGGTTACCCGCCGACAGGTAGGGAGGAGTTTACAAACAGGGTGAGGGAGTATTAACAGTTCCTCCAGAGAACCTCACAGCCCCTGGAGTCTTGCAGCTCTAGGACTGGTGTTCAGTGTGGTGTCGCACATGACGTGTGCTCAGAGCATGCACTGTCTCCTCACCATGTCTGGGAAGCAGACAGGTGACCTGACTGGTTTCAGTAGCGTTCACGCGCTCCCGAATGGCTTTCAGGGCTGGTACTGCCATTGGCCTCAGGAGCAGTGTCTCGTGCGTGGCCCGCAGCGGGCTCTCCTGACTCTAGTGCTGGCCATCACGAACGACGGCTTGAAAAATGAATCAGTAAATGGAGCACCCCACAGAGATGCCTCCAGGAGGTGGGTTAGAACGGGAACAGCACAGTACTGGTAGGCCAGTATCTACTGCGGTAGCTCTTACGTGTACTTTCCTCATAGCAAGCGAACACTACTTTTGTAGTTACATGTCCAAAAAGCCATCTTGTACGTGATCTCCTGCTCCAGCCATGGAGAATATGCTCTACCATTACTCTGAGTTTCTGCTCTTCTGGTTTTCTGGTTTACAGAGAGTTGCAGAATGTGAAGACTTACCCCAAAATCCCCTTGTAACGGAGGTAGGTATATCCCATTGAAGGAGCAACTGGAGTAAGGACAATTGGTTTTGTCAAAGAGTTTCTGGATGTTTCTTCGGCACTTTTGATAATCCCCCTCTCCCTGTATATACAGCTGTCTGAAAGGGAATTGCTTCTCCTTGGCCGATGTACAAGGGCTTTTGAAGAGGTCACTTATATTTATAGTCCTCTGATACCCCTGGTGAAAGCACGGATCGAGGAGGCTGCTGTTCTCCACAGTCTGAAAGTAAAATCAATCCAAGCTGTTACACTTCACTCTAGAGTAACACCCTGGGAAAGAGCCACAAGGAAGGGTGGCCATGAGACACTTGTCACGGTACATCACACCAAGACACGCACATTGGGTCAAAGTGAAGAGGCTGGTTTAAGGCATTGGCTGGGATTTGGGAGATGTGAGTACTGCCACAGCCTCCCTGTAGGATCTTGAGCAAACTACTTTCAGCCACATTTTGTGGAGCTGCTGTTGATTTGAGATGCTCAGAGATGGTGAAACATCACCTCTCCTGAGTACTTCAGTTGAGCACAGAATACCTGCTATCCCATTCCCAAGAATCAAGGCACCTCAAATTGGAAGTACTTTTGAACATATTAACTGTCATCTCTTTGGGCACCTGCCCAGTCTTTGTGGAGGATAATGACATTTCCCAAACCCAGACTAAGGGATGAGACGTTTAGCTGGGACTTTTACAGCACCAGTATGTCAAAGCTGGTAGGGTCCAGGATCTCCACCTGCGATTACAAATACATTCACCTGTAGGTCCTCGGCCAGTTTCTGTTGCAGAGCCTGGTCCTTCCCATAGCAGAGAAAGCTGTGCGTGTACACTAGGTAGTCCTTGCCATAGAGACGGAAGTAGAGGAGGTTCTCTGGGGACTCACGAGAGAATTCATTTGGTACAAAGGTAATCTGTGTTGAGGCTCCTCCAAGGTCTAATGCTCCTGATGTCTCACTTATGGATTTCAGGGAATGTAGAAGTTTTGTCCAGCCAGACTTCAAAAAAAAAAAAAAATTCAAAGTAAAACAGATACAACAGGCATGGAAATGATTTATTTGGGAGAAAAAGAAAAAAAAAGAAAAAAAAAAGAGAAAGACCTGTGAGGAGAGAAGCAAAAGCACAGAACACAAGAAAGGCAGAACACAGGAAAGGCAAGAAGACCTGGAGGGGGACATAAGACGAGAGCTGGAACAAGACACAAGAAAGATGCAGGTTCAGAAAAACAGAAGATAGATCATGTCTGAGTGTTTGCAGGAGGACTAAGAATATGAAATCTAAAACAACTGTTATGAGAAAAAGCAGTCAACTTACTGTTTTAGCTCCCAGCTGATTTATAAGCTCAGTATTAAAGAACTGTTGTCAAACTTTGCAGGCACAGAAATATTTTAGATCAGGAAGTGAGGAGGATGCTGTACCCAAGCCAAGTTATGGAAGATAGTGGTGTTTTACTGGTAGCCTGACTACAGCGGTACATGCTGATACTTATTGGGTGTACTCACAGTAATCGCTGAGGCAAGATGTGCAGCTTCCTGATCTTACAAGGGAAGATAGTGCCTGCGACACCTTGCTGCAAGGCATGATTTACAAAGTGCTGCAAGCCGGTGATTCAAATATGGACTTGCCACTGATACAGTACCTGCTTGAAATTGCCCAGCAGGTAGTTAATGGTGATCCATCCATAGGCTCCTTCTTCCTGACCACTGATGATTCTGGCACCCTGGAAGCTGAAGGGAGCTGAGCGTAGCGTCTTCTCTACTGAGGACAAGACTTTGTCAGCTGCACTTTTATTCTCCAAGCTGGATGGATGGAAGAAAGGATGGAGTGACTCTGGCTGACAGCTCTCTGCAGCTTATGGGCGTTATTCTGAGTAGGCAAGCTGCAACTCCCCACCAAGTGTAAATTGTGATAGAACAGTCATTCATAAGGGTACATTCAGCTCTAACTGGCTACGTCTCTCTCTGTCACACCTTGACAGCACAGCTGCCACCAGCTGTGGCAGTTGTCGTAGGCACTTACGGACCCCACAGCTGAGAGTGGTACCTGGACCAGAGGCCAGAGCTCTCTTGTTCTCCTGGAGCACGTGCCCTAATAGGGATTGCACCACGGAGATTCCTCTCACTCTTTGGCATCACCATTTCAGAAGAAAACCGTGCCTTCTGGTATCCCCAGGGAGATTTCCCAGGCAATACATACATAAGATCAGCTCCCTGTCCCAGCTAGGCAAGAGGTCTGGGAAACCCCCATGAAAACCACAAATTGGAATTAGAGGAGCATATGGTTATAAAGTTACCTTAGCTCTACTGGTCCTGGGCTGAGTCAAGGTATGTGTGCAGTCTCAACATGGTTGTGCTCATACATCCTGGGTCAGGCTTAATACCAGACTACGGGGGATGTCCGAGCATCCCCTGAGCATCAGCCTGAGCACTGCTACCCTCCTAGTGTCTCTGTGCTGTGTATGGGTGCTGGAGATGATGGAAGGTTGGAGTGAGTGGAAACGGATCTGCTGGGCAAGCAGGGGAAGAGCCCAGGGAGACTTGGGGTTCAGAAAGGCCAGAGGCAGAAGAGGGTGTCTGGGCAAAATGTGAGCTGGCAACATTTCATTTTCTTGGCCCAAGAGGCCCCCACTAAGCATCCATGGTGGTCCCGGGTGCAGCGCTGCAGAAGGGGACAAGCCCTGCAGTACCTGAGGAGCCGCATGCCGGCAGTCGCTCCGAGGTAGACAGGTGTCTCTTGGTGCTGCTTTGAGGGAATCACCTCTTCTGCTTGTCGTAGGCACTGTGCCAGAGAGGGACCTGC
The DNA here is from genome assembly GCF_964106895.1 of Numenius arquata. NCBI lineage: Eukaryota > Metazoa > Chordata > Aves > Charadriiformes > Scolopacidae > Numenius > Numenius arquata. Next base: position 1,390,622 of record NC_133590.1, on the reverse strand, counting down.
CTTCTCCGTGGCGTGGGAGTAACCTGAGATCCCAGGGCCTGCAAGAAACAAGGACACTTCATCGCTCAAACTCCAAGCCTGATCCCAGAGTGCTGTCGTGAGCAGTCACGTTAAACGGTATCGCTAACACAGGCAGCAACCTCGGATTCAACCACCCCATTTCTAAGGAGTTTTAGAAATCCTACAGCACCAGCCAAGCCCGATGCATGCAGGGATGGCCATAGCCCCCCGCGTCTGCCACCTGCTCTCCGTGAAGCAAGCTATGCACTAGTGCTGACGGATGCGGTGGGACAGATCATTTGCTTAGTACGTCCTGGCCATCTGCAGACTCATCTCCGCTTCTGCCTAGCTGCACCCTGGATCTGCATCTGTCACTGCGCTGGGTCCTCCGGGAGAAAATGCTGTCATTGGTTTGTGTGTTGTATGCACACACTACAGCACTGAGTGTTTTGCAGCTACCCCTTTTCACGCTAGCCCAAAGAAAAATTCCTTGTCCCTCCCTGCCACGTGTCCCCCGGTGAACGGACTGCCCCACGACACCGGTGCCTGCATGTCTCTTAGTGCTTAGAGACATAGTTTAGTAATGTGTGTGTGTGGGGGGGGTGTTGTGTGGTTTTCTTCTTTTTTATTTTTATCAGAGTTAGGTTGATGGTCGGACTAGATGACCTTAAAGGTCCCTTCCAACCCAGACGATCCTACGATTCCATGGGCAGCAGTGAAGCCCGCTCTGCGTTTGCTCCGGGTTGCTGGGTGCTCAGCTCGTGGCACGGCACGCTGCAGCGCTGAGCAGACACGGCAGCAGCTCCCTAACGGTGTGGCTCCCCCCTGCGCTGCAGACAGGCCTGACAAGACCCCAGGCAGGCTCTGACAACACCCCTCCTCCCCCAAGAGTGACGTGATCCACGATGGTCTACTCTGCTCCTTGTCATGTGTACCCTTGGGCTTCCTTTATGCCTTCCTAAACCACGTAATATCTACACAGCTATTAAGTAGAATAAAAAATAAATCATGACATACATAAGTTGAGCAACTTTGGCCCGCACGCCCAGTGCTCAGCTTGCACAGAAGCCTTCAAAAAGAGCAAACCGTGCCCTCCCCTCTCGCTGCCTGACGCTCATCAGCACTTCAGCAAGGCTGCATGCAGATGTTTTCTTTATTTAAGTACATTCTTCAGTGCAGTTCTTTCCAGCAAGTGCTTACTTCCAAGTATACCAAAGACAAATGAAAAAGTGGATCCAGCTTTCCTCCCAGGAAGGTCAGGCACATACAGCTCCCCATGGGAAGTAGTGGGATATGCATTAGCTCACAGACCCAACACTGTTGGCCTCTTCCTCCAGGTTTCTCCTCCCCCACCCATTTTGCATTATCTCTTCTTCATTCCGTGTCCCTTCCGCAGCTCCCTTTTCTCCTCTTACCTTCGACTTTACACACCTCCACCTGCTGCACCACCCCAGTGTCGTTCTCCTTCTCTCCTGGCCACTCGTACACATACAGGTTAGTGTGGGACGACCCCGCATCCAGCACAATCCCATACTGTGGGCAAAACAGAGCCATCATTGCACCCGAGGCACCAACCCTGACACAGCGTGCACTGGTTCCCACACGTGGAGGGACCAGAAATGAAGAGCCTATCTGGCAGCTGTGGAAACATGCTGTCATTACTCTCCTCAGTACTGCTTCCGTGCAAAGTTTCCATCGAAGCATACAAGAGCAGGGAAGCAGCAAAATTGGGACTGATTACTTAGGAGATGATCCCCTGTGAAGCCATATCTGTTTTTCCCATGAAGATGTAAAAGGAGATGTTGAGGCGTACGGAGACAGAAAGAGAGGTCAGCCAGACCCAGCAAGGGCAGCAGCATGTCCCAGAGCATTACGCCCACCCAAGCCCCCAGCTCGGCTTGTTTTCCTGTAAGGGTCCCAGCTCGTAATACCTTAATATTCTTCGGAAGTGGCTTGTTTTGGGTCACTGCTACAGCAATTAAAGCAATTACAGCCAAAGTAGAGAGGAAACCCAGGATGAGTAGAATCTGTCTTGTCCGGGACATCTTTGGTTTGGTACCTGTGACTAGAGCAGAAAAAGTATGTCAGGATTCCAGCAGACCATCCTACCTCACACCCTGTTGCACGTTCCTGCAACCCCTTTCCACTGTGAAGCATCTGCCCTTGCCCATCGCTGCTCCCATCTCCTGCTCCGTGTCCTCGTGCGGGATTTGTTAGAGGCAGAGCTCAGCCCTGGCGTCCTGCAGATCCGCTCTCACGGGCTGTGCCACCCCTCCATGGGCTGCCCTCTGCCAGGTGGTGATGAAGGACTTCAAGATGCAGCTTATAGTGAGCCTGTCCTTGAGATACCTGCAGGTGACGGAACAACCGTACAGCAAAAGCATCTGCATGGGGCAAACACCAACTTGTTCTATAGCTCTGCATTTGGCTTAATAATCCCCCAGGAACTGAAAAAACCAGACTGTTAATATATAAACTGTGTAACCTTGTGGAGCCCAAAGATTTAACCCCTGCGACATTTTGTCCTAGTATACTTCCTGCTTCAGTCTCTTACAATGTTTATAACAATTTACACATCCTCGTCACTGGTAGTGCCTTTAGGAAGTCTAACATTTCAGGATGTGGCAGTCAGTTCAAGCAATGCCACCCTGCACCTTGGCTACGCTATATATAAATATGATCTGCACTCACCAGGGTATGTAAGAAATCTACGGAGATTTTTGATGCCACTTCTCCCATGACCAGTAAATTATGAATAGCCTGTATTTGCAGAATTGGCATAATATGGTTAAAAATCACACACTTTGCAAAACTTGTACCAATCTGATTCCTTAACTGTTACTGATATATTTGGCATGACCTATCTAACAAATTAAGATATTTGTGGCTTTAAATACAGTTAGCAGTAGAATTCTGTAAAAAAAAGCCACTTATGGCTGATGGAAACCATTCACAACCAATATGGCATTGGAGCTTTCACAACCAATATACATACACCTGCATTTGTTAGTGGCTAGGACAATGCTATTTTAAATTTTCCTGCTTTGGATTCTTCTTCATGTATCCTGTGGTGGAAATCTCACTTCACAACTTAGGCTCAGCCTGTTTTGGTATTTTAACAAAATACCATCTTACAACATGGGGGTCTAGAAAGGGTATCAGCAAAACTATTTTCCAGATTTATAATCTAGCTGTAAACTCAACACGTATGATAAACGGATAGGTTCGGCACTCTAGGAGATACACCTGCTCCCACTACGAATCTATTTCTACCCAAACTGATGTTCCATATGCAACAGGGTCATCTTCTAACCACTCCAGTTTCATATGAAAGGCAGTCCCAGGTGGCAGAACTATACAAAGTGTTACCCAACCCTACAACTGACCCCAAATCCTAGAGTTATTTTCAGAAGTTAGCCCAAGTGAAAACGCACCTCTGGAAGTGTCTAACCACAGACAGTGTCTTCCCACCCACCTAGAGAAAATGGAACCTAAAAGTGCCAAGAGAAATTGTTGTGATTATCTCCCCACGGGTGGGAGATACTGGAAGCCTAACACTGATCTGGAGCTCTGTGCTCCCTCTCCTCGCGCTCATGTGTGAACCTGCTGAGGCTAACTGTGAAATTTGGAAGCTTGTTATGCTCACATTTTCTGAGTGCCTGTTAGAGGCACAGCGTGCTTGCCAATATCTCCAAGAATGCAGCTTAAAAAAATAGTCTAGTGCACATACCAGACAGTAGGAGTTAAGAATGCATTTTAGACAGCTTTATTTAAAAAGGCCCCAGAACTCATGGCCTGAAGTGATCAGAAACAGCAACGCATGACGGCTGGGAGACTTCTCTTCTTATTGGAGAGAGCAGTTGGCTCAGGTTATGATAGCACTGAGCATGTCTGTTGAACAAGAATTATTTTAACACTAGAAAAATGAATAAAACCAGATACTCTAATGTAAAATGAGCTGCACAGTATAGGTTCGAAGCTAGCATGCTTGAAAACTGAAATTGCTGCTAACAGTTGCACAGCACATCCCCTTCATTATTGCCACCCTCACTCTAAGATCTTGCCCAGAGGCAGCCTCTCATGGCTTTGTTGGGTGTTTACTGCCATAGGAATGAAGGATGGGTGACTTTGCATCATTTCTAAGATTTTCAAACTCCCTGTTGTGATGGGTGTTGTCTGCCTGCTGTATCTTTCCAGCAGCCACGCTCTGAAAGGAGCAGCATTAGCAGCAAAATGAACAGCTGTAGAAATCCCTTGTCTGTAGGCAGAGGCACAATGGTAATTGTCTGCATCCCACCTGCAACCTGAGATCAGTCTTTTTTCTTCCAAGGCACATTATTTCCTTAACCCTGAACGTGACTTTTTCTTGAATTTTAGCTCAGTACCATGAGCAATTTTCGGGACTCTGGGGGTTGTAAATATGTGATTTCATTGCTGTATCCCATACCAGAGCATCCATCTGTGTGAGCTCTAACGCTACCAAGCAGCATTTTGTTGAAATGTTTCATCCAAGAAAAGGTCTTAAGTATAATCCAGAAGGTAGCCTAGCAAAGCAACAACCTTCCAAATAACACTCAAAGCATACAGACTTGAATACTTTGTTTTAAAAAAACAGACAAAACCAAACAAAACCACAACATCGCAAATCCAGATAAAGAATTCAATATAATTAAAATAACACTCACCTGCCATTTGCTCAGAAAGGTGAGGTATTTGAACAAGTTCCCTTTTCTGCACACTGGGTTGCCCCCAAGAGCTTTAGGCATAATTACAGGGCTTATAGTGGCTAAAGATTTAATTTATTCCCTAGATTCCTCCAGCTCCTTCGCACCCCCTGTTCACGGCGCCGAATGCCGTACAAACACTCCTCAGGCTCCACCGAGCGGGGCAGTACCTGACACGTAGCACCTCTGGTTGCTGGGCCCTAGGACTTTTCTTCCTGCAGTTTTCCTCATCTACAAATTAAGCAGGCATGATCTTCTGTCTCTGTGCCCAGCCAGAACCCCAACAGAGACAGATCTCTGCTCTCGCTCCCGTACTTCCCACTCGAACTGATGATGAAAACATCACGTAAGGCCATAAGCAGGCATGGAAGCGACGCTGCTTTTCTTCTTGCCCACCCAAAGCTCAGGGCTGCCTGGTGCTGGAGCCCTGCCTGGCTGCACAGGCTTTAAGCACTCTGCAGATGCTGGAGCACCGCCCGGCTGCTCAGGCATCTCTCCCTGTTTCTAATTTTGGTCTCTTTGGGTTTTTTTGTAGGGGCGACCACTGGTTCCATCCAGTGACTGGTGCAGGTCCCAGAACATAACCAGATCTAATATCACAGAATCACAGAATCCCAGAATGATATGGGGTTGGAAGGGACCTCTGGAGATCATCCAGTCCAACCCCCTGCCAGAGCAGGGCCACCCACAGCAGGTCCCACAGGAACGTGTCCAGGCGGGGTTTGAATGTCTCCAGAGATGGAGACTCCACCACCTCTCTGGGCAGCCTCTTCCAGGGCTCTGCCACCCTCACAGGAAAGAAGTTCCTCCTTTGTCTCTGAGTTAGCTATCAATGAGGTGAGCTGAGAATGACGTTGACAGCCACTCCAGCTCACGGCAGTTTTGTTGCAGAAACCCTGTAGCTCTCAGTGAATAACCCAGGAAGGATCACACCAGTGTGGGAGGCAGCTCCGTGCGAAGGCAAGGAAGCAGGATCATCCCCAGTGTCTTCCAGAGCCTCAAGACAGAAAGGAAACTGCTCCTCCAGCCAACATCACGCTAAGTCCCTGGCAACTCTGCACGCCAGGAGATGTCACTCACAGCCGAGGCTGCCCACCTCCCAACTCCCTTCTCACCAAACAAGACTTAGCAAAAAAATTCCTTAGTTAAAAGGAATCAGGCAACCAGCTGCTTTTAGAGATGCAATAAGGAGAGGCTCAGGCTAGCTTAAGGACTGAAATTAAGATTGTCAAGTAAAGGAAAAGTGCTGTGTACAGTCCAAACTCACGCTCAGTTCAGATAACCACACCGTGACCCATCATCTCTAATAAATACAAACACTGTCGTTACCGAAGGGATCACAAGAGGCTTTACTGCAAGGCCACCACTCTACCTCACGTACTGCCTCGGGGACACGATCCTCTACCATCACGGCCAGCGCTAACTCAACCCAGCACCTCCCCTATGCAATCCCAGCAAACCCACATTTGATGACATCTAATTACACCAGCCCTGCTGCGTGCTGTACGCAAAGGGAGTTCCAAGACACACTGCCTGCTGCCCACAAGGCTTGGAGTGACGACAGAGAATATAGACGGTGCCTTACGAATCCTGCCCATCAGCTGGCAGCCACCTCTGCTGCTCATCACCCACACTGCGGCTGCGGTCTGCTGGGAGCCTCTCCAACATCTAGTTTCCGAAGCATACGTCCAATCTTTGGGGGAGGGCTGCCGGATGCTCACGCAATCACGTACCCCAGCAAATGGGAACGTGGTCTGCAGAGCTCCCCAACCTGGACGCAGCAGACAGACAGCGCAGCGCTGAGAAGCCACTGAATTGTGACCCATCGCAAAGGGAAACGGGCATGCTTGAAGACTGAGAAACTGGGAACAGTATGGATTGAAATGAGTCAGATGCCACCGCATTTTTAAAGCGAGGAGCAATGATTTGCCTGCCTGACTGCCAGCTGAAAGAGCCCAGGGCTGGAGGGTGCCTGAAGCCCTCAGCAGCCTGAATGCACCCAGCGCCTGGGACCGGCTCTGCGACACGGGGTGGGCAGCTCGGGCAGAAGAAGCATCCCTCAGGGCAAGGGCCTGCGGACAAACATCATCCAGGTCAGCAGAGAGCCCAGGAGACAGAGGCTCTGGCAATGCAGCCCGTGCACATTTGTTCACCACGAGGACCCACGTCTCTGAAGTCCTGCCCGCAGTGACTGCAGGGAAAAGGGATGGGAGCAGCCAGTGCTGCCGTTCAAGGTGGATGGGGGGACGCACATTAACCTCTCGCTGAGGGAAAACGACCTTTTGGTAGGGATGAGGTTTGTCAGGCTGAAATGCACGCCTGGGGAGGCTGCTGAACTTGTGTCAGGTTTTGAGGCACGCTACCCACGAGGCGCTCCTGGCTCCAGACTCACTGCAACCAAACACCTGAGTCTGTAAGCACTTGGAAGAGCCACACTGCTTCATCTATCAACCTTCTGCCGAAACTTTCTCTGTCCCCATCCGACTTCTTACTCATTCTTCACCTTTTTCATTCAAACATGCTCTTGTCCAAATTACCTAGGAAGATTTCACTGCAAAATAATGTAAACCAGCTGTTTCGGGCCAAAATACTGGAAAAACCCTGGTGAGAACAGGTTTGTCTTAGAATATACACACAAGCACATATACAGCAAGTGAGTTGCTTTGGTTTAAGAGGTTTTACTTCAAAATATCAGGGAAAGACACGGAACATGTTGAAATCAGAATTCAAGCTCCAGATCAGGATTTTACATCACTTTTTACAGCTGTTATGTGGAACAGCGTGGGAAGCTCTGCTCCAAGTATTAATTACTCATATGGCAAAGATCGTGGCCTAAATGCTGGTGTGATCTCTGGCCCTCCTTGTGGTGCTATATACAGTTGTAAATACACATTTACTGGATTATGTTTTTCCAGATTAAATACTTATAAGTGATGAAGTACAAACGCTGCAAGGCCAGTAAAACAGATAAACCAAACAATGTAATATTTTTTTTTTTTTTGGATGCTGTCTTCCAGAGACGTTTGATACTTTGCAATTACACAGCCCTACCCATCTCCAAGCCCCGCAGACTCCTACGGATGTAGGCTACGCCGCCGGGCAGAGGGCTGAACTACTCTGTGCTGCACGCCCACACACGTGTGTTAGTGAGCTGGAAGATGGAGTAAAGAGAACACCTACTGTATCTGTAATAATACCCAGTCGGGAGCAAAAGCAGACTGACACATAGGACTGGAATTCAAAATAAATTGGATAAATAGGGGAGAGCCTAGGGAAAACATCCAGCTCTCTTCAGTAAGGACAAGAGCAGATATGCCATTTAGAAAATAGCCACCCCCCCAAAGACAGCACGGTGAGCAATCGGTTAAGCAGCACTTCCAGAGAAAACATTCTCGCAGCTATAGCAGTTTGCAGCAATGCTTCCCTCCATCTAATGCTGGTAAGGCCTCCTATGAAGTTCTATGACCAATTTTGGACACCGCCTTTTAGGAAAGTTGTAGACCACTTGGAGAAATTCCAGAGGAGAACAAGAGGAAAGATCAGAAGTCTAAAAACTTGACCTATGAGGAAAGATTGAAGGAATTGGGTTGTTTAGTTTAGCAGGAAAAAAGCAAGGGAGACGATAGCTGTCTTCAGCCAAATGAAGTCTCTATCTGCCAGTGCTATTGTAGCTGCTCCTGCCCCAGGGCAAGAGCGGCTCCTGGACTTTCTCCCAGCTCTGTTTCCTCGGGTCAGAAGGCAGGGAGTTACCAAGAAGAGGGCGATGCACTTATAAGCCATGCTGTTAGCAAAGGCCAAAGCAATCATATGCTCTCCTCATGGGATAGAGCTGCATTTGAAGAAATCTGTTCTGTTCCTCTCCCGGCAATGCTTCAGGTTGCATCCAGACCTAACTCATCCATGGCAACCACCCTGCTATATGCTATCCATATATACAACATTGCTTGGGGTGGGAGCACATTGCTGCTTTTAGAGCCATGACTCTTTCTTCAATGGCCGATGTCCGGAAAGGACTCTCTCTGTTCCTCTGCCTTTGATCCCGATCCATGTGTTCCTGACTCCAGAGCTGGAACACAGTTCCCATCCATCGCTGAGTCCAGTCTGGGACTCCCCAGTGCCTGCCGGTGACGTGACTGTCACCCTGGGAGCTTGATATGGTTTTGTATATATTGTATCTATTTCATTATTTTCTTCTTTTTGATTTTAATATTAATTCTTCATTAAAGTAGTTTAGTTCATTCTAAACTTCTACATCTCTTTATCTCTTCCTCTCCTCTCTTTTTGGGGGGGGGGGGCTGGGAGGGAGAAGGGCCATCTGTCAGTCCGGTTTTGGTAAATTTGGCTGAAACCACGACAGATACGGCCCTGGGAAATTGCCCAGGACACATTGGAGCAGCCCTGTTTTCCTGGGAAAAAGAAAAGCACATGGCAATCCTGAAGAGCCGGAGGGTGCTAGAGGCTGCAAAAGCCGAGCAGCAGCAGGAAGAGAGGGACACAAAGGAGCGGGCAGCGCCCAGGGCCATTCTCTCCCCTCGGTGGCACAGAGGGTCTTTGTGCTCGGGGCAGCCCCGTGGCCCTCCCTGCGCTGGCCCTGCGGCGTGGGGTTCCTGCTGGAGGGGTGATGGCTGGGGGGGCTCTGGGCAGGACCCCCTGCGGCCTGGGCTGCCCCACCAACAAATGCCCCATTCACCCTGGGCACAAAGCGGATTTCCCCTGCCAGGAGCCTTCCCGCAGCACCCAGCTCAGCCTCCCTGGCTGCTCCGCAAGGCACTCGCACCGCCTGCCGTCCCCGCAGCACAGCCCCTCTCCCCGTCCCCACACGCTGGCCCCACCAAAGCTTTCCCGGTGCCTGTTCATTAAATAGTTTCTCTACAGGAAGATATTCTTCTGGCTTCCATCCCTGGGCATACTCAGTATTCTCAAATACAACCAACAAATGGCAGGATGCGACTGACACACTGACCTCTCGACAGTTAATTCTCACATTTATATTATGTTTTCTGGGCTTCTAAGCCTGTAACCCTATTTGTCCTCATTTCATTAGCATTCGCACATCAAAGAGGTTTTCAAATCAGAAGAAACAACTGGTATCAGTCACATCAGTCTCCTACTAGCCAAATTCTGGTACTAATTTGCTACCAGCCCATCAAAGCTATATTTTAACTGGAAAGGATTTATTGTCATTACCCACAAAGCTTGAAGTTTCGTCAGAAAATATCCAGTGCGTTAAAGCCAGCTTCCCCCCACTCCCCAGCTCATCACCTAAGTTACTGCTTGAATGTACTTGCTATCACATGATGTGAAGACATTTGTTTTCACATCAAATGAAAAAAAATAAAACCCAGCATCAGGCACTGACACCTTTTCAGTTTTGTTATTATTGATAGTTCTAATCTGCTGACTTGCAACAGGCCAATGGTGCCGCTAGGCTTCCTTTTGTATTCAATAACTTTAAATTCTTTTTTGCTCTTCTTAAACGCCTAGCCATAATTTTTTCCTTATGCTTCTTTGGACTATCTGCTATGCTTTCCAACTTTAAATTTGCATTAATTGCAGCTTCCTTTTTTCCCCCCAATACGCATCTTTTAGAGATGATATTATTTTTCAAATTAGCATGACTTTCAACTGTTGGATTAGGGCTTTTGGGGAATAGAATAAGAATTGAATAGGCTGCTTCCGATGAGCATTCCTATCTGGATATTTTAAATACTCCACTGACTCAGCTCAAGTATTTTTAAGTTTGGGAAATCACTTCTTTTAAGACCTACTAGATGTTATTTGTTGAAACAGAGTAAGTGTGCATTATTTGTATAATAATTTGTAACTCTCATGGTAATCTTTCTTTCTCTGTCAAGATTGGGGCCAATATACATTTCCCTTGTGCTGGAAGTAATACACTGCAAATTATTAAATGTTCACCCTCACTTTTGAGGCATTACCCTGTCATTCCCTAAAATCCACCATTGTATCAGTTTTCCTCATCCCTATATAAACAATCACGCCCTTCTCTGCCTCCGGTATCTTGGCTGGCAATGGGCACCGACCTTCACCTGCTGTGGTCACTTGTTCCCAGTTCAGCCCCAGGCAGCTACTGTGTACGACTATTTAAATATTGTTGTTGCTGTTAAAGACAGCAGGTCCACTGCTTTAAGAGGAAGATTGGTGATGTGTGAGCCCCATCCCCAACCCAATACAGCCCACCCTTCCCTGTGCCCCATCAGCGACCTGCACCAGGGGGATGTAGAAGTTGCCATGGCAAAAGAGGAAATAGCCTCCACAGCAACCATTCCCCTCCTTCAATATCCACGTTGGCTCAGCAAGTTCCGAAACTTCCTGGAAAACACAAAGTTCTGAGCACTGTAAATACTGTTACCCCCAACAGGAGGTTCTGGCAGGGGGAACAACCCCATCCATCTTTCTTATAAGCCCCCTTTAAGTACTGGAAGGCCACAATAAAGTCTCCCTGGAGCCTTCTCTTCTCCAGGCTGAACAACCCCAACTCTCTCAGCCTGTCTTCATAGCAGAGGTGCTCCAGCCCTCGGATCATTGTTGTGGCCCTCCACTGGCCCCATTCCAACAGGTCCATGTCCTTCCTGTGCTGAGGACTCCAAAGCTGGACACAGAGCTCCAGGTGGGGTCTCACCAGAGCAGAGCAGAGGGGCAGAATCACCTCCCTCGCCCTGCTGGCCACACTTCTCTTGATGCAGCCCAGGATGTGGTTGGCTTTCTGGGCTGCCCGCGCACACTGCCGGCTCACGTGGAGCTTCTCATCAACCAACACCCCCAAGTCCTTCTCCACAAGGCTGCTCTCAATCTATTCATCCCCACATAACCTCTCCACTGACATCTCCTGCCTTGAAGGGGCTGAGGCCGCAAGCCCCTTGACACATCTCAAGGACATTTTTCTCTGAATTGCAGATTCCTGAGATTGTCTTACACGTTGAGCAACACTACTGCTTTCAGGGCCTCACTTCCCCAGCTTCCACAGAGCAACACAGCTGCCCAAAGTGCCACGTGTGAGCAAAGAGAGCGGCCGCCCGCGCTGCTGCAGCCAGCGGGAACCCAAGCTTCCCGGGTATTTCTGCACAGCAAAGCAACCAGCACTTCTCCTGAAGTTTCACTTCCCACTCAGGACCGAAAACCATTGGAGATCAGCTGCAGAAGCACCAACACTGTTCCAGGCTGGTGCAGCACCAGCAGAGCCCTGGACAATGAGGCCACATACGCGGAGCGAGAGATGACGCCCGCTCCCCGCGTGCGAGTGCATACGCTGGGGACCCCTGCGGTGCTCATCTGTGCCTGGGAAATTGCCCACACCGGGATTTTGCCACCCCTTCCCACTGCGATTTCCAGCACAGGTGTTCGCTCTTTTAAAGGAGCGTATCTCAGGCCGGCAAGATACCCAGTGAGTTTTCCTCCCTTAACGTACATAGTACCCGCCTGCAGCACAGAAAACTGCAGGGACCTTACCCCTGCAACTAATTCTCGCAGATGAAGTGAAAGGTCTCTTGCTATCCAGGCAGGGCAGCAGCACCGCTGCCTCCTTTAAGCCAAGGTTAAGCCTGCACGCATAACAAAGCTGTCTATTTAAGCACTTCCAGATCTGCCCCCGTACCCCCAGCTATCGGCACTGGTGTCTCCATCCCTCGCTGCAGAGCACTGGACAAGGCACGGCTGGGACAGCTTCTGTCTCCTGCTGAGGAGTGCATCCACTGCCGAGGCTTTGTGGAAAAATATACTGGTTTCCCAGAGGTCAGCTTTCATAGCTAGGATTTCCACAAACCATGAGGAGAATTCAGCTCATGATATTTGGCATGAATATCATGCTCTGTTCCTCGTGCTGCTACAATTTCCATTTCAAATAGCAGGAAACAAATTATCCTGTGGTATTTTTCGGGACAACCAATGGGAAGGAACATGGGACCAAAGCCTGTTGCGGGGCACAGGCCTTGACAAAGTTCCCAAGAGTAAGAGAAGAAATACTTCTTGGAGGTTACAAAGGTAATAAGTTAAATAGGAATATAAGTTTTCATGGTCAGAAGAGCACCTCGCAAGGGCTGGAGCCTCATGCAGACATGGAACGAAAGAGCAAAGGAGTTTTGCTGGATGAATGGGCTGGCACAGGATGTTATTAATCTCTAAAGTTCACATTACTTATTACCGGGACGTGCAGTGAATCCCAGAGAGAATTAGGCTCAGAAAACGAAACCCATTTATAATCAAACCATAGTCTGGCCTTCAATTTGTATGATTTCATTACTCCCTGCCCCTCTCCACCCCCAAAGTCCTTGCCTCACGTAGTTCAAAATACAAACACGAAGTATTTTGGATAAGGCAGTTTTTATACATATACAAAAAAAAGCAAACTCTTTTCCAATACTTCTCAAAAAGTGGTACAAAAATAGAGTATAAAAACACAGCCTCCGGTACAAGACTAGCAGTTAGAGCAGCAGTTCCTAGAACATGAAATCCAAGGCGAGCTGCTGTGGGAAGTGGTAACAAGGATAAGGACAAGGGACAGTCACAGCAACCCATCTTCCTGACAAGTGCCCGAGCTGCCCCGTCTGTGTGTGTCACACACAAGGGGCTGCTGCAGAGGCATTAAACCACCATCATTTCTGGGTGAGTGAGCAGCCTCCAGAATCACAGAATCACAGAATCTTCATGGTTGGAAAGGACCTCTGAGATCACCGAGTCCAACCACACACACACACACACAAAAGACCCCAACAATCTCGGGCACTAGAGCATGCCCTGAAGTGCCATGTCTACACGTTCCTTAAATACCTCCAGGGATGGCGACTCCACCACCTCCCTGGGCAGCCTGTGCCAGTGCCTGACCACTCTCTCGGTAAAGCAGTGCTTCCTAATATCTAATCTAAACCTCCCCTGCCCCAACTTCAGACCATTTCCTCTGCTCCTGTCATTATTCCCTTGGGAATAATGCCCAGGCACCTGCAGAGACTGCACCCAGGGCTGGGCCCAGCACAGGGACGTTACAGCTCTGGCTCCTCACTCCATCTCCCCCAGAGGAGTAAGAGCACGAGCCACTCTCCGTTCCCAGCAAGGAGGTGCAAGCAGGGAAGCCCCAAGCTCTTCTATAACACTTACCTCCAGCTTTCTAGTCCATGCTCTAGCCCGTGTGTCCAAAGCTGCTTACCGGGTCAGAGAAATCAACACTCTCTGCTGTCGAAAGCCAGCTTCAGCTGAAGAAGTGACAAGGTTGTGATATGCCCCCTCCTGCAAAGAGGATGGATTTCCCGCGTGGAAAAGAGCTGCCGGCTGGCTCTGTTAGGATGAGCGCTTGTTTGAGCCCCTCAGCAGCGGGAATGGCCAGCAAATCTGGGCCCAGGCAAAAAGCAGCTACAGCTCTGCTGCTTCCCTGCCACCACGCTGTTTCCCAGCCTCTCGACGCGCCGCTCTCGCTACAGGAGGTCACAAGCTCAAGCCAGAGCCCACCCTCCAGCCGCGGGGTCCCCAGCCCAGCTGCAGCACTTGCGGCAAGTTCACATGAGCACAGGCTTCTTCCCTCATGTCCCCTGCGGGAGCAGGGCATTGAAAAAGTTATTTATTAAAAGCTCTGGGACAAAGGAGCAAGAAAGAAGACAAATCCATTTATAAATCAGCTAAAGAGAAAACTTGTGACTCTAATAGTCTCCTCTGTAATTCCTTAAGTGTGGTCTGGAGCTGCCCTGGCATCACTTCTTGCGATGCTGAGTCAGCAGAACAGCCTCACTTGTGCAGTAAATAGCCTGATAAGGGCAGAGCAGCTCCGCAGAAGAAAGCGCTAACTTATGCTGTGTCCAGGTTTTTCTTGGCTTCTGCTAGGATCTGCCAAGATAGCAGTCAACTTTCTTGCCACTAAATACCAAGCAGTGACTCACACTAGCATCTGCATCTACAATCCGGGACATATGTTTTCCTCTGGGACAAGGTAGAAACCGGATAAAGAGAAAAAAACTCATGCAAGATCTGTCTCAAACAATACCAGTCAGCGCAGGCTGACATCTCAGATAGGTTCCATACCAATCCTGAATACTTTGCCAGACTTTTTCCTTTGATAACACTCCTCAAGGGGAGGAGGAGAACAAAAATAACAAACCGCTGTTCTGTTTAACAGTTACCCATAGCAGAGAAAAGCTGAGCTAAAGTTTCCAACAATTATCAGTACAAAATCCTAAAATAGACATGCAGTGTGCCGTTTTTTAATTTAAAGCTGTCTGGGATAGGAGACGTGGATTGAAAGCCGTATACGAGATATGGATGAAGGGGCAAAGGCCTCAAGCAGAAGTGGGAAACTGCCCCGTAATTCACTGGGAGGAACTACACATTCAGGGAGCACAGATAAGTGTGTCCAAGGTATCTATGGAAACGACCATCCAACACAGGAAACAATAAAACTTGGGAAAAGACAAGCATGAGAAAAATAACTCAAACTTCAGATGCTCGTAAGGACAATAATGCGAACTGAAAGCAGGATTTGATCCCAAAGACGTGGGGGCTCACTTAAAGAGATGTGAAGGAGGGAGGTGAGGGCTCGCAGGCTGAAGGAGAAACAGAAGCTGTACGGTAACTCTGCGAAGAGGAATCTGTGGGGCTGTCTCCTCAGAGCAGACGTGGGAGCCCTAGCTTTAAAATCCAGTTATAAACTGTCCAGGCTCCCACAGCACTCGTGTTCAGATGACTCTCAGCAGTGGGTCTCCTCCCGGGCCGCGAGCTGCTCACTCTTGACACAGGAAGTCAACTTATTTTGGGTGGTAACGGTAAAGACAAAAGCCTGGTGAGTAGTTTCAGCTTTGTACTTTCCATCACTGAGAGCACCCAACAACCTTCCTCACCCTCCTGTTTTGCTTTGTCGGATACTTTTGCCCAGTAATTTTCAGCCCTCAGAGTCTCTCTCAGGCTCTGGGACCTGACTTGGACCCAATTACATTTTTGTACCACTGATCACACGAAAACAAAAACTTCTTAAACTCTGGTGAGCTTACCAGTTATAAACAAAGGTTTCACATCTTCTTCTCATTTGAGAATGGAGTAGCTTCTAACGTAGCTATGATACGGGAAATTAATGTAGCAACAGTGCAAGTCCTTACGGAACCAGAAGATGGTCCGTGTTTCAAAAAATAATGTCATTTGCACTCATCTTCTCACCCACGCTCGCTCACCCCCTCTTCCCCTCCTCCCTCCCCCCTCCCCCCCCGTACACACAGGCACCGAGCTCACCCAGGTGTTCTTGCAGGATCTTGCATGAGATGGGACCTAGGGTGCCAGACACCGAGTCCTCGCCACATCTCTTGGGCTCCTCTTCAGGGCCAAGCTGTCAGTTGAGCTAACGGTTACTGTGGGTGATCCTTTTGCCTTCAAATCTCTCTTACCTCGTCCCCTGAGAGCCCTAAGACAGGTGGCTGCTCAGTGCCTTTTTGTTCTTCTCATTTTGGGAGCCTTAGCTCCCAGTCTGCCTTCCCGCTGGGAGAGGAGGAGGAGGGCTTGCACACGCTGTGCGCTGGGACCTTGCTGTCATCCTTCTGGTAACGGAGTACAATTTTTTCCTCAAGGAGTCATCTGCACAGGGGCTTTATCAGCACCCATCCCTTCTGACAAGCCGTGAGGCTTATCAGGGTGCAGGCTGCCAGGCTTGTCACAAACACGTTTGTCAACATTTACCCAGTTTTAGTGCAGTTGGACACATCCTTGGTTATCAACACAGACCATTCCTTTTCACATTTGCTCTCTTCCTTCTTCTTCTTCCTCTTTCTCTCTCTCCCATACACACTTCCATTCAGGTTTCTTTCAGGCCAGCTGTAGCATTTCTGCTGCTTCAGCCTCACGCCTGCCTTACGCACAGTCGGCCACAACCTTCACCTCACAAGCTGTGACCGTGGCTGTCAAAAGGTCTCCTTGGTTTGGTTAGGTTATGGGGGACCCTAACGACAGCAAAGGAAGCAGATTTTAGTGTTAGTCTAGGGTCTGCTCCTGCGTGCAGGAGATCTGTTGGAACCAGCACCAGCACCAGCAGTCGTCTGTTGGAAAATTGGAGGACACTGAAATCCCAGAGAGGAACAATGCAGTCTGTCCCTGGGTGTCACTACCAGACTCTCCACAAGGGACTTCAAACAGTTTACATGGAAGATCTCGCTGAGGATGTCAGAGCTGTTTTCAGCCTGTCATGTGCTGAGCAGCCCCAGCGACAGCACCGGGTGAGACCATTGTCACCAGTGTCGTGCAGACCTGGTAGCGTTCCTGTGCTCAGGCTCGCAGGGCAAGGCTGGCATTAACCTCAGCTTCCCCCATAAAGCTCCTGGTGAGACAGGATAGCTGCAATTATCCCATAGCAGAACCACGAGACACACAAGGAGGCTTTTGTGTGCGCACATTTTCCCATGCTCATGTCACAGCCTCCCGAGTCCAGCCTTCTCTCGGCACACAGACATCGAGCGAGGCCAGGGCTGTCTCACTGCTCTCCCACTATTCCCAGGCTCCCCGTGTCCCTATGGCTTTCACAGTGACTCCAGCTCTCAGCGGTGCAGCCTGCCCACAACATATGGGGAGCCAATACCAAAGAGGTAACGCTGGAGCTCAACCATCATCCTTTTCTGTCCGTTGAACCTCAGCCTTTCCCTAATAACAAATCAGAACATTTACATTTTTCACAGTGCTTTCCCCCCATATACTGCCAAGCAGTTTACAGAAGTCAGCACCTTTAGCCCCATTTCCTCAGGTGATGAAGCAGCAAAAGAGAGCCGCAAATAGCCAGCCTGATGCTCCGTCCCCTGGACCACCTCATCCGCTCGTCTGGGAAGCTCTCAGGAACCAGGGCTCACAGCAGGCTCCCTCCCGGGGAGAGAGCAACGTGCTTCAGCTACAATTATTCTTAAATTCATCTTCTGTCATTTAGGTATGTTCTTTCGTGTTCTGCCAGACTAATACCAACTTGGAGATTATTGGTCTAGTACACACACAGCTCATACTACAAGATCAATCTAGTTCTGCTACAACTTTAAAAATGTGGGGAAAATGGAAAATGTCATTTAGGTTAGGAGAAACATGCTGAAAAAGAGGAACACAAGCAGCGGAGCCCCAGGAAAGAAGGCATTCCTTGTGTTTCCTTCCCACAGTCTGACTTCAGGGGCGGACAAAGGAGAAACCAGAGGTCAAAAAGAACAGTGTGGTGAGTAGGACCCAAGAGGTGATCGTCCCCCTGTACTCGGCACTGGTGAGACCCCACCTCGAGTACTGCCTCCAGCTTTGGGCCCCCTACCACAGGAAAGACATTGAGGTGCTGGAGCAGGTCCAGAGAAGGGCAACGAAGCTGGTGAGGGGTCTGGAGCACAAGTCTTACGAGGAGCGGCTGAGGGAGCTGGGGTTGTTCAGTCTGGGGAAGAGGAGACTGAGGGGAGACCTTATCGCTCTCTACAACTACCTGAAAGGAGGCTGTAGAGAGGCGGGGGTCGGTCTCTTCTCCCAAGTTACAGATGATAGGACAAGGGGTAATGGCCTCAAGTTACGCCAGGGGAAGTTCAGGTTAGATATTAGGAAATATTTCTTTACTGAAAGGGTTGTCAGGCATTGGAATGGGCTGCCCAGGGAGGTGGTTGAGGCACCATCCCTGGAGGTATTCAAGAGAGGAGTTGACATGGTGCTTGGGAATATGGATTAGTGTTGGGTGGTGTGGTGGGGGGGGGTGTGTGTTGTTTTTTTTTTTTTTGTGTGTTTTTTTTTGTTTTGGTTTTTTGTTTGTTTGTTTGTTTTGTTTTTGTTTTTTTTTTTTTTTCATTGGTTGGACTAGATGATCTTAAAAGGTCCCTTCCAACCTAGGTGATTCTGTGATTCTGTGATTCTGTAAGAGAGTTGTCTGCTACCTTTATAAAGGAGTTAGGAACTACCTAATAGCAGTCCTGCTGCATCATATATAACCTCTATGTAACCTAAGGACTAACTGCTACACCACACAAAAAAAAAAACCCCGGAGATGTGGTGTGCAGTAGATTATAATGTAAATTTATGGCTGGAGTCTCCCAAGAAGTAAATGGGCAGAAGAGGGTCTCTAAGATCCCTATTTACAGAAGGGCATCTATTCCCAGCAAGGCTGACAGGGTGCAGTCAGCACTCTCACAGGCACCAAGCGGCCACAACACCAGAAGGTCCTTAAATTGGTAGAGAAATTACTAGTCTCTGGAGCTGAGACACGCTTTGTAACCTAAAAAGCAACTGCAAAATTACTGTCTTTAACAAGGAGTTCAGAGCATGGGCCCAGCTTCTGTTGTAAACCACTATTTTTAAGATGAAGTGCAAAGGCTTAGCTTCCCAGTCGGCTTTACTCCTCTGTCTGCTCTGCCACAAAAAGGGACTATCCTACCTCTGCCTTTTGCCACAGTTCTACCGTGCACTTGTACAAGTGCAGATTCCTTTTCTAATTTTTATATTTTTTTATTATTTATTTACTTATTTTTACCAGTCTACTCTTGATGGGTGAAGTTCTCTGGCCAGGCTGACAAAGTCAGGAGCGCAGCGTGGGAAAGGACTGCCTGTCCTTTGCATCAAGCAGGGCAGACGTAGTTCAACCCAGCTTTGTCTGTTAAAACCACTTGCTGCATTCATCTTTAAGCCTGCAACTGATTCATTTCAAAATATGGTCTTAATTCTCTCAAGCTAATGAGAGAATAAATCCTAAACAACACTGCTGGAACATTCTTTTCTTCTTTTCTTTATGGTTTTCGTGCTTTTTGCCACAACAGTATTTCTGAGTCTTGTAAACAAGTACCTGACCACTAGATTTACCAGAACAAAGTTCTTTTCAGCTGCAGCTGGTACCGTGTTTACTGCAGTCTCAGACAAAGCTGACAAACAGTAAGCTTCCTATACTATTTCAGGAAAGCAAGACTATATATATAGAAGCTGTAGATCAACTTATTTGGCACATTCAATACAAGGCAAAATTGCAGAGTACCAGTGCGTTTCCCACAAAGCAGCCAGAGCCAGCAGCTACGGGCTGACCTTGGTCAAGAGCAGATGTTCTCCCTGGTAAGAGGTGCCCCCTGCCATCCTGGCAAAGAGCAGGTAGGAAGGAGATGCAGTTTTCAGCGGAGGAACGAACCCCAGTCCATTACCTGTCCTCACCACTAAGCCCATGCTCCACACAGGAGCCCCATCTTCCCTCCCACCTCATTGTAGAGAGGTTGGTGCTGGTCTCTTCTCACAGGTAATTAGCGATAGAACAAGAGGGAACGGCTTCAAGCTGCAACAGGGTAGGTTTAGACTGGACATTAGGAAACAATTCTTCACGGAAGGAGTGATCAGACACTGGAAGAGGCTGCCCAGGGAGGGGGTCGAGTCACCATCCCTGGATGTGTTTAAGAGTCATTTAGATGCGGTGCTGGGGGATACGGTGTAGGGGAGAACTTTGTAGAGTGGGGTTGATGGTTGGACTCAATGATCCCAAGGGTCTTTTCCAACCTGAATGATTCTATGCCTGCTCCCCGGGCTTTGCCATGCACCATGGGTGTTTCCATCCCACCAGCTGTGCTGCAGGGTCTCCAAATCACCCCCCCAACCCTCACTTTTGGAGGAATCTTCCCCCTTCTCGCTACAGCCCGGGAAGGAAGGTGCAGAGGCTGCCGCCCCTCCTGTCCCCAGCTGCAGTGTCACTATTAGCGAGTGTCAGAAACCACAGCAGCTGCACGGGCAGTTCCTGCAGCTCCGCTCTCTGGGGAGCCTGCCGAGCTGAGCGCGAAAGCGCTGCGAACTGACTGAGGGGTTGAAGTGGTTTCTACATCCTGAGCTGCTGATTCACCTTTTCAGGCGGCTCAAAGGCCAGTTACAGTTTGAGCTCTGGCTCAGAGATCGCAGATAGTTAACGAAAAAACAAGCTAATTCTCATTCCCTTGTAAAAATCGGTCTGTTTTCTTTTCATTCTCTTCCCCAGGAACAATCTGGCATTCACCACCCTGTATGATCAAGGACAAAGATTCTCAGGAGCATCAGAAACAAAGGGGAGAACATAAACCGAACCAAGAGCCTTTAACTCCTACTTATGCAACATAAAAATGCTCGCTCAAAGGTGCGAGTCACAGGCTGTGAACCATGCAGCCACCCCAGCAGGGTTACTTCTCGGTCGGAGGAGATGTAGTGTACAGCTGGATGAAGGTCACAAGAAAGCACGGGACAGGGCAGGTCAAGCTGATGGGCACCTGTGTCCTCATACCAGAAGCTGTACGTTGACATTACAAGGGGAATTTGAAAGGCAGTGTGAAGGCAGACAGCGAAGAGGCTCTGCAGATCCTCACGGGAAACTCTTCCCGCGCTGGGAGGGAGGAGTAAAGAGCCCGAAAGCGTTCAGACAAGAACTACAACAGGCGGAGTTGTAGCATGGCTGGTGGTGGCTGAACACTGACAGAGCGGTGACAGCAGTGACTGCTACACTGCCTGCATCGCCCGTGAACAAGAACAGCCAGCGCAGCACGAGAGACCGGGGGATGAGGAGCCCAAAGAGCAGGCTGTGAAACTCATCTTTCCAGCTGCATTTGGGGGGGGGGCAAACGCATAAGAGGACACGAGCAGATGAATTTGTTCAGTGTGCACTCAGCCGACTCCGTTCCCTTCCATCTGGTCTCTCACACTTTTCCCCTTAACTCATTACTTAATTTGCACTGCTAATGCAGCACTGTTTCAGAGCACAGGGCTGGTTTTGTGTCTCTCCTCGCCTTACAGTGAAGCCCTCCCCAATGACTTTAATCTGAGTGACTTTTACCCTTGCCTCCTTCTGTTCTCTCACTTGGGCTGGTGTTGGCTTTCAAGCCAGACAGGCTGAAAGTTACTGCAGAAAAAAAGAACGAGGCTGGGGAGAAGGAGAGGCGCCTTTTCTCTTCTCTTTCAGCAGCACAGATTTATGTTAAATCACAGGGGCTGTAGAAGCACACCCTTAGGCTCTGCTGCTCCCCATACACGCACGCTGGCCACAGCTCCGTGGCTACGAAACGCCGATGGAAGTGCCGGCCGTAAAACTCCAGCTCTGCTCAGGGAAGGGAAGCTGCCACCGAGCTGAGAGATGAAGCCGCTTCTCACATCTAGCTGACAAAACCATAACAAAATACAATTTAAGAAATGGTCCCATCTAACTCATCTTTCGGAACACCAACTGGAGTGCTTCTCTTGTGAAGACGATCTGCTATTTTACAATTTCAGTTCGATTGCACTCAAGCAATACTAATCCCTTACAGGCTGACTCTCCAAAGTCATCTCAGGCTCATCCACCTCACCCCAAAGTTCAGCCTGAACACCTCTGTCCTTAACCACGTCCTAGCCACCTTGAACAGACCGTCTCCAAGCTGAGAAGAACCCGGTTCCTATCTCACACTTCAAAAAAGATCCAGCTCCAGGGACCAGTGTCACCAAACACCGGGCTAGTAAAAAGGTACAAAATACCTAGCTAGGGGGTGATTAACCCCACAGTCGTGTTTGCTCGTTGCTCCCAACTCTAAATGGTGCTAACGGTGCTAAAGGTGCAAAAACATCTTAGTAAAAGAAGTGTGACCAAGCTTGATGTTTTTGCACCACGCTAAGGCAGTTATACCATCTTAGGAAAGGCCCAAAGTATTACCAATTATTACAGCTTTTGTAACCTTTCCCTCTTCAAGCGTCCAGCCTCTTAAATTTATTCTTTCTCCTTGAGAAATTCCTTGAGGTTTTTCTACATATTTCTGATAATTACAAGTCAGGAGGCAAACTCAGATTGCAGTGGTCACAGTAAGGTTGACTAGGGGACAACCTTCTTGCAAGAACAACAAAAAAAATTGCTTTATAAAGCAAATAAATGATGAGTTATGGCTGTCACATACACACACACAAACACCTCTGCACCTTTTTCTGGAAATTTTTCTAGTCTATTCAGGATTTGAATGTCCAATTTTCCTCTCAAAGTTGCATTAGCTGTGCTTTTACAAGCTTGGCTTGAAGCCTATTATTTGCTCTTTATGTTTCCAACCACTCTTGGCTTCCTTAGACTTTTTCCTCTGACTTAATTGGTATTTGTACTGGTCCTCCTAGTGCTGACAAACTCCATCTGTAAATCAGCAATGATTTTATACATTTTAGATCATTATTGAAAACGCCTAGTGCCATCAGGCCTCTTGCAGAATACCTCTGAAAACACAGCTGTTTAATGATTATCTCCTTTGATAACTATTTTTGAGGTCTGTTGTTACCCAGGTCTTAATCCGTTAGTTCCTGCTGGAGAGTCAGAGGGAGGCTTCTCTAATCAGAACACCGCCAGAAACGCATCTATTACTGCGGAGAAGTTTAAACATGGGAGATATTAATATTTATTGTTTTCAACCACATTTGCCATCTCTGAAAAATAAAACAAGCGCTAATAATTAGTTGGAAAACAGATCAGATAAAGGAGCAGTGGCCTTCCCAGTCCTGCGCTCATAGTCCATCCCATGACTATCAAATACAGGGAGATTAGTTCTGCCAGTTCCCCTTTTGTGAGGTGGTTCCTAACCATCAGGGAAGTCAGGCTTTAGAAGTCCTTTAACTTACAGCCCAGATTTATTCAATAGTCACTCAAATTTTAAGAATACTTCCCCCCTCCCCACTCCGAACTTTGATGAGCCTCCAGCCTCATTTGAAGAAATAAATCAAGAAGAGGACATTAATAGTGATAACATGCATAACACAAAATGCAGCCTGTTTTTTCCACATGAGAATCCCACTAGGCTTGTTTCACATCTGTTTCGTTAAGTCAGCTGACTTACTTCATAAACAGAAAAAAAAAGCTTTCAAGAAAGCAAGGACAAATTAAGAGGTCTATCAGTACTTGAAATGCTCCTCCCTTTCCCTCCCTTAGAAATGCGTTCTCTAGCCAAAAGGAATATATTCCTTGAAGTTCTTGCTGCGGACTCTTGCAGGTGGGACTATCTCCATTCCAGGATGCAGATTAATATGCTTGTTTGAGGGAACCACATTAACTCCCAGGCTTGCCTCTGTCGAGGATGAATAATTTCCTTTTTGATGCATTTGTTTCCATTACCCGCTCCGACAGTGCTATCCATTTCTACAACAACCTTATTCTGAAAGCTACTTTGATAAGTCTCATCCTTTTCAAAACCAAAAGAATATGATCAAACTGGCTATTAAAACTTGATTATTTGGGAAACCTATTCAGTAATTTAGATAGAACTGATGTCAAACTAAATTGGCAACAGTTCTCTAGGCTACCGATCATCACGCTGCTGGGATATTGGGTCAGCCCAGCATCCTTCCCATTGCCTGAGCTATCTCTAGTGCTCTACTCTAGTTTGCTGAAAATTAACATCATTGAGCATAGGTCTTCTCAGGAAGTATTTGGCACATTTAATTTCAAATTGTCAAAAACTTTGTTTCCCCCCAAAATGTTAATCTACAAAGCAGGCTACTCAGTTATAAAACTTCCATGAAATATTCCTTCATATCAGAACTCATTTTCCCCCCAAATTTGGAAAATCATTTGACCAACACTTCTGTGGGTTTCTTCCTGCATCATCATTAAAATCTTACCCTCTCCATCTTCATAATGATTATGCTAGATACATATTCTTTTGTTCCCAAGACACACAGAATGCCTCCTTTGAATTGTGCTTGGTCCTGCTGACTCTAGATTTTCCCCTGACAGCTTTACTATCACTAAATAATCTTCCACAACTCACTGTACTTTCTATCAGATGTTCTCCATTTCCTCCTTCTCCGCTTCCTTTCCATGTACTTGTGCTAACTTCTATTTGCCTTCTTCACTGCCTTAAAGAACCAGCCAGTCATCCTCATTCCTGTTTCTGGAGTGCTGGTCAGTAGGTATTCTTTATATTTGCAATCTTCATTCACATTCTGTTCCTTTCTTTTTTTTCTTTTTTTTTCTTTTTTTTGCTTTATTACCATTCTAGGCTGGAAAAAATCCCTGGTCCATAGAGAGCAGTCGTCCTTACAGCAGTGATTAATGCACCACGTATATAAAGCTCCAAACCAGTGTTACTACCTCTTCTTCAGTTCAGTACCTTTTATCTTAAAATTGATCTATTTTAGAAGGCTTATGGCTTTTTACTCCTGTCTGCAGGAGATCAGTATCACGCTTTCCCTAGACTGAAGCCCCCCCTTAGATCTTTCAGGCTGCCACACTTTCTGCCCCAGAAGGTATTCACACTGATCACTGATAGAACCTGTTGCTCTGTAGCACCCCAAGCACAATTTCTTCCTCGGCTGTGTTAGTATATTAATCCCAATTTCAAGGTAGAGCTGACAGTATCAAGATTTAAAATACAGGCTTCTTAAAACTGAAGAGTAGCATTCCAAACCTGATTGTGACAGCCCCTGTGGGACAAGACTCTCAGGACACAGGTGTCTCACTGAAACACCCTCTGATAACTCCTTTCTGATGAAAGGACGTGCCCTCCGTGTGCATTCGGGCCTCGTCTCAAGGTGGAAGCTTCCCTACCCGCTGATGGGCGCTGCCTGTCCTGGACCTCCCGGTGTTGAGCCTACGGATGGCTGCCTCTGGAGGACACACCGCAAGAGGCGTTTTCAAAAACACTGCCTCCTGTTTTCTTCTCCCCCCCCGCCCCAAAATGTGGTTTCTTGCTATTCATCGCACCGATTTCCATTAGGCACTTGTGAGATGACTTGCATTTTCTGCAGGTCGGCCCGTTCTGACACCGTCACCACCTCTTCTGCAATCCGCCGGAGACCTAACCCTCAGCTTCCTTCGGCTTCCTTCTGTCTCTTTAAAATCCCACTTTCTAAAAGAAGGCTCATTTGGTCCTCTTTGCTAAATCAGTTCTCATCTAAGTTTCTTGTCTGTGATTCCTCACCTCACTGGAAAGGCATCTCCGTTCGTGCATTACATTTCATTTTTGGAATGAAACTTTTTAAAGGCTGGCTTCAAAGCTATTCTTATCTCCCTCCTCAGCAGAGGCAAATTATTTCTAAATTTCCAGCTTCACACATGACTGCATAAACTAATGAGCTAACCTTCTCCTTCTGCCAGTCTTCGCTTTAAATTTTGATGTACGTCAGACTTGTTTCACTCAGATGCCATTTGTTACTTTCTATGAAGTTAAAAACAGGGAGAAGTCGACTTTACCATTTTATTTATTCCAAGGAAAAAAAAAAATAAAAATCACATTTTGATTCCCTGTTTGATTCCCCTAGACTTCCACCTAGTACCGAACAAGAAAATATCAAAATAATGGGAAAGCAGTGGGAATCCCTAAGCTTCTCGCTCAATTTCTGGGCTAAGTTTCTGCTCAGGTCTTTTCCCAGTTTATTGCTCCTTGTCTATTTATCCGAGTTCCTGCTTTGTGTCTTACAGCCCTGCGCGGAGCCCAGTCCCGCCAGCGGCACGGACGGACGGGTGGCACCGCAGAAGTTGCTGTCAGCGGCGGGTGAGAGACCCCCAGACTGACAAAAGGCCGATACTGAACTGGGGAATGTTCCTCCAAAGGCTGTGACCGGTGCTGCCGGGAGCAAACCCTGGCTCAAGCCCCATCTCATGGAAGCATCTCCGGGTAATGCCTCTCCCGAGGGCTGGCCGAGCTGTCCCCCCTCCCCCGGGCATCCCCCTCTCCCGAGGGCTGGCCGAGCTGTCCCCCCTCCCCCGGGCATCCCCCTCTCCCGAGGGCTCTCCCCAGCCGGGTCCAGCCCCCGGAGCCCCCCCCCCGCACTCCGAGCCCCCCGTTACTCAGCACAGCAATTCTTCCAACCTCACACCTACCGCTTCCCACCGCCGTTTCCCTAACAGCCAACACTTCCAACGAGTTTTGGGGGTTGGTTGGTTTTTCGGTTCGGTGTGCCCCCCCCCCCCCCCATCCCATCCCCTCCCCTCCCCTTCCCCCTCCCCCCCCCCCCCCCCGCCTTTGTCCTTTGAGCCCGGTTCTGGGCACCGGAGGAGCTCGGCCCCGGCCTGGGGGGCTGGAGCCGGGAGGCACCGCCGGCTCTTCCTGCCCGGGAGGGCGGGAGGGAGGGATGGATGGAGGGAGGGAATCCCTCGCACTGACGCGGCTCAACTTCTGCCAGACGCCGGCGCGGAACCTCCGCTCCCCCCCGCACCGCCCGGGGACCGCCAGCCCGCGCCCCCCTCCCCCCCCCCGCCCCCCTTCCTCCCGGCCACCCCGGCCACAAGTTGACACTGTCCCTGCAGAAACGGGCCAGGGGTCCAAAGGCTCGAAGCTGATGCTCCCCCCCTCCACGGGGGAGGAGGGGAGGACTGCGGCAAGGCTGCGCCCACCCCGGGAGAGCCTCCGCCGCCGGCAGCGCTCCGCGGGCGCGGAGGGAGAGAGGCGCACGCCCGGGGATGCCGCAGCCGCAGCTCCCTCCTGACGGGCGAACGCGAAGGAGCTCCTCATGAATATTGCACAGCCCCCCCCCACCCCCGCCAGCCCGGGGGATGCCGCCGGCCCGGGGGTGCCCCGCCGGGTCCTGCCTACCCCCCGCCAACCCCGGCCCCCTCGCCGGGGGTGAGGGCCGCTTTTGGAAACCGGCGGTTCGCTTCTGTCCTTACCCTTTGGCTCGTCCATCAGTGCCGGTGCTCGCTCCCTCCTCCCTCTCTCTCCCCCTCTTCCTCTCTCAGCCTCCGCCGGCTCCGAGCTGCCTTAGCGAGAGGTGCTCATGAAAATGGGCGCTTTAGTGGTCCATGGCTGTGGGAGGGGTTAGTTTAACTCTACATGACTCAATCCATCTAACTTGCAGACTGACCTCCTGCTTTTCCCTTACAGCACAGATGGTCTCGGGGATGCCGTGTTACCAGCGCCTCGGGCTGCTCCGGCGCGTTGGAGGGTCCCGCACGGCCGGGGGGGGCGGGGGGGGGGGCTACCCGGTGGGCTACCCGGTGGGCTACCCGGGGGAAGGACCACCGCTGGCTCTGCTGTGGCTGTGGTGTGAAGCAGGTTTGCATCGTTGGCTCCGGGGGTTAGATGTCATTTTGGCTGCAGAGAAAAAGTGTTTTATTAGGGTTTTGGCTTGGTTTTTTTTTTTGTTTGTTTTTGTTTTTGTTTTTTTTCAAGTTTCGTAAGACTGAGCAGATTC
This sequence comes from Numenius arquata, assembly GCF_964106895.1. Lineage (NCBI taxonomy): Eukaryota > Metazoa > Chordata > Aves > Charadriiformes > Scolopacidae > Numenius > Numenius arquata. Next base: position 1,362,852 of record NC_133590.1, on the reverse strand, counting down.
GCTTTGCACCACTGAGGGATGTGAAGAGAAGAACTGTTCTGAGAAGAGATGACCTTCTTCATTTCCAGATATGAGGTCCAGGCCACAGAAATAACCCCAAACCATGAAAGGAGATAAATACGCGATAACTGCTGAGAAGTCATCTCCTGCACCTGCCTGTCCCATGGAATAAGCTCGCAACTTTGGCTGCATCTCCTGGAGAACTCCAGGAAAGAGCCAATTTTTGACTACTTAGCAGGAAGGTCTGAAGGGACACCTCCCACCCACCCCCACCTTTTATCCCTGCTGAGCCCCTGCGCCCCTCCCAGGTTGACTCTATGTATGCAAATAAGAAATAGAGGATAACACTGGAGGAATCTCAGCAACTTTTCTGGATAGCCTCTTACATTTCCAGCCACCAAGCATCCCCTCCCGCACTCCCGCCTACAGATCTGCCAGCCTCCCACTCCAAAGGAAGTTGGCTCTTTCACTTCCTTCTCAGAGTGGTGGCCACCAGCTTCCCAGCCCCTGGGTATCTTCCCCCACCCCATCAGCCTTCCCCATTGATCACCCAGAGGATAAAGTTACTGGAACGCAGGCCACCATCACCTACATCCAGCTGCCATGCCCTGCCTGTGCCAAAGCCTGGGCTTCTTTCGGAGGCATCACTTTTTTCCAGCTTACCCTCCTGCTCCTGGGGCTTCTCTCTTTAGCCAGACAAGTGGACACACAGCCAGACACTGGACAGCCCACCACCAGCTTCCAAAGGTCTTGTCCTGAGGGAAGGCAGGAAGAGCAGGGTCCTTCAGGCTGATGGCAGAACCTGAAGAACCACGTCTGCACACGGGTTTCAAATCCCTTCCATTATTGCAGCCCCATCACAAAAAAAGACCAGTTCTTTCTCCTTCCCAAACAAACCTTGACCTGGCCTGTATTACTGCCATCTGATAAGACAACACTCCTGCTTATAATCTTTCCGGGAACAGGGAAACAGGAATCTACAAACTAAAACAATCTACATAGTTAAGGCTTTAGTTAGTGAAATTCTTTCTGAATTAGTGCCAGCTTTGGTTCAAACACTGCAAGTGTTTGTCATCTTAGAAAAAATGGCCTGGGCAGCCCAGGTAAGGGAGAGCTGACCTCACCTCCAGTGACAACAGGCCAACACTTTTAAAGAGTTTTGCATGGCAGAAGTAATTGTGTTGGTCACCTAGACACCATTTCTTGTGAAAAGAAGAGTGCAGTTGACAAATACAACTTTGAAAGTGTTCAATGTAATACATAGCAACCGCACAGATTTATAATAATGAAATACTATTGACTTTTTTTTTTTTTTTTAAACAAGACTGACTCCTAAAAGTACCAGCACTTGTGTACCAGTCACACACTGACTTCTTCAAAGAATACGGGCTGGTAGAGTGTCAACATGGGAAAAAAACCAGTTATATAAAGAAATGCTACAGCTCAAATTAATTAAATCCCGCTGAAAGGTAGTTTTTAAATACATATAGTTGGAATTTAGGACTGATTTTCAGATGTCTGTGTTTAGCCCCACTGTCTCAACAGCTAGGCACTCCGGATCAGTCAGCCGAGTCCATCAAAGAGCTCACCCAAGCCTGAGGAGTCCAGATTTAAAAAGTGGAAAATATCTACTGGCCCCCCTCAGAGACCAATAGACATGACTCCAAGCCACGTTGACCACCTCTTATGGAAGCTCAAATTGACCTATTTCGTAGCCCTTAAAATTGCATACGTGTCTGAAAATCTACAGTCAGCTCTTTCATTCAAGTCTGCCAGTAACAGGTTGTTTTTTTCTGAGGAAGTTCAGCTTCAAACCCAGAGAGATGAAACCTTTATGGGGAAGGACGGGCCATCATCAGTCAGCGACCATGAAACATGCAGCAGCGGTCTCACACAGGAGGAAGTTGTCACCTGGAGTGTAAGGGCCCTGTGGGCAAGGGTTGCTGTGAACTGTGACAAACAGTTGTGGTTTTCTACACCTAAAAACATCCAGGTCCTTCACAGAGCCACGGTAAAGAGATTTCTGAGTTGAAGGAGATCTGCCTGAGGTGATGGGCTGATAAACACGAGTATAGCACTCAGACAGTTACAGGAGCAGGGAATGGTGTTCCGTGCTATTTTGTGACCACTCAGTTTAGGTGTAAAATACAGCAATGAAACCAATTCTCCCCGCTTTGGCTGTGACAGAGGAGGGGTAGGGTGGACTTTGTCGCCTCATGTGACATGAGATGCAGACTTCCTCTTCCACAGAGGGTCAGATCCAGATTCGCCAGAGCAGCTTGGTTCTGCCTGCTGCTGATCCTCCTGCCTTTGGGCAAACCTCTGACTGCAATCCACAAACCAGCAAAAGGCAGCAGCAGGTTCTGTGTTGCAGTCATTTCCGTAAGAAAACAAAACGAGGAAAAAAAAAGCAGCCCTGGAGGCAGGCATTTGTACTCAGATAAGGCTCCAGACAGTGTGAGGAGGAAGCTTGAAAACCCAGAAATAAAAAAAAGAGGAAACCAGAGAGCTCAGGATGTAGTTTCCACACATCTTGAGCAGGGGGTAAGAATAGCAGAACAACAGAGGAGTGCCACTCGTCTACTCCTATGACAAAAACAAGCATCTTGTGCAACGTTGGAGAAAGAAAATATGTCCTCATCCATCTTCTTCCTGGCCATAGTAAGAGCTTAGTCTCAATCATCTTGCTCCTTTAATTTTACACAAGTTGTGTGCATTTTTGCATGTGTCTGAAAATGTGAAACTTCATAGACCTCTAGAATTTGCTGTTTTGCAAATGAGGCAATGCTGCCTTTGGGACTCGGAAAAGGAGCAAGAGTGAGCACTGCGACACGTTAGCTCCATTTCCAGCAGGAGAGAGAAGGAACCAAGGCGATAACACTGGAATCCAGGGCAAGAACCTCTTGGCTTCGGGATGAGGGAAAGAAAACAGCCGTAGGAAAAGAGAGTCAGGGGCCTTCGAACAAACCTGCAGACATTAGAAACATGAGTAGCTTGTTTCAACAGAAAGAACTGGTATGAAAACATCTGAAATATTTTAAACAGAAACAGGCCATCTCATCACCAATCTCAAGAACAATATCGAAGTCATCCGTGTCTGTGTTTGCTTAGGGGCATGGCCCGGTGGTGTGTATTTAGATGACACTCTCTGTATATTTAAGCAACAGAGTGGAGTGGCAGCTTCAAGAAGCTTTGTGTGTAAATATTGGCCTTAGCAGAGACAGGCTGAATATTCCTCAGGCTTTCCTAGACACTCAGTCCCAGTGTGCTGGTTCATGTCACCATCTACCAGCTGGCAGCCCTGGGAAAGGGAGCAGCAGGTACCCAGCCCTCCATCCCCACCATCTCTGCAGCAGACAATAAACAGTGAAGCTCTCGAGAAAGACGGCGGATACATTAAATGGGACCAGAGGGAGCAGAATTCCCTACAAAGGGAGGCTGATCCTTGCTATTAGGACAGCTTCCTTTTGGAAAGGAAGGCAGAGAAGAGGGGCCAGGCATTAGAAAAAGACAAATAACCAAAAGCACTAATGGTGCCAAGATGGGGGCTTTTTGTTTGCTTGGTTTTGGTTTTTTTTTGTGTTTTTTTTTAATTTATTTTTTTTAACAGCCTCTGGCTCCTTGGCCCTCTCATCCCACATTGCCATCACCTCAGACTTGACAGCTTTCACAACATACTAGGCCATGTCCTCCCCACATTTCCAGGTTCCTCTGCAACAGCTGAAGTTCAAATGCTTAATTTAGATACCCAAAACATTCTTTTTTGAAAAGGAAACCTCTTGGATGACTCCTGAAGAAACAGACAAACGAGCAAGAAGCTATACAATATTTGTCTGTGTGCACTGAGCATTATTTTTAAAGAATGCAATTCACTGAATGAGGAAAAATTACTCTCAGTATTTAGGTAAAAAGATGAGATGACCTTCAGCTTCATTTTGCTGCAGACGAGTATTGCTCCTTAGCCTTAAACTTATGAGATGTGCTCTATAAAAAGGACTTCAGTTCCTTTCCTTCATCTTAGTTCCTTGTCTTGGTTTAAATATTTGTAACCCTTTTCTCAGAGGATGCCACTATCCTGTCTCTATACTGATATTCACAGATCTTGTCACCCAAAACCTGTGTATCACCTTTAATAAAACACCTTTTTTTTAATGCTTTTGTTCTCCACCTTTTTTAGTCACCAGCAAAAATTGCTATATCCTCTATTGTTCAGCCCCAATACAAGTCTCTCTAATTTCTTTGCTGCTTCTTGCATCAGACCATATCTGTATTGCTGGTTCCTCTTCCACTTTAACAGAATTTCCTCAGAGATCCTGATGCTATTTTGCTTTGAAGTGCAACAGAGAAAACCATCCAGCTTGTCTGTTACTCAACCACTACCCTGTCATCACCTCTGCTGGCTGTTTTCTTCTCCATTCACGTTAACGTTTCACAGAATCGCGGAATCTTCTTGGTTGGAAGGGACCTTTGAGATCATCGAGTCCAACCAACAAAAAAAACCCCAACAAACAAACAAAAAAAACCAAAACACACAACACCAAAACCAAACCAAACACCCACCCACAACCACACCCCACCCCACCCACAAACAGACACAACCCAACAATCTCGGGCACTAGAGCATGCCCTGAAGTGCCATGTCTACACGTTCCTTAAATACCTCCAGGGATGGCGACTCCACCACCGCCCTGGGCAGGCTGTTCCAGTGCCTGACCACCCTCTCAGGAAAGTCATTCTTCCTAATATCTAATCTAAACCTCCCCTGCCCCAACTTCAGACCATTTCCTCTGGTCCTGCCATTATTCCCTTGGGAGAAGAGGCCAACACCCACCTCTCTACACCCTTCTTTCAGGGAGTTGTAGAGGGCAATGAGGTCCCCCCTCAGCCTCCTCTTCTCCAAACTAAACATGCCCAGTTCCCTCAGCCTCTCCTCCTATGACTTGTTCTCCAGATCCCTCACCAGCTTGGTGGCTCTCCTCTGGACACGCTCCAGCAGCTCAATGTTCTTCCTGTAGTGAGGGGCCCAGACCTGAACACAGCCCTCGAGGTGGGGCCTCACCAGTGCCCAGTCCAGGGGGACCATCACCTCCCGAGTCCTACTCCCCACGCTGTTCCTGACACAGGCCAGGATGCTGTTGGCCTTCTTGGCCACCTGGGCACACTGCTGGCTCATGTTAAGCCGGCTGTCCACCAACACCCCCAGGTCCTTTTCTGCTGGGCAGCTCCAGCCACTCTGCCCCCAGCCTGTAGCGCTGCCTGGGGTTGGTGTGACCGAAATGCAGGACCCGGCACTTGGCCTTATTAAACCTCATCCCACTGGCCTTGGCCCATTGATCCAACCTGTCCAGGTCCCTCTGTAGTCTTTGCCCACCTCCATTTATTATTTTTGTGATTATAGGGATCATAATTCTCGGATGACACATCTGCAGACCAACCTGTCAAATAATTACTTACTGGTTTTTTGTGATCACTACAAAACTGGTAACACAGAGGTAATGATGTTCAGTGAAACTGGCAAAAAAAAAAAAGTTCCTGGTTTTGTTTGTAGAGGTGAATCAGTTTTCTAGCTAATTTGTTAGGTTTGTTCCTCTAAACACTCACAGCTATTGAAGGCAAATTGTATTTTTACAAAATAAATGAATCAAGTTAATACCCTTATTGTTAAAAATCCACAAAACCTCAGCAAAACATGCAGACAAGTTCCCACGCTCAGCCTCGGAATAACAGAAGCGACATGAACGATGGGCACTGAAATGTCATGAGAAAAGAGCAGTACCGAAGGCTCATTCTCTAACACCTTAAAATGCCAACCTAGTTTACATATTCATTAGCAAATTATCTATTAGGTGCAACTCCATAACAGGCTTGCAATGCCACATTCTATAGGTTCAACATACTTTCAATGCTATTATCTTGTAATATCATTAAAGATTCTGTCACTACCTTTATTTATCTTTAAGAGATACGTTAATATACTAAAAGCAAAACTGATTAGTCTTCATAAGTTCTACAACTTAGTGTAAAACAAAAAGTATATCCTAAAAAGTTACTGTGTCCTACTGTTCATTAGCCAAGTACTTAGTTAAGAAAACATCAGTTGCTCCTTCTGCTCAGGTCATTTCACGCACCTGATATTTTAACCACGTCAGCTGCAGATATTCTAAACCAAATTCCAGTGGCTCTTCAATTTGCTTGGTAATTTTAATAAAACCATCACAGCCCCAAACACAGGCAATATTCTGCCCTGAAAGTCCGCTTCTCAGATCATCACCCATCATATTTATACAGCACATCAGTACCCCCACTGGCAAAAAACCTCTTTTTCCCCATCCAAGCAACTGGGAATAGAGCTAGGCATAACTGTTATTACTGTTTTTTTAGCAAGTACACTAGTGTTGGTGGCATTTGATTCCTTTGATCTTTTATTCTTATGGTTTGCATCTTTTAGTATCTTCCTACTGTTTTACCTGACAGGCGGGGCAAACAGTCCCTAAAAAAGGCTTACCAAAGCAAAATTCCCAACTTTCTGCTGCTCCCACAGAGCAGAGAGCCCTCCCTGGCTTCACAGGACAGGGCTCTCACAGCAGCCAACAGCCACTCTCTTAAATCTCACTTTTCACCTTATGGGGCCACCAATTCCAAGAAAAGAAAGGAACTCTGTCAAGTGAAATAGGTGAGGCTTATGAAACGGGGATCCACTAAAAGAAAGAAAAAAAAATGAAGAAAAACACAGAAAAAAATAACCTCAAAGCTCTAAGAAGATGTAACAAGAAAAAAAATAATAGAAGTATCAGAAAAATCAGTAGTAAATGTACCATGAATTGATAAAGGAAGATAGTGAGCACCAGTTGCCCTGTCTAACAGAATTTCAAAATACCTCCCAGACTGAGTGAATTACAGAAAGAAGATAAGAAAAAATAAATTAGCAACATGCATATAGGCCTTGAATAATTGTTATCTTAAGGCTGAAGAAAGGAGACAGTTTTATTACTAGCTCCTCTGTATGGTTTTATGACCAAAATTAATTTTTGTCCTGTTAAATCTTAATTTATCATGCAACACATTCGTAGCTAAGACAAAAATAAATATACAAATCACCCCAAAGCAGCTACTTTCAAAAAAGAACTGTATGTATTTAGATCAGATGAAGTCACTCAATTTTAATATTTCTTCAAAAGGATAGAAGTAGACAGAATGTGGAAAATATGCATAAAATGAAAAAGAATAACTTTAAAATAAATACTTATTTTCAATGTCTGAATTCAGCCTGACTACCCACTACCCACTCACCCTCTGTTAAGGGATTTGTTCTTTAATAAGTGAGCATCCGTAGAGGAAAACCAGTGGCAGCACATAGACACATTGTCCATCTGATGTCCCTCAGTCAATAGCAGAAAAGAAGTTGACTGCATCCATCCAGAAGGACTATCTGAAGACAGTGGCAAAAAGGGAAATATCTCAAAAATCCCAAGCATCTCTAATTTGCATATGTTTGTTACCCATAGCCATAAATACACCCATGATAATTCAGCCCACCTGCTTTGCTGTGTTCTAGAAACATAACATGTTCTCCCTTCCAACAGAGCTACAGAAAGTAGGCTTTGCTTTAGGAAATAATTAAGCACCACTTTTTGTGCTTTACTGAAAGGGAAACCACCAAATCTTTGTAACTGTAAAAACCTGCTGCCTTATTTACACCCCACCTCATTTCAGTACATGCCTGCGCTAAGTTCATGCATGTCCATGAACACCATGGAGAACTATCTATAGACATGTGAGTTCTCAGATATTTTCAGACTTGCTTTTCGATTCTCACTATGAGATTTTCTCCATGTGAATTTATGTCTGCCTTACATGACTTTGGATACAGGCATTTCAGTGTGGTCACCTATATTTATAGAATCATAGAATGGTTTGGGTTGGAAGGGACCTTAAAGATCATTGAGTTCCAACCCCCCTGCCATGGGCAGGGACACCTCCCACCAGACCATGTTGCTCAAAGCCCCATCCAGCCTGGCCTTGAACCCCTCCAGGGATGGGGCAGCCACAGCTTCTCTGGGCAACCTGGGCCAGGGTCTCACCACCCTCACAGCAAAGAATTTCTAATCTAAATCTCCCCTCTTTCAATTTAAAACCATTACCCCTCGTCCTATGGCTCCACTCCCTGATCAAGAGTCCCTCCCCATCTCTCCTTTTTTTTGTACTTGCATTGATAAAATTGGGAAAAAGGTTAAGACTGATTATTTCCAGCTGCACCAAGCTTCACACTCAATCCTAAATTAGGAAACCTACTTGTAATTTATGAAATACAGAATTTGTGCATATATTAATGAAGGAGAATCAGTTTGGGGCCCACAGATTCATGTATATCAACTGCATCATAGAATTGGCTCTCCAGTCCTTCTCTCAGCGGACTTCGCTTTTCCACCACTAACCCCAAATGATTAACTCCAACACCGCATTCCTTATTCAGCCTGTATCTGTAATACACTCATATATACACTCAACAGCATCTTCACCTACATACATGTGTAAGTTTAGTCTTATCCAGGGGTCTTGGTTCTAGGAATAGCTTTTTCTACATCTCTCAGCCTCATGAGATGGCTGAGTCTTTTCAAATGGAAAGCGTTTTTTTTGTGAAGTTAAATATCTAAATATGTAGGGTGCTGCCCCTGGGGAGGAATAACTCTCTGCACCAGCACAGGTTGGGGAGAGCAGCTCTGAGGAAAAAGATCTGGCAGTCCTGGTGGACAACAGGATGCCCATGAGCCAGAAATGTGCCCTGGTGGCCAAGAAGGCCAATGGCGTCCTGGGGGGCATCAAGAAGAGTGTGACCAGCAGGTGGAGGGAGGTCATCCTCCCCCTCTACTCTGCCCTGGGGAGGCCCCATCTGGAGCACTGGGTCCAGTGCTGGGCTCCCCAGTTCAAGAAGGACAGAGAACTGCTGGAGAGGGTACAGCAGAGGGCTACAAAGATGATGAGGGGCCTGGAGCATCTCTCTGATGAGGAAAGGCTGAGGGACTTGAGGCTCACTCAAATATGAGAAAAAACTTCTTCACAGTGAGGGTGGCAGAGCCCTGGAACAGGCTGCCTAGGGAGGGTGTGGAGTCCCCTTCTTTGGAGATTTTCAAGACCCGCCTGGATGCAGCCCTGAGTAACATGCTCTGACATGCTCTGGGCAATCCTGCTTCAGCAGGGGAGTTGGACCAGATGATCTTTATGGTCCCTTCCAACTCTAAAAATTCAGTGAAATTCAGTGAAACTTGGCTCTTTTTAGTCTGGAGAAGAAAAGGCTGAGGGGGGATCTGATCAATGCCTATAAATACTTCAAGGGTGGGTGTCAGGAGGATGGGGCCAGTCTTTTTTCAGTGATGCCCAGGGACAGGACAAGAGGCCACAGGCACAAACTTGAACATAAGAAGTTTCACCTAAACCTGAGGAGGAACTTCTTTCCTGTGAGGGTGGCAGAGCCCTGGAAGAGGCTGCCCAGAGAGGTGGTGGAGTCCCCTTCTCTGGAGACATTCCAAACCCACCTGGACACGTTCCTGTGGGACCTGCTCTGGGTGGACCTGCTTTGGCAGGGGGTTGGACTGGATGATCTCCAGAGGTCCCTTCCAGCCCCATATCATTCTGGGATTCTGTGATCTCAGTATCTCTCATTCTGTCATTAAATCACTAACTCTTCAAATCTTCAACCTGTCTGACTATTAAAGCATCAATAGATAAATGATTTAATAGAACTTTTTTCATTTAAAACAACTATTTTCTACAAGTTATTTCAGTTTTTCAGTTATTTCAGTGTTTTTCAATATTATTTCAGTATATATTAAATAGTTATTTCAGTATTTCACCCAATCATCCTTTGAAAAAAAGGAAGTTACAAGGGGGACGAAATTCTGTAGATAGCTATGGAGAAGGAAAGATTTAGGTCTGAATAATATTCCCAACTGATAATAGTCATGAAGGACTAGACATATATGCTTGACTATCTTTTTAAGGAATTCCTGCACAAGAGTTTCTTTCCCAAGGAAACTCTCAGATTTCAAATGCTCTTGCACAACCTACTTTCTGGCACTCACAAATTAGGTACATTAACTAGTTTATTTACAAATTAGCAAGCTCTGAAATCAATTCTCATTCGCAGGCAAGACCCTATTTGTACGGTGCAAGCCTTTCCCAATCACGTTCACTTCACTTGGAATAAGGAATTAACAACCTTTCAGATCCTGCTAGCGGTATTTCCAGCAGATATTTCATTCTATGGCAGTAATTGCATTCATGAAGCAAAAAAGCTTGTGCCGTCATTGGCAGCCCTGGGTGACACTTGGGTGAGGAGGGTGGCACGGCTGGAGCAGGACCAGAGGAGTCCTGCTCGGGAAGGGGTGCGGAGCAGGAGGTGGAACATCAGCTGCCACCTCCCGAGTGAGCTGGGCAGCCCAAGCCCCTCTGCACCCAGCCAGGGGTGGGTAACTGCTGACCATCAAGAGAGTCACTTGCGAGCAGATATTAATTAAAGAACTCTGCAGAACAATCATCTGACACGTGCCATAGTCTTACTGTCAGGATAGCAGTTCTGTTGTCTGGATCGGAGGCTTTCATCAGGCCTTCATGTGACCTAGACCTTATGGAATTAAATAATTAAAATACAACATGCCAAAAAAAAAATCCTGTTTTTAGCCTTCTGTGAAACTATCTGAACCGAGAAGCACATCAGTTCCATTCATTTTATGGTTTTCAGTCTGCTACTTAAAAGATTTTGAAGCAAGAAAATAGTCTGAAAACTTAATTCAAGAAATGATTCCGGTTTCAAACCTGTTAGGGAATGTTAAATTTCCAACTTCTTGACTCAGACTTCAAATTTCTTATTTAATGTTTACATGGAGCCTCTTTCTAAATTGTCAGCTGATCTTTAGAGACCTGTGGACCATTAAGCAAAATTCTTGGACCGACTCTAAAAGCTGCAAAAGGAAACAACTGCCTGTAAAAGTTACTGATTTCCCTTCTACTGTTCACTCGTACTGGAACAGACTTCCTTTGAACTCAACTGTGTCTACTGGAGCAACATGACAGAAAATCTAACATGCTAAAAATATCTCATAGGTGTGATCTTAATTATGCCTAGGTTAAAAAGATTTTGTAACCTTGGAGATAAAAATCAGTGTAGAAATGATTATTTTTAGCACCAAGAAACTTCTCCAAGCAACAATACCACACAGTGTAAAAATATACCAGGTCAGTATACTTCGGAGATTTCAGATTTTTTATCCTCTTATGGGCTAAATTAAACTATTGTTAAACTATATTCCTTTGGAACAATTTTTTTTTTTTTTTTTTTTTTTTTTTCAGATTTATGCTCCAAATGACCAAAGAAATTACACAGACACGCAAAGATGTACAGGAACTTTAAGCATACCATCTTTACAAACTGAGCTTGACCCAAGAAAATGGAGTTTTCTACTTGCTTTTAAGACAAGCACCCACTGTCTTAAATTTAATTTGCAATATTGGGAGCAGAAATCCCAACTGACAGCCTGAGCTTGATTTGAAGATGACAGTAATTTCTCTGGGGTCCCATGTTTGTTGGTATGTGCTTCATAACCTAAAGTCCTCAGGCTTTAGTCACAGGCAAAAGTAATCTCAGGAAGAGATCACTATGGGATTGCTATGGGATCAAAATCCCCATTACTCAGTCCTGTTAAATCATATTTGTGTACTGACAGACCCTCCCATGCTCCTCTCTTGGCTTGTTCTCCTATGAATGCACCAAGCTGGTCTGCTGGAGCAAACACAGTGACATCCCAGCCCTCTCCATCTTCTCATTGGGTAACGAGCGCAAGTGTGTGAGTGTGTCTCACTGTAGAAGAAAATAATTTAAAGTACTGTGTGAGTAGTTATCTGTTAATAACTGGTTGCTTATATTAATATCAGCTTCATTTCTGCTAAATAAAGGAGAAATTCTTCTAGTATTGGCAGAGAGAATCTCCCTGACTTGATTCCCTACCAGGGAAACGCACCGCATAGTGATACTTGCCTAACTTGTGTTGGCTGTGAAAAGAAAGCCATGCTCATAAAAGTTTCTTAACTCAAAGAAAATGAAATTTTGAGTTTCAGCACCTAGTGACAAAGCCTATATGAAAGTATATACACTGAAGATTCATTAATAAGATTTACCAGAACATATGTGGATGTCAGTCATTAATATCCAACATTTCCTCCAAGTGCTCAGATTTATCACAGGCTTGTTTCCCACGTAAGATCAACTCTTACGTGCTGAACACATGGTGAGATTTCCCAACTCTAAAGGGCTGGTCACACTCCCCTCCGCCAAAATCCATGTAAGCAGGCTGAGAAAAACCCATCAGCCCTGGGAAAGGCAGAGGTTGCCTCCTCGCTGGAGCTGTGCCACCGTACGGCGCTGCAGTAACTCGCACACGCTTTACCATTGTAAGAAAACAGACTTTAGACAGCCTGGTTTAAATGCAGGCAAAATAAAATACTTAACATAGGAACAATAGGGTTCTTTGTGGCAGGGAAAAATGTTTTTTCCTCTGAGTGCTGGCAGACTAGCCCTGCTCTACTCTTCTTCTCTTTTGCTCTGACTGCTTTTCATTATTGTTTTTTTGTTTTTTTTTTTTTTAATACTCCATTTTAAAAAACAGTCCGGAATTCAGGGAATAGCATTACCTATCACAGACCTGCCCAGCTATATGAAATAGGAAAATGCATTTCCCAAAGCAACGTCTCACTTAAACTTAGAGAGCTCCTGGAATAACTGTCAGGGGGCTACATTAGCATGTACAAACACAACCAACCTCAAGCTGTTAGTCTTTTCTTACATGGTTCCCATTGCCGTCCTTCAGCTCCTGCCTCTGCATTAATTTTTCTTTCATTTTTTAATGTTTCACTGTCCTTTGCTCCCTTCCCCCATCTGTTGATTGCTCTTTCCCTTTTAACTACTCCTTCTCTCACTTCCTAGTCCTTTTCTCTTAAAAAAATATTTTCTCTTTTCATATCGTTAGACCAAGATTTTTCATCTGTGCTTTTAACCAGTTTCTTTTCTCTGTGGAGGATTTAGGGCATCTCCCATTTGTTACAACTCATGTGCTTTCATGTCAAAGAGATTCTGAATGAAATGCTGCTAAACTAAGTTTAAAGCATGAAGACTTGTTTTCCTTTAGAAAAAAAAAATAATAAAAAACAGTAATAACATTGTTTGAATTGTTTTCAGATGCAATCTATAAGACTAAGTTAAATATGACAGCATTTACAGTATACTAAAATATTGAATAATTTCTGTAGTGGTCTATTATCACTGACTGATAATGTGATATTACACATTTGAAAAGTCCCTTCCAACCAAGAAGATTCTGTGATTCTGTGATTTGATAATGTGATATTACCACATTATCAAACCACTGCCAATAAGTGAGACCTGGCAAGAATTTTGCATGTATTTAATATCCTTATCTTTTGAAACATAATCATGATAGCAGGAATGGACAATGACAAGCTGAAGATCTACTGCACTCATTTATGAGAAGCATTGTTGGGCTGCATTTATTATTTAGCAAGATTTATAATAAAATTAATTTAAAACATACTTTGATGAAATTATTTTATTGATCACCTGCAGAAAACTGACATTTACTTTCTTTAGTTTTTCAAGTATTTGCTGGTGTTCTCATTTCTGCAGTCATTTAAACTGCAGAATATTGTTCTTATCCTCACTAGTAATTAATTCTTTATTTGAAGGAGACCATTGCAGCTGTTGATATCCCCTCCCCATCCTCTTTCACCCCAAGTTGTGAATCCAAAAGTTCTGGAGACTGACCCTATTTCAGCTGACTCTCTGGGCACAGGAATGGCCAAATACAGGAATGCAGCATTTATATTAAAATTATTTATTTAAACCCTCATCTGTACAAGTCTCCCAGTAATGAGAATTCTACTAGAATTCTTCCAGTTAATTTCCATCACCTCTTTCTAGTGGAAGTTGCATATTTATCACCCATCCTTTAAATTTGATTTAATAAAAACAACTTGACCCTACCATCAAGTTATAGAGAGGAAGGACAGGTCCTCTCCCTGACAATGAATCTCACCTCTCCAGACTCACCCAGTTCTGCTCACAGTCTTTTTGTTACCTTCTTACTCTCATTTCAGTAGCCCTTTCCAGGTGGTCTTCTGTACCTTTAGCGTCCTTGTGAATCCATCAGGCAAGCAACTCTTGAATAAACCATCTTCCTTGAGTCCTTCCCTCAATTACCGTTTTAAGAAGGAAATCTGTAAATCTACCTTATCCTTCACGGAACTGTTAACATAACTATAAAGAAAAAAAGCAAGGATAAGACAAGCAACAAATGGAATCCTGCAATACAAACTCCTAAAGCTGACCAGCCAAGCACCATCCCTCAGGCAGTTCTCACCGAGTCCTGATCTTACTCCCTCAACCGCAATTCAAAAAAATCCGAGTCCAAGAGCAATTCAGGACTTCGGCCAAAATCCAGCACAGGAGTAAAATAATACTGGTCATTCAGGCTAGAGTTGGAAACTTGAAAGAAATGGCAGCCAAGTCACCCCCCTGAGTGCCACCAGGCAGGACACTGACCGCGTTAACTGTCCTGCTGCATGGCCACGGGGGACTAAGCAGCTGAACACAGGTAACTGTTGAAACGAACATTTAAAAGCTGTGAGAGTCATTAAGGTTCAACGATAGTTTATGTAAAAAAAAATATTCCTGCTGCCATGTTCAAGATTCTTAGCAAAATAAAAAACCCCACAGGATTAATCTGTTCTTCAATTGCCTATTTCTTTAGTCTCCTAATTCAGGGTGTCTATAGGCCTTTCTTATTTGCTCTGTAGAAGAGAGAAATACAACAGAAAGCATTGCCCAGGAGGTGCAGTGGAATATTGTGATTTGTTGCAACGTGACCACGTGCCTCTATCACACCTATGGTCTTTTTTTTTTTTTTTAAATTTTTCCAGATTGAGAAGGTAGGATTGGTTTTGAGAAACATCTCCAAAGCACAGTGCTCTCCAGAATCGCCTGGACCTCCCTCGCTGTACGCAGCTTTTTAAAGCCTCACCATCGCTAATAAAAATGAAGAATGTATCAGAGTGGCATTGATGCAATTTCTTGGAAACAAACAAATATCCCTTCAGAATTTAAATCATTCTTTAGGGAAACTTAGAGATAGGGGCTTGCTCAAGGCTGCCCAAGTGTCCACCACGATGCAATGTGCCCATCTGGGCTGTAGGGGTGAGGGCACCCAGGTGCTGCCCCACCGCAGGCCCCCGGTCCCTCACTCACAGGTGGCTCCAGCCAGACCTCATCTTTGGTCAATGAGCACCCGTGGGTTAAGCCCAGCTACAACTCACTGTTTTTTTTGGCAATGTGGGTATAGTCCCAGGCTTGGCATGGCACAAGGAGCAGTTTGGTTCGTGTCCTTGGGCAGGTCCCTGCTGCAAAACCCTCCCGGGCTGAGGGTTGCCCTGCGGGCTGCCCCCAGCTGCCCGAGCGAGCACTGGAAATGGTCAGAAACGCATGGGAGAGATCTAGCCAGACATTTTGTCTGTCTTAGTTTGTGCCGTTGCATGCTTCCAAAGGAACTGACCTGTATAAATATCCCCTGCAGGTTTTGGTATCTAAACACTGATATATTCTTGCTGTAAGTCCCACGGCCAAACAGCCAGAGTTTCCTCCACGCTGGTCGCCGCAGTGAGCACCAGCACAGCAACACCAGGGATGACATGACACTCTTGCCCCGTTACACGCAATTTTTGAGTTAGATTTGGCCCTGTGGGAGCTACGGAAACACCCTGGGTCTGCCTCCACTTCAGTCTAGTTTCCTCCAATAACCTACACTGAAGTTTATCACTTAAAGTTGATGTAGGTTCAAACTGGCCAGCTGGAGAGGTGACACTGAGCCTGAGCTTGGTGCTTTCTGAATGTGGACTTTAAGCAGTGTAATAAAAGGGAACCAAAACACAAACTTGCTTCAGCTTCTCTGATTTATTTGTGGAAAACAACCTGCATGGATTAGAGGAAATCTACTTTACCTTGTAAAATCTTTTCATTTATGATAGAATTTCCCCCTATTAGCACCACATTTCAAAGCTGCATTTGATAGTTCCCAAAAGGCTTATTGCTTTTATGTCACAGACAGGGAATTACTTATTTATTGTATTATCCTCAAGTACCACATAAATATATAATTACTTCTTAAGACTAAAAGCCTCACGGTCTGATTTGAAAGGAAACTAAGTGGGAGATTGCCCCCCTGCCCCCTTCCCGCAGCAAATGGAAAGCAAAGAAAATATAGCTGCAGATGCAAAGAAGTTAGAAATATTTTGAGAATTTTACTGTAAATGTGATCCAATTTTCTTTAGGGAGATGATGGTAAAGGTAAACAAAAAAGCTGTTGTGGGTGAAACTGCTTCCTAACCTTTCCAAACTTAAATATCTGGGGTGACTTAAGGCTCTGAGACAAGTGGTTAGCAGAAACTTTTCCAAATAAAATATTTCTGAAGTGAGTGAAACCCAGTATTTTGAGCTATTTAAAAAGCATGTTGATAGTTGAATGCTAACTTACCACTCAGTGTGCTGCAAGATTTGTTTAGCTCCTATTTAAAACCTCTTTGATGTGCACTGTGCCAAAATACTAATTCTCCATGAAAAAAAAATAGTAAAACTGAATTATGTGCATTTTCATTACATGGCAGAAATGGGAACGTAAGCGTTCGTAGTTCTCAATTTTATTTTTCATTCTAGAGAACAGAATATGAATAGTGCAGATTGAGTACGACATAGCTCACTTAAAGAAAGAGTCTCCAGAGATGTTCGTGGAAGTCTGTCAATACTGAGGCAATGATTTAGAGTGCCACGGTGACACTGGGTTATGTCAGTTAAAAATTACTCCACAGGAAATAGTTTTTCAGCCATAACTTTTGGGCTTAAAAACATTAAGTTGTTTCACCAATATGTTAGTTTAAATATTGTAAACTTTTATCAAAACATTTGCTCTAGCAAGTAAAAGGTCCTTTTCTGGCAGAGAAGGATCTGGGGGTGTTGGTCGACTGTCGGCTGAACATGAGCCAGCAGTGTGCCCAGGTGGCCAAGAAGGCCAACAGCATCCTGGCCTGGATCAGGAACAGCGTGGTGAGTAGGACTCAGGAGGCGATCGTCCCCCTGGACTGGGCACTGGTGGGGCCCCACCTCGAGGGCTGTGTCCAGTTTTGGGCCCCTCACCACAAAAAAAGACATTGAGGTGCTGGAGCGGGTCCAGAGAAGGGCAACGGAGCTGGTGAGGGCTCTGGAGAATAAGTCTGATGAGGAGAGGCTGAGGGAGCTGGGGGGGGTCAGCCTGGAGAAAAGGAGGCTGAGGGGAGACCTTCTCGCTCTCTACAACTCCCTGGAAGGAAGGTGTAGCCAGGGGGGGTCGGTCTCTGCTCCCAAGGAACAGGCGATGGGACAAGAGGAAATGACCTCAAGTTGCCCCAGGGGAGGTTCAGGTTGGAGATTAGGAACAATTTTTACATGGAAAGGGTTCTTAAGCCTTGGAATGGGCTGCCCAGGGAAGTGGTTGAGGCACCATCCCTGGAGGGATTGAAAAGCCGGGTTGACATCGTGCTTAGAGACATGGTTTAGTGATGGTTTTTATCAGAGTTAGGTTGATGGTTGGACTAGATGATCTTAAAGGTCCCTTCCAACCCAGACAATTCTGTGATTCCATGATTCTATGATTCTAATTTTATAATCTTGTCCCTGATGTGCTAGCAAGCCTCCAATCTCCAGTGGAGGGCTCTCCTAGGATAGTGGCACTGGGCACAACTCTGCCAGTGCCATAACGGGAAGGCTTTGAGATCTTCAGTCTACTAACTGCATGTGGCATATTAAAAATTCCACTGCTTAAACACAACTTGGCCAGCATAAACAGCATTAGCACTTGCGACGCTTTGCTTTGGTAGTGTAGAAATATTGCTAAAAACCTGGTTTAAAGCTAACGATACAAACAAATACAAATTACATGCAAGTACTTTTTTTTTTAACGCTTAACATTATTCCTAATCTGTTCCCCTTCAGCCTGTGAACATTTTTGTTACACAGCTTCCAGGGATTTTTATGCCAATATGCTGTGTCAACCTTCATGCACAGCACTGTTGTGGGTTTGAATTCAATTCATATTTAGAAAAATCTTTGTCACAGTATCAAATCTTTAGATTTGTTTAGATTTTTAGTTTGGCACAAGTCTTAAAAAAAAGTATCTGTAACCTGAAGCAAATAGCTATTTAAGGTTTAACAGTAGTTGTTTAAAATTTAATTAATTTTTGACTGGCAGTATTTAAGAAAACAAATAGCTCCCCTGACTTTCATTAGTGGGTTTCCTTGCAGGGGTTAAATTTCTTGCTATATTTCCAGGCTGCAGTTCTGTTACTTTGAATTTTCACTTACATTAAATCACTAAAGAAAATGGCCTATACAAGGCCCTGAATACCCAGCATATCATATTCTGCCTACTCAAGTTTATTACACTAATTTCCCCATTCCTAATATTAATCAGTGTCTCAAGTTCCCTTCCAAATAAACAAGTGCAAATGCACTGTTTCATTTAACGTGAACTCTCACAAGAACATATTAAAAAACAACCTTTTTTTTTTTTTACATTGTAGAGATGCTATCATGGAAAGAAATTACTCAAATAAAATGAGCTTTATGGTGGGTGTCTGTAATTAGCGGTTTCATTTCAAGCGATATCCACTAAAATACTTACAGTCATACAAAGCTCCTGACTGAAAAAGGCCATTGTACCTGTCAGTAACATTGGCTATAAACTGAACTCATCAGCAATCCTTACTGTAGAGAAAGATTCAAATTTTACATTACTCCACGTAATCCACTACTCCACTCCATTACTCCACGTATCACCTGTCTGTAGTTATTAAACAACTTTGTGTCGGTAGCTCTTCCCCTGTCCTGCTCCCGCAGGCGTATCAACCACATTAAACACGTGTGGCAGTGGTTTATACAAACCATATACATTACACGAGCTGGCGATGTGTGCCAACGTGCACCTCCTCACGGCTACCGAGTCAGCACAACTCTAGGATCCACCAGCTCCTCAGGAAAGGCCCTTTCCTTAGAAGCTAAAACAATTGATCCTTTCCTGGAGTTGGAATTATTGTCCCTGGTAATAATAATCCCCGCACAATTTACCTGGTCTACCTTTGTCATGAAATAATTGTTATTTACAGATACTGCTGTGTGCACCTCACCCGCATCAGTCCTCGGTAGGTTGGTCTGTAACCAGTGCGTGCCCGTGCCCCCGGCCGGGAGGCTGCAGGACCAATGCCCCTTTTCCCTACAGAATGAGAAAGGCTCATTCTGCTCCTGAAGAGGGTTTCCCTGGGTTCGAGGATGGTACCATACTGCCACCCTCCGCAGGAACAGCACATCATCACCCATACACGATGTATCTTTTTCATAGACACACAGCGATTGAAAATGAGTCAAATTGACTGATTCTTCTTTTTCCCTTATCTAAACATACAGAAACACATACACAGAAGGCAGATGTTATTGAATATTCTGTTTCACCTCCAGGAGGAAGACAAAATTTCAAATTTTAGGTTTGTAGCTACCCAAAATATTTTTAGTTGTTATGTATTTCGGTATGATTAAAACTAAACTATGGAAGACCATCTAGTGCAAAATTGATTAACTAAAACTGTTAAAAAGTTACCCTTGTTTTAAATTTTTGCTGTACAAAGTGTAAGAACTTTTTCATTTTTATTTCATGTGTTTTCATATTTAATAAAATTCCTGAAAAGCTTTTTTACTTCAGAGATAAACCTAATGCTTCAAACTCTTCAAATGTCAGCACATCAGCTATTTGTTATCACACTTAATTCTGCATTGTCAAGAGACTAGACATTGTGTAGTCATGCTGTCATTACAGAGCTGACAAAACCTTAGCTGCTTTATTTCACTCTTAAAAGTCACTAATTCTGCAGCTTTGTGTTCTTTTTCAATATAGTTGCTTAGGGAAATAAAGTGTAAGGTGTAGATACACATACATGCTGGTACATTAGCCTGTAAGTTCCCAACAATTATTTTTGAATGCATTTATTAATTTGTCTCAGGCTTGACAGATAATCACTTTCAAATATATTGAATTATCCAAAGTTTCATGCAAATAAACACGGAAAGAAGATCAGGTCTTTTAGTGTAGATTGGATCTACCTTCTCAGAAGAAGAAAGGCAGAATCCTGAATTAACCTCCCCTGGGCCTTCAAGAGCCCAAGCTCCAGGAGGGAGTTGATGATACCTCGGTCACAGGAAAAAGCATCAGCACAGACACCTGTTAAGACACCAGAGATTACAGCCATGGGCCAAACACAGGAGCTGGGTTTTCATAATCTTGCTCCTTGTATGTTACATATTAGAGACAACTCCTATTTTCCTGTTTATTGTCAGCCCAGAGCCAAGGATAGAACATCTGGCCCAAATATATTCTTTTTTCAGGCTCCCCCTTCAATGCAGAGCCATAGTATTCCTATGGCCTGGGAACTTGTAAAATTGACTGTACACAACTGTGCTTTATAATGGAGTAATATAATAATTGCATAATTTGAGTTATTAAAGGATAGTTTCTAATCTAAATTCCAAGCCTTCAATATAATACATTTATGGAGCGGCAGAGAAGGAAAATGCAGGACAGAAAAAGTACTATAGAATAACAAAAAACAGCATAATAAAAACCAGGCTAAAAAAAGCTTAGTGTTTGCCATACACCAAAACTTCACAAACTTTCAAAAAACAGTGCTATTTTGAGGCTTTGAATCTCTGCACTTCACATCCCAAGGACTGTTCCTTTAACAGACTTGAACTGAATTCTTTGCTGAGTTCATTAAAAGAGACATTGAAGAGAATTGATGCCCATTCCATCAATTACTGTGTGCTTTTGAATCAATGTGGCATTTAAGACCACTGTAGATGTTGACTCACATTAACTTTCACTTTTCTATGTCATATATATCTATAACTCTTTAAACTGCCTTCAGCATTTTCTGCTCCTGGAATCATTTTTTTGTTCTAGTTTAATAGATCAGACAGATATTATAACTTGTGAATTAAAGCAACTCCCCACGTGCTCCTCAGGAAAAGGAAAAATGATTTGAGCATAACTGCACACTTTTCACAACGTCTTTTTGCAATTTAAAACTCTTTAGCCCCAAGAATAATGTAGATAACAGCATTTCTGTGAAACAAGGTCTGTTGTTACCAGGATTAAAGTTTTACTTCTGACTTAAATAGGAACGTGAGGAAATCCGCTTTCGTGACCTGAAGTTCAGGTATGTCAAGGTATGATAGCGATCTGTCACCCTTCCATGAAGTTTTTAGAACATGGATATTTAAGTTTTAGGAAATCTTAAAGTCTGATATACAAGATATACAAGACAGACATATCCAAAGAAGGGCAACGGAGCTGGTGAGGGCTCTGGAGAATAAGTCTGATGAGGAGAGGCTGAGGGAGCTGGGGGGGTTCAGCCTGGAGAAAAGGAGGCTGAGGGGAGACCTTCTCGCTCTCTACAACTCCCTGAAAGGAGGGTGTAGCCGGGGGGTGTGTGTCGGTCTCTTCTCCTAAGTAACAAGCGATAGGACAAGAAGAAACAGCCTCAGGTTGAGCCACGGGAGGTTTACATTGGGTATTAAGAAAAATTTTTTCACCAAAAGGGCTGTCAAGCACTGAAACAGGCTGCCCAGGGAAGTGGTCAAGTCACCATCCCTGAAGGTATTTAAAAGATGTGTAGATTTGGTGCTCAGGGACATGGTTAAGTGGTAGACTTGGGAGTGCTAGGTTAACAGGTGGACTTGATAATCTTAAAGGTCTTTTCCAACCTAAACGATTCTGTGATTCTGAATGTATTCCATTCTCTTGCCAACTAGCCCTATAATCTGCAATTTCAAGCACTGAAGCACATCATCTCCACCCTTTACACAAGTGAGTCAATCTGAGGAAGGGCAGAACATCAGGATACCCATTTCTTTATAGGAATCTGAAGCTATCAATCTGTATAGCTCCAGGAATGCAGGTATTTAAACATGTACCAGTAATAAAGAAGAAAAAAAGCCTTATGATGTTTATCTTATGAAGACACGTCTCTTCCACCATTGTGCTCCTCTAACCCAGCCTGGAATTGATCACCCTGCTTACTGCAGACTACAGCAGCCTGTTAATGCTGAGTGGGTTGCTCGTGTCCTCTGAAGGATGACTGAGGTGGCTGGTGAAAAATACCTGTCAGTGCCTTTGCCTGGATTCTTCCAACTTTCCCCTAGCAAAACTCATAGAAAGAGCCAGATTGAGTAACTATGCACTCAAAACATACTAAGTAAAAAATTTTTCTTTTCCCCCTGAAAATTTTGCTCTAAATCTGACAGCCTTACAAAGGGGTTTTCCCAACCAAAAAAATAATGTTGTGATCACCTACTTAAAATGAGCTTGTGGAAAGTTTAACGTTACCAGCTATTGGTCTAAATACTCCTTATGGGTTAATACATAAGGGGGTTTATACACAGTATATTCATAAAGCAGGCAAAAGTGAACATGACATTTTAATTTGATGAATTTAAGAGCTCATGATTCAAGTGACATTTAAAATGCTATTATGCCTTACTATTACTCTCTTTGCATAATTTTACAGTAAGTGAAAGCCTGACAAGTGCTTGTTAGAGTTACTTTCTCCATATTCATAACTAATTTTAAAAAGAGATACTGGTGAATTCTTTTTGTGTTTATATGTAGCTACTAAGCCTTAATAAATAGCATATTGAAGTCTACATTTAACAAAATAAGTGCTAGATTATGGGCTAGTGCACAGCCAACTACGGAAACAAAATTTGTCTCAACAGTTTCAGTATGCTTTTAAAACTGTTAAGAGTATATTAATACTAGAAACTCTTGTGTAAAATACACAGTGCTGAAAATAAAGGAAGGAGAAAAATAAGTTATTTCTTTCTACAAGCAAAATTATTTTTTTTTTCCAAGGCCTCCCTAGACTTTGGCTCTCTAACGTCACTGATATAGAGTATAGTGGAATAAACTAAAACAGATTAAGCCCTGTAGTACATGCTCACAGAACAGGGCAATTCAATTTGGGCTGGAAAAACTCTCTTCTGTGAAAGCAGAATTTCAGTGTTATGTCATAAACTCTTTTAGATCAAGTAACAGGTAGTGCTTAAGAAGTGAAACCGATGTATTAATTCTTACAGGTTTTAGTATATCTCGTGCAGAGTTGATGATAAAAAGATGATCATTTAATTCATGGACTTTGGTGGCATCTTTAGGTAGACTGGGCATGGACAGGGGAAAGCGGCACTTTTCTAACAACTACTTCTTTCATGAGGAAGCATAGGAACAGTCCAGTAACCACTCCAGCTTTGGGGAAGACAAGTCAACCTTCTCCCAGCAATTCAGCTTTACCACTAAGACTACACAACAGCAACTCAGCAAATTTGCCTGGCTGGGCTCACCTAGCGTGAGCCTGGTACCTCACAGCTCTCCCTGGTCCTGCCTACAGTCAGGGCTTGCTAACGATACTCCAGTGTATTTATCTTATCCCATGTAGTAGCCAGGCCAGGGAGCTCATGATGCACATTACTAATGTCTGTACAGCTCCCTGAGGTAATGGGGATTGTCAAAACTGCTTCTTGATGTCTCAGCAGCACAGCACACTTGTTGGAGGCTTTTTGTTGTTGATAGCTGAAGAGGTACATTCTGCTCATGATGAAAAATGAGCATTTCAGGCCAGTAAAAAAAACCCTATCAAACTAAGTCTTTCAAAACAGCAGGAGACATTCCAGCCAGAGGCTTACGCATTTCCACTGTCCTCCTGATAATACACTGGAAAATTGTATATGATGCAAGACTAGCACAGGCCTGCCTGTTCTGACTTGAACCAGTTAATCCACCTGGCCTTTCAGGCATTGACAGCATCATACAAAGGAAATCAATTGTCTGAGATAATCAAACCCACTGTCTTCATCTCAGCTTTCTCATTCATTTAATTTAATTCTTGAGTATTGACATTATTCTGGGCACAATGGAAACATAAGTACTTCATTAAAGCCAGCATCTGGACATATCCAATAGTGTAGCAAGAGCTAACAAAGCTATGACAAATGCAGCCTTTCTGTTGTGAATCAACTGACAAGTGATACAGCCAAAAATATGCGCTTCTCAAAACAACCTTTAAAGAAACAGTGGTTTCAGATGAAGGTGCCTTGCTCCTGTGACGGTTTCACCCTGGAGTGCTTTGTCACTACACGGGAAGATTAAAGGTTAGCATAGTGCCTGAAAGCCATGATCTGAGCTGAAAATGTCCAGGTGCAAGATGCATCCTGGCTGCCTATAGCAGCATCTCCCAAGGTAACAGAGCCGTAGTGCTCCAGACTGAGCGGTGGGGTAGGAGGCCCCAGTTTCAGTCAAACATACTTTGATATCAGCGTATGAGTAATCCTACAAGAGGTCAGATGAACATTAAAATAACCCACTAAGCCTCAGTGACTGCAGTGTAAAAACCATCAAGTAGTGAATTAAGAAGCTCACTTGACAAGTAAAGGCTTCTCAAGAGGAGAAAAATTTCAACCCAAGATGGGTATAAAACAAAATGAAGGCATCCAATACTTAATAAAAAATGATTGTGTTTTATCTAAGTGTGACTCTTGCTACAGGTAATCACAGAATCATAGAATTGTCTGGGTTGGAAGGGACCTTTAAGATCATCTAGTCCAACCATCAACCTAACTCTGATAAAAACCATCACTAACCCATGTCTCTAAGCACAATGTCAACCCGGCTTTTCAATCCCTCCAGGGATGGTGCCTCAACCACTTCCCTGGGAAGCCCATTCCAAGGCTTAAGAACCCTTTCCGTGTCAAAATTGTTCCTAATCTCCAATCTGAACCTCCCCTGGGGCAACTTGAGGCCGTTTCCTCTTGTCCCATCACCTGTGACTTGGGAGCAGAGACCGACCCCCCCGGCTACAGCCTCCTTTCAGGGAGTTGTAGAGAGCGAGAAGGTCTCCCCTCAGCCTCCTTTTCTCCAGGCTGAACACCCCCAGCTCCCTCAGCCTCTCCTCATCAGACTTACTCTCCATGTTCAAAGAATTCATTGTGTTACTGGGCAACAAGATACAAAAAGAGATGATATGAACTCTTAAATTTGAGCCATTTTATATTTTCATTATTTTCCACTCAGATAATCTGGAATGGTTGCAGAGTATGTAACCCTCAACTCACTGAGTAGTATTATAATAATTTAAAATACAACTATTCATGCAGTCTGTATTAGGTATAAGAATGCAGACTTTTGGGGACCAGCATTCCTATTTGAGAGTAGACCTTACCAGGTATTAGAACAGTAACTGACTCATCCTCTATTTCCCATAGAATTTATAGTAATCAGAAAACTTTTTTTCCCTAAAGAATTCTAAAGATGGAGTGCATTTCTTCCTTTCCATTACATTCACTAGGACACTCAATAAAATAGAATTGTTTATGGTGATTTCAAATTGATACTCTCCAATTAACAGATTTTGAAAGTCTTCAACATTGGTATTACCTGTTACTTCATTAAAATGGGAAGATTTAAATAAAATCTATAGATCAGTAGGTATTTGCTCACTTTTTTGCTTTGCATTTAGCTTAGATACAAAATTGTATTATTTGGTCTCATTTTCAGGTCCTCACTCAATACTGAATTTATTCAGAACTTGTTTGGTCAGTGTGCCAAGCATTGGTACTTACATTAATACATCCAAAATAATGTCCATTAAATGTCAATGTAATCAAATTAAAAATGGGGGACATTTTCATTTATGATATACCGCGTTGCCAAGTATTTTATGTATCAATATGATACTTAAGTGATAATGCTAATATTGGCTTATTATGTGTTACTGGGCAAGCAGTTCAAGCACCTAAAATCTCACAGCCAGCCTGCTGATCAGAATTTAACGTATCTCCGGGAATTCCCTGGGATACCAGAAGTTCATTACGTTTTCTATTCTTCTTGGCATTACAGCTACTGAAAGTCATTACAGATTACAGCGCTGTTTAATCAGTGCTGTGGATGTTACAACAACCCTTTAATTTTACAAACCGTAAGAAATATCTACTAAAAAAATCCAACCCCAACTTACCCAACGGGCTCCAGTACATATGCCAAGGGCTAAATGCGCAGGAGTTAAATGATTTCTTACTGGTAGCATCCAAATTTTGTGTGTTCAAGGAATATTTTCTGCAAGTTGCTCTCTGAAACAATTTCATTACTCGTTACCAGCCTGAGGACGGAGTCAGCTGATTTTCCCAGTCAATGAATGGCTCTATTCAAAGATTTAAGCTGTGGGTTAATAATTGAGCCGTCCCCTTCTGGGACTAGCCCAAGGGCAGGTGATGGGTTTGGTGCCTCAGGGGTCCCACTGCTGCAGGGAGAGCAAAGGGGTCACGGGCTTGGCAGGAGGTAGCTCTCGGGCGGACGGGTCCGCTCCTGTGCATGGACACAGACTCACAGTCTCCAGCTGCTGATAGACTCCTACAACCCTTGCTGAGGATATAGTAGTTTAGCCCCAGATGCCCCAACAGAAAATAAATAAAATGAGAACGACAGGCACTCTGAAGGATCAGCATAAGCTCTATTTTTATATTAACAGATTTTACTGGAAGCCTTAATATTTCAGGCCATGGTAATTCATTTTTAGCCCTGTCATTTACGTGCCTGTCTCCAACAGACACTGCCCGTGGCCCAGGTGCTGTTTCGGTATCACCGAATCCCGGTAACTGCCACTGCTTAGGGCTCTCGTATGGAGAGAAGGATGGGAGCTGCCCAGGATTTTGAAATGCATCTCAACTGTCTTAAAGCCTTGAAATTCAGACAGGTGCTGAACGCCCATTTTCTTAAGATATTATTTTTCAGAGCTCTCCATTTTAGCACTGTGAACTGAAACAGGCAACAGGACATTGACGCTTTGAGTTTTCAGACAGAATATTTTCTTTCTATTTAAATTATGACTTGCAATTAGTGGGAACTTGAAATAGGTTTTAAGAAGTATGTAGAAAGAGTTCCCCAGAACTGTGAAGATTTCTGATACTGTCCATTAGGTATAACCTGTGCTTGGAGTGCTATTGCAAATAATAAATAAACCTCAGCATTGTTTCTATGCCAGTTAATAATAGAACTGTCTTTATAGCTGTTTTCTCAGTTCTAATGCTATGAAATGCCACGAGACCAAACTTGCCGATTCTCCCACTTGCAGCTGTTCTGCAATAGAAACAATCAGGGATTTTTTTTTTTTTCCACTGGGTTTCAAGCTTTTTTCTGCTTGACTGGTGAATGAAAGATGAACACTATCCATGTTACACAGTCAGAGAGACTGTTCAAATGAGAGATGGGGGGGAGGTACCCCGGAGCGGGCACACTCTGCGTGTATTCTTGACTTACAACTGGTTCAACATTCAGCGTTTGCAGGGAATACGGGATTTTACATTTCTCTAATTTCTCCTGCCCACAGACGCAGAAACAAATAAGAGCTTTAGGCAATAGCAGTAGCAGAAGGGCACGTGACAGTAAGGAGACATGCTCCATCTTTTGTCATGGAGAGACGTGTTTTTCCTCTCCTATTTTGGGCTCAGACCTTCCCGTGTTCTGTAGCGTGGAGGGAGCTTCCAGTGCAGGCACAGCAGGTGCGTGGTATCAAAACAGCCTCTTTTGACAACACGTCAGGAACTAATTTAAAGATAAAGTTAAGAAAAAGGACAAGAAGTAATGGTTTTAAACTAAGAGAGGGTAGGTTTAGACTAGATATAAGGAAGCCATTTTTTACAGTGAGGGTGGTGAGACACTGGCCCAGGTTGCCCAGAGAGGTGGTAGATGCCCCATCCCTGGAAACATTCAAGGTCAAGTTGGACAGGGCTTTCAGCAACCTGATTTAGTTGAAGGTGTCCCTGCTCATTGTGGGTGGGTGGATTAGATGATCTTTAAAGGTTCCTTACAACCAAAACAATTCTATGATTCTATGAAAAAGCAAACAGCACATACTTACTTTTGACATGAACTGAGACTAACGTGTGCTAGGAAGCAAAATCTGAGGGTCCTCACTGCTAGAAGATGCAGGGTTGGGACCTCAGCCTTTGACTTCCTCAACATTTGTTAACTCTTTAATCCCCAAAAGCAGCAGTAATAGTTGAAACTGCAATACTCAAAATCATCCTCTTTCTCCTCCTCCACAGCTTGGACCAGCAATTTTAGTACCGGTGAGAGTCACCCTGTCAGGAGGGCTTTTTTTTTCTTTTTCCTTTTCTTCATATTCTAGCTACAAGCAATGATTTCTGACAGCAGATCTTAAACTCTGTCAGAAGTTGCTTCCCCTAACACAGCCTGGATTGAGAATCACATTCCTTAAGAGGTTTCCTTCATCCTGTGTTGTGTGGAATGGTGTTTCCCCACAGAAAGTGGTACTCCCCTCTCTCTGCAGGCTGCAGACAGCTCTTGAAGTGGAAGGTCAGATAGGAAAGTAACACCAGCAAAACTGATGTTTTTCTTCCAGTCATTCCTAGAAAGACTCAAATGGTCTTAACTGAAGATTCCCAGACTGTTTCCCCATCAAATAAAGAACACGGGTGGGCATTTCTACCCAGGATAGCTGGGATGTGACGACTGCAAGAAGGAAAACAAGGCAATAAGCAGAAGTTTTATGCAAGCTTTGCTAGAGGGACACGCGGGGGGGAGAAGGGGGGGAGGAGGAGGGAAGAAAAAGCAGCGGGAAGCGCTGCCAGTGATTTTTGTCTGGCATTTCCCCCTCCAGCATCATTTCCCTCAAACCCACTAGGAACTGCAAAGGGGTATAAGTGAGACTGAGCAAAGGAGGAGTGGCAGGGAAGGAACAACCCCCGCTTACACGCACCTCCGGGGGCTGAAGCCAGCACTAGCAGGGGGGGGGAGAAGCCAGCACTAGCAGGGGGGGAGTTCTCGCTCTCGCTGCTGCCCACCCGCGGCGGGCGGGCTCGAACCCGCGGCTGCCGGGCGGCGCGGGGCCGGCTGCGGGGCTGCTCGGCGGCGGCTGCCGCGCTCCCTCCTCCGCCGCGCAGGGGCCGCGGCCGCAGGTAAGGCGCGTCGGCCCCCTCCCGCCGGCAGCCCGTCCCCGGCTCCGCTCCCTCCCCGCGCCCCCCTCGCCTTCCCTTCGCCTTCCTCCCTCGCCGCTCAGCAGGTTTTCAGGGGAAAAAAAAAAAAAAAATTAAAAAAAAAAAAAATAGTGTTAGTTTTGTCTCTGAGGTGTTTGTTAAGATGCGTTTTGCTGGATTAAAATATCACAGGATAAGTCAAATTAATTAAGTCAAGTCTGAGAAGTGAGTTCCCGCCACAAAAAAGCCTGCAAAAACTTGTTTTTAAAAACAGTGGGTGGTACGTGGAGAAACCTCTTCCAGAAAGAGAATCTAAGCTTCCATTTCCCCTCCTCCCCCCTTTCCCCCCCAACTCCCTCACACCTCTGCACCTCTCACCCCAAATGAATACGGGGGTCAACAACGGGCCAGCACTTCGAAAGGTGAACAATATGTGAATGGAAATGGATCACGTTGATTAAACCTGCTATTGAGTCATGATGAAAGGAAATATTTGAATTCGATGAAAGCATTTAATTTCTGTATCGGGCTTTTTTCTAATTAGATTTAAAAGATCACCTGCCTATATATATAATTTAAATGTCTATTCAGACTTTATAAATATGGTTCTTAAAGGTTGCTCTTCATCGTGCCACAACCCCAAGGTAATTCTAATGGCTAGAGGAGTCATTCTGTGTTATAGAATAAAGCTAAAGCAAGTGAGTACTTAAAGAAAAGGAAGCTCCTGAGACAGTCACACACTTACCCACATGGGAAGATTAGTTAAATCTGTATTGATGGAAAAAATCTGAAATACATGTTTTATTGAAAAATGCCACATCCTTTCAAAGCCCCTCCTGTGATTTCCTCTTGGATTGAATTAACTGCTGCCTTTGAGCTCAGTTCCGTCTCCGTCAGAGCGACTCCTCCGACTTCAGCCTGGGCAGGTCCAAACCTGTGAAGCTGAGGCCAGGGCACTCAACTTCTTTAAGAAGATTCACATATTTGTGTGGCTGTAGAATTAAAAGCATTTCTTCCTGTGAATATATGCGTTTCTGCTGAGTAATTTTAATTATATTAATTTGTGCCAGTTCGTTTCAAATGGAGGAGCTTCCTAGACTGTGAAAAAACTAAGCTGCTTTAAAAAAACTGATTTTCTCCTTCATAGTTTTTCATCCTGTTGCGCTGCTTAGAACGGTGAGTTTGTCCATCTCCTGGTTGCAGGATCCTTACCGATGGCTGAACATGAGCCAGCAGTGTGCCCAGGTGGCCAAGAAGGCCAAGAGCATCCTGGCCCGTATCAGGAACAGCGTGGCCAGCAGGAGCAGGGCAGTGATGGTGCCTCTGTACTCGGCACCGGTGAGGCCTCACCTCGAGGGCTGTGTCCAGTTCTGGGCCCCTCACTACAGGAAGGACATTGAGCTGCTGGAGCGTGTCCAGAGGAGAGCCACCAAGCTGGTGGGGGGTCTGGAGAACAAGTCATATGAGGAGAGGCTGAGGGAACTGGGCATGTTTAGTTTGGAGAAGAGGAGGCTGAGGGGGGACCTCATTGCCCCCTACAACTCCCTGAAAGGAGGGTGTAGAGAGGTGGGTGTTGGCCTCTTCTCCCAAGGGAATAATGGCAGGAGCAGAGGAAATGGTCTGAAGTTGGGGCAGGGGAGGTTTAGATTAGGTATTAGGAAGAATGACTTTCCTGAGAGAGTGGTCAGGCCCTGGAACAGCCTGCCCAGGGAGGTGGTGGAGTCGCCATCCCTGGAGGTATTTAAGGAACGTGTAGACATGGCACTTCAGGGCATGCTCTAGTGCCCGAGATTGTTGGGTTGTGTCTGTTTGTGGGTGTGGTGTGGTTGTGTGCATTTGGTTTGGTTTTGGTGTTCTGGGATTTTTTGGGTGTGGTTTTTTTGGTTTTTTTGGTTGGTTTTTTTTTTTTTTTTTTTTTTTTGTTGGTTGGACTTGATGATCTCAAAGGTCCCATCCAACCAAAAATATTCTGTGATTCTGTGATTCTGTGAATTACACACCTCAGACTCAAACTGACAAGTTGCCATTTGGTGGCTTACGTGTCCCAAGAAAAATGGTACTTTTTCTGGAGGTTTTGACCATTCTTGTGCATACCTGTAAATGGGAAAAATCTACGGTTCAGATTCATAATTTGCATGGAACAAGGCAGCACTGGGCTGTATTCCCTTCCTTCCCTCCCCCGCGACAAACAAGCCTCTGCAACTGCAAACAGAATTAATTGCAAACCAGGGGGCTGATTCTCTGTGGTGAATCTCAGAGGCACGTTGCAAAATACTCAACAAGGAGAGAAGATGGATATGATTAAGCCTAATCTGCTACCGCAGGGCTATTATTTTTTCCCTCACAGCATGTGTTCAGTGACATAAAGCGAGATGTCCCTCATTCTCCTGTGCCGGAGGCTGCACGGAGGGAAGCCACGGGCAGGTTAGTTGGGTCCTGGATAGTTTCTGCAACATGAGAATGCCAGAAGATTCTAGCTCTTAACTTTTGTAAGGAACAGTAATTTAAGATGGCATCAGAAAGACATGGCTTCACTTGTCTTTTCAAATCAAGTTCATGCTCTCTTAATCTGAACCAGCATATTCTGTCCAACTTTCTGGATTGTCAACTATTTATATTAATCGTAACTATAATGATAGCGCCCATACGAAACTGTGGTTCTATTTTGCTACAGGCTGTAGAAACAAGTTTTCCTGGTCTGTCTAACCCGTGAAGCGTGGTGTCAGTGCTGCGGTAGCACTGTCTCTGCTTTCAGCCCATACTTGTGAGTGCCCTTTAGAAACCTGGAGACCCAAAGAGCTCACCGAAGCAGCTCTCAGGTGGGAGATGGGAGACCACCCAAGCCAGTCCTAGCCATGGGGAAGCTGTTTGCACCTTCCTATAAAGTCAAAACATTTAAGGTGCCTTTGAGGTTTCATCCATCATTCGCAGCCTCTGAAGGATGCCTGCCTCTTTGACTTGATGAATCACAGAATGCCAGGTTGGAAGGGACCTCAAGGATCATCCGGTCCAACCTTTCTTGGCAAAAGCATGGTCTAGACAAGCTGGCCCAGCACCCTGGCCAGCTGAAGCTTAAGTGTCCAATGATGGGGAATCCACCGCTTCCCTGGGGAGATTATTCCAATGGCTCATTGTTCTCAGTTTGAAAAATTTTCCTCTTGTGTCCAATCAAAATCTCCCCTGGAGTAACTTGTACCCGTTACCCTGCATCTTTTCCATGTGACTCCTTGTAAAAAGGGAGTTTCCATCTTTTTTGTAGCCATCCCTTAAATACTGGAACGTGGTGATCAGGTCTCCCCTGAGCCTTCTTTTCTCAAGGCTGATCAAACCCAGTTCTCTCAGCCTTTCCTCCTATGGCAGGCTTCCCAGTCCTTTGGTCTTCTTTGTAGCCCTTCTCTGGACCCTCTCCAGCGTGTCCATATCTTTTTTGTATAGTGGGGACCAAAGCTGAACACAGTATTCCAGGTGTGGCCTGACCAGTGCTGACTCAAACACATTTAAACTGCATGACAACTGAGCCCCTCTCTGCTCCTTGCTGCTCTGGTGTAGGGACATGGGGGGGCTGTGACTTCTGACTGTCAAACGCAGGCTGGTGTGGCAGAAGGTGACCTCTGACTGTCTGTGGGAGGACCTTGCAGTGCTGACACACACCGTAAAAAGTCTCTAAAGGTCTCCAAATCGAAAGATCTGTGGTTTGATACAAGAGGACCCTTAAACATTTGCAGATGTATGTAGAGAACCAGCTGCACAGGGAGCAGAACTGGGATGCACAGAGCCAAAGATTTAAGTAGGATGCACATATAAACGATCATTAACAACCTCGCAAACTTCTGATTAATTTGAATAGTTACAAATGGTGGCAATCATCAATGCCACGGATCTGCTGGATTTTCGAGTGCCAGCTATCTAAAAGCATATTTAGGAACAGTTATTTATTATTTTCACTGAATTTTCCCTGAATTTTTAGAGTTGGAAGGGACCATAAAGATCATCCAGTCCAACTCCCCTGCCGAAGCAGGATTGCCCAGAGCATGTCAGAGCATGTTACTCAGGGCTGCATCCAGGCGGGTCTTGAAAATCTCCAAAGAAGGGGACTCCACGACCTCCCCGGGCAGCCTGTTCCAGGGCTCTGGCACCCTCACCGTAAAGAAGTTTCTTCTCATATTTGAGTGGAACTTCCCATGTTCCAGCTTGTGCCCGTTGCCCCTCGTCCTCTCACTGGGAACCACTGAAAAGAGTGTGGCTCCCTCCTCCTTCAACCCACCCTTTAGATGCTTATAAGCATTGATAAGGTCTCCCCTCAGCCTTCTCTTCTCCAGGCTGAAGAGTCCCAGCTCTCTCAGCCTTTCTTCAATTATATATTGAAGTTTTTTAATTTATTACATATTTATTTAATCCATTGCTTTTTTTGTAGAAAATAGACTGCACAGCACACTTTCTATGTATTTTTCAATAGGCATAGGCAGAGCTTGTAATGAGTGCTATATTTCAGCAGTCGCATGAATACATTTATTTATTAAAAGCTATTCTGTGAATGTTTATTACTACAGCAATTTCTGCACATTGTTGAAACCTTTCAGTTCAGTGTTAAGCTGGTTGGAAGCAGGACGTCTGACACTCCATGAAAGTAACTCCTAGAACTGTGTTTCCATCCCAAACACCCGGTTGATGTAAATCTGAAATTAATTTTCCAGGAAAACTGTGTAATATTAACAACACCTCTGTCAGTTAACTTATTTCCCACGTACCCCAAGATACACACTAATCCATTTAAAATGCACAGAGAGAAAACAACAACAGATAAACATATAAAATAAGCCTATTATGGGTTATGTAAGTTACTTTAAGGCTTTGATGTTTATGAAATTAATGCAGAGAACTTTGTGAGAAATAAAGAGCTCAATCTAGAACAGTAAATGTCTCTAACAATTAGACAGTATGCATATACTTAATAGCCTCAGTATTAGCAGCATACTGCTAGGCCTTACTTCTCTTGTGGTTAGACGTACTGATACTAAAAAAAAAATTCTAAATGTCTGCAACAATGAATTTGTCTGACATAGCTTATGGCCATTCAGTGTATTTTGAGGACAGGGATTTTACATGAGAACTTATATATTATTCAGAATATTGAAATATATCACTGAGGAGGAGTTGATACAGTCTGAAATCTGGCCATGCTCCATGCTTATTTAATTAAAAAAAAAAAAAAAATAATTGAACCTGTTTGTCATACAGATTTATTCAGGATCATTTTAAAGACTCTCACACAATGCCTTATACATATATAAGCAATGTTTAATAATGAAGTTTCACTTACAGCTCATTTTGCTACACTAGAGAAGCAGATTTTTAATTTCTGGTGAATCTTAAACTCATTCTACTTGTTTTAACAATAAGACCTTCTGCTGTTAAACAATGTCCTTGACAAAGACATCTCAGAGCGCAAAACTTGTGAAAGGTGTCGTACTGATTGGAGCAACTTGCTGAGCGTTTCAGTGAGAAAGTGACGTTTTCAGCTATTATTTGTGATACCTGGCACATGTGAGAACTGTATTGATCAGAACATGAGAGTGTAACTGGAGCCCAGTATTTCACTTTGAACTATTGCTATATATTGTTCAACAACCCCCTGCAGCGCTCCAGGCTGGGGGCAGAGTGGCTGGAGCTGCCCGGCAGAGAAGGACCTGGGGGTGTTGGTCGACTGTGGGCTGAACATGAGCCAGCAGTGTGCCCAGGTGGCCAAGAAGGCCAACAGCATCCTGGCCTGGATCAGGAACAGCGTGGTGAGTAGGACTCGTGAGGTGATCGTCCCCCTGGACTGGGCACTGGTGAGGCCCCACCTCGAGGGCTGGGTCCAGTTTTGGGCCCCTCACCACAAAAAAGACCTTGAGGGTCTGGAGCGGCTCCAGAGAAGGGCAACGGAGCTGGTGAGGGCTCTGGAGAATAAGTCTGATGAGGAGAGGCTGAGGGAGCTGGGGGGGTTCAGCCTGGAGAAAAGGAGGCTGAGGGGAGACCTTCTCGCTCTCTACAACTCCCTGAAAGGAGGGTGTAGCCAGGGGGGGTCGGTCTCTGCTCCCAAGTCACAGGTGATGGGACAACAGGAAACAGCCTCAAGTTGCCCCAGGGGAGGTTCAGGTTGGATATTGGGAAGAATTTTTATACAGAAAGGGTTATCAAGCCTTGGAATGGGCTTCCCAGGGAAGTGGTTGAGGCACCATCCCTGGAGGGATTTAAAAGACGGGTTGACATCGTGCTTAGAGACATGGGTTAGTGATGGGCTGTTGGAGGTTTTTTTTTTTTTTTTTTTTTTTTATCAGAGTTAGGTTGATGGTTGGACTAAATGATCTTAAAGGTCCCTTCCAATTTAGACGATTCTATGATTCTATATACATCAGTAGTAGGAACTTAACATCCATCCAATTGCTCACATAGCACTGTCACCACCGATGGCCCCGTACTAGCTGTCTCCGCAAAGAAAACATGACAGGACCGTGACTTGCAGTGAACCGAGTGAATCTAACTTTGCTTGCTTGCCCAAGGAGCCTGTGCATGGTTTATGGCCGTGCTGGGCAAGACCAGATGTACCTAGGGTTTAGAAACAAGCTAGCTGGTATGCCAGCAGCCAGCTTGTCAGTCAAATAAGAGGGTGCCCCTTATAATAGGATGCAGACACATGCATCGGTCCACTTTCATCAGTCAATTCCTCAATTAGACCTGGACTTTTGCTGCTGCTGGGTTTTATTCCTTCTTTCTAATTTACCCCAGAAAAATTCTGTAGCTACTTTTCACTCAAGCCGCACTGTCTGCAGCATTAGTGGATCTTAACATGAAAAATAATGTGTGACAACTTTGCAATTTCTTCTCTTTCATGATCTATGTATTTTAGAGAGACCTAAAAAGTATCATAAAACTAGGGCTTTTACAGACTGGCATCCAGATTAATACAAAGATGGATAGAATGTCACTTCATTCCACAAAATGATACCTGTCAGTGACTACTGTCAGTCAGTTGTGTGTGGCTGCTTTTCTGAGTGTTGAGCAAAAGTTAATCACTGTTCCTTTACTTTCACTTGTTGCTTACACACAGCTGAAGGGAGACAACAAAATTATTTCCTATGTAACTTGGAAATAGGAAGAGTAAGGAAGATTGCCCAGAAGAACTGAAGAAGCCAATGAAGATGGCAATATAGTGTCAGGTGCCAATTTACAAAAGCAGGGGCAGGAGTGAAGAAGGAGTAAAGAGTCTGGAAGTGACAGTGGCATTCTGGGGCCACGTGCCAGAGTTCTTCCTTTTTATCTCTCTGCTGCTCTACTTCTGAATCTTAGCTTGTGACTGCCTTCCATATGTCCTCTCCCTTCCTCCCACTGAGTCTTAAGTATTTTCAGCTTTCTATAATTTTTTTCCCTCCACTTGGTTCATATTAATTTAACAGCCAGAGGATGGAGTAAAGAATATATACACAGACTCATTGGCTACGCTGCAGCTGTAGTGGACAACGCAAGTAGGGCAGTGCAGACCAGGGTGGGTAGTTACACTTGTTTGGCACTCTGCCCGAATCCCACCTGAATTTCTAGCTGCTTTTCAGTCACGAATGTAAAGGTGCTGTCATTCAACAGTTCGGATTCAGAAGTCAAATGCAAATTCCGCTTATACTATCTATAAAACCACTATCAACTTCTTATTTTAAGATAATTCTACACGCAGTTTTAGACGCCTGTGACAGCAGCCATGGGAATTCAGGCATATGGCCACTACCATACGACAAAGTGTCTTTATGTAATAATTTTTAGTCTTTTCCACATGTCCAGTTGTGGATAAGACACTTCAGCATAAAAGGTATTTCATCCTTTGATTCATTCACACAAAATTCACTTCCAGTGAAATTTTAAGGCACTGCTACTACCTCTGCCAACTCTTGGCTTCATCATTTCAATCTTGGAGGTTTGTGAAACTTGCATAATTCACTTTTCCTCTCATGCTGAAGATAATAAATACTGAATTCCCAGGAGAAATGCCAAAACATTAGATAGTATTTTACAGTCCTAATCTGATCTGATTCGAAGTAGAAAGTATTGCTGTCTCATCACATGGGAAACTTGGGCTGGTATTTGTTACCTTAGCCTCAATTACTTCATGGTATGTTTAGAACATGAAGACGTGTCAATATATGCACAATAATCTGGTAAAACCAAATGGCTCAATATTCCATGTAGAGAACAGGTTGTATATTTTCCTACGCTCTGGGAAAGAGGAAAATATTATGGGTCCTGCTGAACTAGTTTTAAACACTAGTAGTTAGTATGGTCTACATATGCAGGAAGGAATCCTGCTGTGAGCATATAGCATTTGATAAATAAATGCATGGCAGAGGAAAGGTCCAGATGTGCAAACATGCCAAGAGGCAGGCTTTTCAATGGAACAGACCAGCTCAGTAAGTCCCATAAAAAAAGGACAGCAGAGAAAATGTGTGCATGCAAGCATGTATGCACAATCAGCTGTGATTTATGTATCCAGCTTAAGTATTATCTGTGAAACTGCTTAAGCCTTCAATAGTTAACCATTTCTATTCCTTGGCTCGCATGCAGTGTTCCCTTGCAGTGATGGGCTGCCAGCTGACATGGCAATTAGATCTCTTGATTAGCATTTCTTATACAGAAATAAGAGATCCCCTCCATTCTGTTATTTCTATGCTCTCTCTTTCTGACCACACAAAATTAATCCACGTGCCATAGAATGGATTTGGCCTTTAAAGACTAAAATTCTCCACCCCATCCCTCCATAAAATTGCTAAACTGGATGTTGGTTAAGATCTGAAGGTAAACCAGCTGCTTTAGAAAGAGATCAATGATCAACTCATTCATTCTGATCTTCAGTACTGTAAACACTAAAGAACAAGTACAGAAATATCCATAGGTTTCCTTAATCTGTTTATAAAGGATCTTCAGACACATTAGGAGCTCATAGTAGCAATTCAAAAGCTAAATATAAAAGAAGCTTTATGAAGTACTTATAAAGTCAGTAAGAGCTTTTCTGGGAAACCAGAAAGATAACACTTATTTTTAGCATATTTTCCTATGAGATAAAGATAGTGAATGTCGAAAGTATCCATCCAAACCCAAAACGAGATACGCAAAAGAGATCCCACGATATGCACCAGGAGTGTTATAGAGTCAGCATTTAGAGAGCAATGTTCTGACAACACCATCTGCTCATTTGTGCTCTATCTTCCTAAAACGGGCTCTCTTAATGTCTCATGCATAATTTTCTGTGGAAATCAGTAGGAGTATATGATTTATTTTGACATTAATATATACCAGGCTGGTGTATGCTCAAAGTATCTAAAGTGCTGAGAATTTTTACTTGTTTAAAAAGCCATGGCTTTCATTTTTCGTTGGAGACATTAACAACTAACTTTGTCACTTCCCCACTGTTACGTAAAAGTCAGATGCCATACTGCATTAAAGTAAATACCACTAGTGATGCTCTTACTAGAACTATAGACTGAAACACAAGTTACTTTGGGGTAAAAGAGTTTGTTAGCATTTTGCATTGGTCACTAAAGGATGGTGAAACAAAGCTTCAAGTCATGAAGCTTCAAATTCTTTACTGTTAGTAATTTATTGTGAAATTAAAGTGTAAAATTCGTTCTGGACATTGAAAATAGCATTATTTGATTGTCCCCTCTAAAACATACAACAGATATTTAATTTGTATTTATTAATATTTCAGAGTTGTCTTGCTGGTTCTGGGTAAGTTAAAGTCCTGTCATGTAGGTTTTTTTAAAGTTTGGAAGCAAGTCTTACAAATAATGTTTCAGTGCTTTGATGAAATATAGCAAAAGTTTGCACAGTCCGTGAATTTCAGATCTATTGGATGACTGCATTAAACTATTGAATGAGACTCTTTTCACTCAGAAATGGTTTACAGAGCTGACAGATTACTTAAAATAACCATTATGGATGTGAATCATACTGACAAAAGCAAAGAAATCCCCTTCAGAAGCGAACATCTTGCCCCAGCCAAACATTTCGATGAGCCTGGATGGTTATATGTGATTACTTATAAACAGTCAAAGGATCATTTTTTAAAATAGCTAGAGGTAGAAATGTATCATTTCAGTTTTCCTTATGAACAAAAAGCTTGCCAAAGATATGTCATAAGTATATTACTACCCACGTACCAGAGATGCTGCTCTTAAACAGCTCTGTGTTCTAAGACGGGTTACGTACTTGCCTTCCCGAGGAGTGCACCAATATGCCAGAGCTGCACTCATTTACAGGCATGGGTAGCAGAAACAAAACTAGGTGTTAATGATTCTCCTGCGCGTGATTGCATTATTTTTTGAAACAATTACTTTTCCTAATATTTAAAAGGACAAATGCAAACAAGAAAGAGCTGTAGTATCCTGGAATGCAGCTTCTAATAGTAAGTTAAGTTATTGCTGATACCGTGTGTTTTTTTAAGTTTTGAGGTGGTTTTTTTTATTGTTGTAAATATTTACTGAAACGTTTATAGCAGCAGCTATTCAAGATACGTTATCTTTAGTGTTGAAAACCTTGTGAAATTTGTGTATTTGAAATGCAATGTGTTGTAAAACATTATCTCTGCACTTCTATTCAGGAACAACTGACAATGTGCCATCTTAAATGCAGCAATCTCAGAGCCCTTTTTCTACTGATGCTATGTAGGTAAGAAATATTTCCTTAAAAGTATTAATTTTTCAATGTATAGTAATACCAGTTGGTTTATAATCAATTTACTTATAATTAGAAACGTCTGACCAGGTAACAAAGCCAAATCCACAAAGCCTCTTACAAAGTTTAAACAACTTGGATACGAGTAACAGAAATACGGGACTGAACTCCTTCCCAAATTACCTCTGCTGCCGTGATTGAGTGAAAGATCTTCTCACTGAGAAGACCGATGAGGGAAAAAAAGAAAGCAATTTAACTTAAGGAAATGATCCTTCAAATGAAGGATTACTGTATAGAGAGTGTGAATACCACATCAGACTCTTAGCAAATTTAGAAGGGCACGTGGTCCTTGCCTGGAGCAGAGCACGTTGCCCAAGGACAGGAGCACACAGTCCACCTAGACGTGCTATAACCTTGAGGTAATAAAGTCATCATTGTGCATTCGTTACTAAAGGAGACTGTCTTAAAAAGAATAACCTGGTTAAAACATTGTCTTCCTATCCTCTGTTGAGGAAATCATGAAGTCTTTAGGAAAGCTGAGTTGTGTTAAGCTGGAAGGTGAAACTGGTCCCTTCTGTGTACAAGTAATCCTGCTAACAGTGCAGTTGCCATGACAAAAAAAAACTTAAGATAGAAATGGAGCACTTAAAATGTATTCCTTCTATAAAAATGGGGGAAAAGTTATTCTTGATAAGTAATTTTAATAAGAAAATGCAAGCATGGACAGGTTAAACATTGTCTCTGCCACCTTTAACTGAAATACTTAAAGTCTGTTAGCCAATTCTCTGTGTAGAATTGCCTGACCAATTTGGTCTCCCAGTAAATGCCTTAAGATAAGATTCTGCCTGAGCTTTATTTCAAGTGGGTGTACAAACATATGTTTAGATAAAGCCTCCACTTGGTTGTGAGGGCAGGTGGAACAGTCCCCTGAAAGGAAGTTTAAAACATCCATCTCCTCCACCTTCTCCAGTGCGCTAGAGAGGCCTTTGTCCAGAATGTCCACAGCTTGCTCTAATTCCACCTTCCTTCCTCATCGGCTGTGACTTGCCACACTCTGTAATGACTGAATGATTCATGGCTTTACAGTAACAGAACACTGGTAAAAGACCAACAACATTTCAGAAACATCTAAATAACAAGGAGGCAAAATTCCCCGAGATGTTCAGCCTGTGGTATATAATTGCTTTTGTTATCATCAGGGAGACCTCATGAATTCTCTCTTACAGCTTCACATGGCTAAGAGTATCCGGGAGCACAGACAGTAAATTCCTGTATAGCATACATTAGAGTTACTCGTACACACAGCACCCGTTTAGCTTGGAGAAAAGTGCTCAGCGCTGAGCTGATCTGGTCACGTTGAACCCAAATCCAAACCCGGGCTGAGGAGCAGCTCTGCCCCTTGGCCAGCTCACAGCCAGGATGGTACTTAGAAACACGAATGCCTTTTTCCAGTGCAGAAATGTCCCAGTTTGAAGTAAAACAGAACCAAATTTCTGTTCAGGAATTTTACATCTTAGCTCGGCCTCTTCTCACTCTGAAATTAACGGCATATTGTGGAGAAAACTGCCCGTTCTCAGAGTGATAAGACCAATGTTTGTGCTCCATGCCAAGGAACGGTGTCCAGAGAGGCTCTTCCTTATACTTATGCCTATAACAACCAAGGTCAGGTAACTTCGTTATTTGCCCCGATGGAGGGTTGGAAACGGAAAAGCGTAGAGGGGTCCCACCTGTGGGGAGGAGCGGGCAGGAGAGAGGACCCAAACCTGACCAACGGGGTGTTCCATCCCATCTCCCCATGCTCAGTGTAAAAGCTGTAAAAGCTGAGGGATCAAAGGGTCAGCCCTACTTTCTTCAATGGCCGATGTCCGGAGAGGACTCTGTCTGTTCCTCTGCCTTTGATCCCGATCCGTGTGTTCCTGACTCCAGAGCTGAAACCCAGTTCCCATCCATCGCCGAGTCCAGTCTGGGACTTCGCCAGTGCCTGCCGGTGACATCATCCCGGGAGCTTGATAGGGTTTTGTATATATTGTATCTATTTCATTATTTCCTTTTTAATTTTAATATTAATTCTTCATTAAAGTAGTTTAGTTCATTCTAAACTTCTAAATCTCCTTATCTCTTCCTCTCCTCTCTTTTTTTGGGGGGGCTGGGAGGGAGAAGGGCCATTTGTCGGTCTGGTTTTGGTAAATTTGGCTGAAACCACGAAACAAACAAATCAGGAAGGTTTGCTGAAAATGCTGTTTAAAACAAAAACTATCCTGCTTGGCAGAGAAATATTTCTAAGCAATATCCAAGGACTGAGATGCACTGAAACAACGGCCAGGATTGCTCCCCAGGTGGCCCCTTAGATATCCCACTTGTATAAGCTCTGGCTAATGTGTGAGGAGAGTTTCCTCTACCGAGTACTTTATAATCAGTAGTGATGCTGGTTTGTTTGGTAAATTTATTTATTTATTTTTAAGTTTAGAGACAGCCAGAGCCTCATCTTCCCTGTCATATATGGAGGACATGATCTGTCATAACACACACGCTAACGGTGTCACACCAGGCTATCGGACTTCACCTTACTTTCCAGTTCACCCTTCCTGAATAACATTTCTTAACTTCACTGGCTGCACTTAACATTAAATTACATTACAATCACATCATGGACACACATACAAAAAAATCTTTATCCATGGAGTTGCCTGGATGGTCACTTTCGCAGAAATATTTTTATTAAGAAGGGGAAATGAAAAAATTGAGGCAAATTTATCTGAGTAATCAATAGAACATGCACTTCAAATCTTTATCAGGAATCGGCTTAAGTAAATATATGCTATTTGATCCCAAGAAGGGCTCCCGTTTATTTCAGGAAGGGTGTTTTCAAATTAAAGAACGTTAGCCTGGGTTTATAGGGTCAGATCCAGAAAATTCTGTGGGATGTTTATTTTCTTTTTGGCTGAGTTTAAAAGCACTTACATTATTTAAGTGTTTGTTCCTGTATCTGGTAAGTGGTAATGTGATGATACTGATTCAACCTCACCAATTAACCAAAAACCCATGACAGTACTGGCTGTTTTGAAGCAGAGAATTAATCAGTGATGTAGGTGATTCATAGATTCATAGATGGGTCCAGGCCGGAAGGGACCTCCAAAGGTCATCTAGTCCGACCTCCCCGCAGTCAGCAGGGACACCCCCAACTAGACGAGGTTGCCCAGGGCCTCGTCGAGCTTCACCTTGAATATCTCAAGGGAAGGGGCCTCAACCACCTCCCTGGGCAACCCGTTCCAGTGTTCCACCACCCTCATGGTAAAGAATTTTTTCCTAATATCCAATCTAAATCTCCCCTTCTCCAGCTTAAAACCATTGCCCCTCGTCCTGTCACTGCAGGCCTTTGGAAACAGACCCTCCCCAGCCTTCCTGTAGGCCCCCCTCAGGTACTGGAAGGCCGCTATGAGGTCTCCCCGGAGCCCCCTTTTCTCCAAGCTAAACAACCCCAGCTCCCTCAGTCTGTCCTCATAGGGGAGGTGCTCCAGCCCCCTGGTCATTTTGGTGGCCCTCCTCTGGACCCGCTCCATCAGGTCCATGTCCTTTCTATATTGAGGGCTCCAGACCTGCACACAGTGCTCCAGGGGAGGTCTCACCAGAGCAGAGCAAAGTGGCAGAATCCCC
Source organism: Numenius arquata (assembly GCF_964106895.1). Classification (NCBI taxonomy): domain Eukaryota; kingdom Metazoa; phylum Chordata; class Aves; order Charadriiformes; family Scolopacidae; genus Numenius; species Numenius arquata. The sequence goes on along the minus strand of NC_133590.1, from coordinate 1,319,324 downwards.
TCTCTGGATCTGCTGGCAACGCTTCTTTTGATGCAGCCCAGGATGGGATTGGCCTTTTGGGCTGCAAGAGCACATTGCCTGCTCATGTCCAGCTTCTCGTCCATCAGCACCCCCAAGTCCCTTTCCTCAGGGCTGCTTTCTAATACCTCATCCCCCAGTCTGTATTTATACTGAGGATTGTTTCTTCCCAGGTGCAGAATCCTGCACTTGCTTTTGTTGAACCTCATGAGGTTCATCTGGGCCCACCTCTCCAGCCTGTCCAGATCCCCCTGAATGACATCCCATCCCTCCGGTGTATCGACAACACCACACAGCTTGGTGTCATCTGCAAACTTGCTGATGGTGCTCTCAATCCCTCTGTCTATGTCTTTGATAAAAATGTTAAACAGTACTGGTCCCAGGACGGACCCTTGAGGGACACCACTTGTCACTGCTCTCCATCTGGACTTAAAGCCATTGAGTACCACCCTCTGGGTGCGACCATTCAGTGATTCTGCTGCAGTTTATCTACAGAGACCGTACAAAAGCCTGTATCCTTGAGCACATCAGCTATGAAATAAGAAACACCACCTTTGTTTGCGTCTGTAAATTTTTCCCGTCAGTGAATTGCCTGAAAAAAAGCTTTTTTCCCCCTAGCTTTTCCTGAGGGAGGCGTTTCAAAAGCTTGCTCAGACTGTGTTTGGCATTTTGTTTTTCCCTTCTCTCAGTTCTAAGGTGTTTCTGCCTCTTTTGGTATACGTAGCTTCGGAAAAAAATGGCCAGGAAAAATATTCCCATACACGTGTCTAGACTGTAGTTTTGTTTTAAGTAGTGTTATATAGTACTATTTAGGGCAGATGTTCCCTTTCCCCCTTTAGTTACCCAGTTCTATTAAAACACTAACTTGAAAGTATGTTAAATAACAAACAGTTGCAGCGCCTTCCAAGCCTGTAAACGTACTAACCTTGAGCACTGTAAGAACAACTAAGGAAATGAAATGATTATAATTCAGCTTTTATGAAAGCAATCATGGGTCATTGAGCCTGGAGAGTCTGAAACATGTCTTACAGATTGACAGCCCAGAACAGATAGATATCCCAGGCTGTCAAGCAAATATATATTCAGTTTTCTTCTATAAAAGCCTATTCTCTCCTCAGTGGCTGGAACAGCTGTTTCAAGGCAATTCCATAGTTAAACGCACGCCAGTGTATTTCAAATACACATTAAGAAAATGGAGGAACTAAAATGTATGCAGTTAGTTAAATTTAACAACACAAATAAGGGGTAAAAGAGAAGCTTAGAGGCATCGATGGGAAGATATACACGTATGAGAGGAATGAGCTTTTACTTTTATCCTTTTTGATCCCTACATAAGGCTATACGGCAGAACACAGGAACGTGGGCAGCTTGTGAGCTCACTCTTCTTGGTGGTGAGTAGGGCACGTGAATTAAAGAGCACTTTAAAGGAAACAGAGCACCCTCCCTTAAAATGTAGCTAAGGGAAACCACTCCAGGCCTCTAACATCTGTAGGTCTTTGCCTTCCAACAGTGACAATGTGCTTCTGAGTGTCCCCAAAGTTGACAGGATGGTAACACCACACACATGTAGGAGGCATCAGGTTCCTCTCACACACTGACTTACCATGGTAGGACTTCTCAAAGGCCGTACGGCAAAAGAGCACGCAAGGGACAGTGCCTCATTAATTCACAGCCCCAATTACTGCACAACAGCTCTCCCATGCCAACAAGTTCCTAGTCAACCGTAAAAATCAAAGACCAAAGATAGGAGGCTACATATCATGTATTAACAAGGGAAATCAAGAATTACTTCAAAGAGTACCAAAGGCGATTTAAGGGAAGGCCTTCTATACAATGATGCCAAATATTTCAGAAAATAGCTGTTAATGATAACACACCAGACCACTCTGCAATGGCATACTGATCAGCAGAACAATGTTATACCCTTGCAGTGGAAAAGAGACAAGTTTTCCTTTATTGTTTCACAATATGTGAAAATTATTCAAGAACAATCCAGTAAAGCTGTGAAATTAAACTTGTGCAGTTCATTAAACACTTAGCAAAAATTGTATGTAAATTACAAAAGCAGAAGTATCTATTGCAAGTACAATGTCTAAGAAATTAACTAAGTTCAAGTACATTTCTAGTTGCAGCACTTCTGGGAAGTATAAAACTGGCCTTTTTATTTATATTCACATTTGAACTCAACATGACTGTGCTTGTTTCTTTAGGACACAATTTACAGCAGAAACATTCCTTATTTCAACATTGGCATTACTCAAGACCACACTTAACATTATGTAATAACATAACATAGTAACATAGTTCTCCAGCAATAAAGAAATAAATACTTAGGGACAAAATAAGGGAATCAAATAGGATTATTCAAATATCTCAGCTAAATGAGTTACAAGACTGCTAATGAAAAACAGCTACTTATATGGTGAACAGAAAAATTACACAGTAATATCAGCGCTTTGAGACAGTGGATACCACATCTAAAGCCGCAGCGTGATTTGGCTGCGTGCATACAGTGAGAGCATTTCAGCACTTAGGTTTTGTCAATCGAAGATACTGGAATATTCCTAGAGGATGAAAACCACAGTTTCCTGTCAGAACAGCTCAAGCTATCTCAGAAACATAGTAAAAATGAAAACAAAGGAGAAAACTTTGGAAAGCTACAGGAGGCTCAGAAATACCTTTGAGGAAGAGCAAGCAGAGATTTCAGGAATGGCTCTAGGAGAGACTTGGAAAAAGAAATTCAGTGAGGATGTGGCAGGACTAGGAAAGACCACAAAACACTAGTGCACCCTCAACCACCGATCTGTACTTTTGCCCTTATACATAGGCACCACAGCTACAGCTCTTGTACTTTTGGTGTAGGGGATAAGAAACAGAGAGACCCTCTCCTGGTGAATGTATAGGTGGCTGCTCTCCATCAGCAGAGACAATGCCTCTGCCTGCAGCCACCTGGGCTTCCTTGAGTCAATCCATCATTTAATTTTCACCTTCATAATTAAAGCAAAGTCATACCCCTGCTTTTCTCAAATAGTTAGCAGTGAGCAGTCAGTACTGCTTGTGTTTTAATTTAGGAAGAGCACAGCCTGAGTGTGTGACGGGGGAGCACACCCTGCTTGCGGTCTGGGGATGCTCCCCTTAGGGGTTAGGCAGAAATGAAGAGCAAAGCTCTGCTATCTTTGCTATGGGACTGCTGCTTGGAGTGTAACAGCCCTGAGTGGTCCCAGCTGTCCCTCCCACAGCTGCTGATCATCCAGACCCATAAAAGGTGGAGGGGAATATATAAATATGAATCCTGATGTGGCCTGAGTAAAGAATTGCAGTTCAGGTATGCATCTTCACTAGTTGTGTCATGTCACCTCCCAATGGGGCTATTGTAGGGGCCCCAGAGAAAAAATGGTGTTCGTAGTTAATTTTTTATATTTCACTTCTGTGGATCACGTTTGTAGCTATTTCTGAACGAAAAGGAGTGTTTGCATTCTCATTATGTTTCACTGATTTTGCCCAACAGGATTATTTTTGTAACCTGTTTAAAATCTGTGTTGTAAAAGCAGGATTTTAAAAGTGTCTTTATGCACTAATCTCTGAGGCTGGTTTTTTTATCTCTCTAGGAGTTAAATTGAATGTATTTCATTATGTAAAAAGAAGCTTAATTTTAAATGCTGAAATAAACAATCAATGCTCCTCCCACATTCCTAGATTATAACGAGAGTGCCCTATTTACAGAGAAGGTATTAAAGAAGACTGAACTATTTTTTCAGGCGAGATGTTAAGAAATGATAAACTTAAAAGAAATTATAGACTTTGCAGTATAAAATTGGTAATTTTTCCATTAAGAGACTAATACAGATAATAAAATATGATGGTTTTGAGAACATTATTTTTCTATAGTGCTGTGAAATGCAAGCATACAAATGTTACGTGATATGTTATCGATGGGCAGCAATTGTCAGTAACCTCAAAACTAATGCAACATTTTACTGGAATGCCATCTCTGCTGTAAGTGATGATGTTCTTTTAAAACATCCTCACTTTTTTCATTCCTTTTAGGTCAATGCAAATTCCCGAAGCTGAAGGAAAAGGTGAAATTCTACCTCCAACTATACAGAAGATAATAAGAGGATACAACAAGTATCTACGTCCATTTTTTGATAGTAAGTAGAAAAGCTGTTTTAATAAGATTGAGCCGTAACATAATGCAGTGTCTGAAACTCAGTGAAGAGCAAATGATTTTTTGCTGTACTTTTTTTTTCCTCTGATGTTTGGTAGTGACTGATCTGATTATACATGGTGTACTCTGATATAATCAGATACAGCATAATAGCTTTTGTGGCCCAAGGTGAAACATATATTCCAGGCATTCACAAGCAAAACTTCCAGACTCTGTTAGAAACTTGGTTATTGGTGTTCATGTGTCCTCAGTGAAATATGCTGTAATACCTTACCTATTTAGAAGAAAAATTTTCCCTAATTTCCTAAATAATAACTATAGAAAAAAATTGATTAAAGCTAAGAAAGCATTTATATCAAACTCTTCATAAAAGCACAGGCAAATCTTATTACTATACTAAATATTAGGTGCAGCTACTATAAGATTGCAAGAGAACTATTTAAAAAATGCTTCTTGCCTCGAGTCTTAATGGTCACTGAACTGTTTTAGTGCAGACCTGTGAGAGGAAAATGAATCAAAAATGTCAGTTCCTTGTGTCGGGTGGCCACAGTCACCAGGTTGGAAGACCCACATAGTCTGCTGCACCAAGGCTGGTTTTACTGCCCTGCAGTGCAGTCAGAGTTAGGCACCTGAGGTCTCAGGGGCAAACATCTTCCTCGCTTGAGTTGGGCTATTGTATGTATTGGAAATACTGAAGAGTTACAAGGTGGGGTGGAGATCTCTGCCTGGAGTCGCTGTGGAACTCTGAAAAAAAAAAAAAAAGAATTTCTGCGTGTTGAAAAGATGCTCAGCACCATTTGTCTGTCAGAAAATAAACGTACAGAGTGAATGCTAGAAAATAGTTCTTAAGTTAGATATTCACAGAATCACAGAATCTTCTTGGTTGAAAGGGACCTTTGAGATCATCGAGTCCAACCACAAAAAAAAAAAAACAATACCAAAACCACACCAAAAACAAACCAAAAAGCACACAAAACAAACACCCACAACCACACAGCACACCCACCCACAAACAGACACAACCAAACAATCTCGGGCACTAGAGCATGCCCTGAAGAGCCACGTCTACACGTTTCTTAAATACCTCCAGGGATGGCGACTCCACCACCTCCCTGGGCAGGCTGTTCCAGTGCCTGAACACCCTCTCAGTAAAGTCATTCTTCCTAATATCCAATCTAAACCTCCCCTGCCCCAACTTCAGACCATTTCCTCTGCTCCTGTCATTATTCCCTTGGGAGAAGAGGCCAACACCCACCTCTCTACACCCTCCTTTCAGGTAGTTGTAGAGGGCAATGAGGTCTCCTCTCAGCCTCCTCTTCTCCAAACTAAACATGCCCAGTTCCCTCAGCCTCTCCTCGTATGACTTGTTCTCCAGACCCCTCACCAGCTTGGTGGCTCTCCTCTGGACACGCTCCAGCAGCTCAATGTCCTTCCTGTAGCGAGGGGCCCAGAACTGAACACAGCCCTCGAGGTGAGGCCTCACCAGTGCCCAGTACAGAGGCACCATCACTGCCCTGCTCCTGCTGGCCACGCTGTTCCTGACACAGGCCAGGATGCCGTTGGCCTTCTTGGCCACCTGGGCACACTGCTGGCTCACGTTAAGCCGGCTGTCCACCAACACCCCCAGGTCCTTTTCTGCTGGGCAGCTTTCCAGCCACTCTTCCTCAAGCCTGTAGCGTTGCCTGGGGTTGGTGTGACTGAAATGCAGGACCCGGCACTTGGCCTTATTAAACCTCATGCCATTGGCCTTGGCCCATTGATCCAACCTGTCCAGATCCCTCCGTAGAGCCTTAAGAAAGGGGTTTCAAATTTAGACTTTTATGTGACATATATCCTGCTTAAAAATGATTGACTAAAGAGTTTCTCAGACCATACTGTTACCTCTTGCCATCCAAATACCTGGTGAGACTATCAGCCTATTCAGTCGGGACACTCTGCATGATGTGCTATTTCTGAATAAAATTCATAAAAATATCAAGATAAATTAGTTATTTTTCCTTTCTCTTAAACATAAAATACCATTTCATTTGTTTGGTTTTACTGTAAGTGTCTCAGAGTTTAATGCAACTGCTTTGAAGTATTGACATGGTCTAAGAAGATTATCGGCAAAGTAAAAGTAATGAAAATCAGTAAACTAACTCCTCATTGGAGATGATGCATAATGGAAAATACATTTTTAATGGCCACTGAATATATAATTAATTCATTGCTTCATGCTATTACTAGAGATACGTAGCACTGCCACGATGGATGTGCTTTGGTAGACAGCACACAGAATTTAATTGCAAAATCCTATGATAGTAGATAACACTGACAGTAGAGCACTCTTGAGTTAAGAATCTCCCTTTTCTAATGTGAGCCAAATTTTTTTTCTCGGCTGATGTAAAGTAGCACTACTGTTGCTGTTTTTTTTTGCCTGGGAACTTTGTTCAGAGGGATGATAAGGACTTTCTGTGTTTGCCTGGAAATCCCAGAGGAGCTCAAGCCAGATCAAGTCTACGCCATACGCGGAGCCAGTCTAGCACTTCTAGGCAGTGCCAGCATCGCTGTGTGTGCTCCCCATGGCTCAGGCATGCAAACACTTGCGTCTCAGAAATCTTTAATGGATATATAGTAGCCCTACTGCTGAATGAATAGGATAAGACTCTGAAAAATAGATTTTAATGTATTTTATAAATGCAGAGTTGGTGGTTTTGTGAGAAACGACTTTTTTTGTAGGAATAATTTAGGTTAGGATGACCCAGGAAGCATTCATCCCTATTTTTGGACTTGTAGCTTTTTGCAAGATCATTTGGGATCATTTTCCATGGGGTACAGGGTATCACATCTATGCTCAGGGTGGGGTATCTGCCCAGCCCTTGCCCTTGCTGTTACTGGCAAGGTGGGCTGCAGCTTGGATGAGATTCAGGCCTAGGAAAAGCTATTGCTCTTCTTGGAAGCAGAGCTAGTAAACCATCTAAATCCTCATCTTAACAAATCAGTGGATTGTACTGATCTGTGTGACCACAGATATCCTAACTTTGTTCCACGTAATACTTTCCTTATTTCTATGGATATTCTGTCTCCAGCTGGTGTACCTTGTATCTCTTCTTTGTGAGAAAGATTTTAGTATAACTGGCCTTACACAGAACTATATCAATGGCTGCAGCACGTTGGCTAAATAGTTTGTGAAACCAGAGTATTGCGTTAGTCATTTATACCGCTTCTGTGACTTTTTTTTACCCTCCTTATTCCCTCAGATCCTTAATTTCTTTGGTATGTTATTTTCATGTTAATAGAGACTGACCAATCAAAAATAGATTGTAAGGTCAAAGTGCTGATTAGACTTGAGTATGCTCATGAACAGACACATGATAAGAACAAACTGAGGTATTCTGGTCCTGGTGGAGATTATCAGCTACTATAAAAGCCTGCACGGTTCTAATTGTGTCAGCCTCTCAGTGCTGATTTACTCTGTGTTTCTAGAAACATGAACAGGAAAGGATGTATATGCATATTAACCCCAGGATCTATGTTGCTGTCTGAAGTTCATGAAAGGATTTACATAAAATGGGAACCTACTAAGTGTATGTTGATACACAGAAATATAAAAAATTTATATCCTGAAGTCAGTCTCTTTAAGACACTTGGCTCCCTTTTTTTTTCTGGCCACAATTCCTTTGCTTTCGAAAGTGTGCATATTTCTGTTTATTTGTGTGGTCAGTTAAATATGTACTTATAAATATGCATGAAGAAATGTGTCATAAAACTAGCTGGTGTTACTTGTTGGCTTCTACGGTGCTTTGAGCTTAATGTTAGCTAGTCATAATGGAACATTGAAATGTGTTTTTTATCAAGTGTGAGAGGGCCGGAGGTTAGCTTGAATTTTAGAATAATGTAATTCAAAGTCAGTTCAATGTTATTTGTCCTTGAAATTTTTCTTCGGGCAGGAAGTGGGGATTTTTGAAGTGATGCTTGCTGCCAAGATAGAATCATAGTCTTACGAAATCACTGACACCGAATGCCTTAATATTTAGCAAAATGTTTTTTTAGTCCTGAAAAGAAAGCATTAGGTAGAAGCAAATGATCATAAAATGAAGGTTCCTGTTTCCTAAAGCCAGGAGAAACTGAAATATTTACTAGTCAAAGAAATTTTATGTCAGCTCATATGATTTTAGTTTAATAAGCCCCCCATTTGCCTGTTTGTGCTTGGTCCTTGTACTGGGACTGGCAGATGACTGGAAATTACCTAACTGGACATAACTCCACTAGTGTTATTAATGAGGGGGTTACAACGATATTTTTCATTTGAATCCAATGACTATGCATAACAACATAAAAATTGTCTTTTCCTCTCTTTGCATGGATTGCAACTAATAGATTTCTAGATCTTAAGCCAGAATTATTCTCACCTTACTTCAGTCATCCTTCCTCCAAAGGACACCGCTCTAGACCCTTGCTACCCAAACTGCCATTAATGCCCGATACAGACTGTCATTCCCAGCTCTAGGCACCTAAATCAGGTGCCTACAGTTAGATTAGAAGAAGCCAGGCTGAGTATGATAAGGCTTGCAGACAAGTAAAAATGAATGGTTGATGTTTGTCCATGGTGGGTGGCACGTACCAGTTACCAGATTATGGGGCTACTTTTACACAATGTTTAGGACAGAGGAATCCCGGCTGGGCTGCTTATGTGCCTCTGCTCCTACCTGAATGTCACTATTAAGAATGTTCTCTTTCCGTAACTATAGCATTTTAACGTTCCTCTTTGAGCCAGTTCATCAAGCAAGTCTTAATAAACTGAACAGATAGACCTGGGAATCTCCATTAGAATAATTTTAGCCATTCTCTGGACTGAAGTAAGAAATAATCCTGTACTAGTGTTAGTAGGTAGTACCCCTTAACAGAGTAATATCCATCCTAGACTTTCAGATATCTGTGAAAGTCTTCTATAGAAAAGCTGACATAAGGGAAATAACTGCATTTTTAAATTTCCTTAAGTGTGCTACATAACTCCGACACTCTATCCCAGCAATATAAGCTGATTTCAACATCAGGTTTGCTCCTGAAACTCTGTAGATGAATTTTATAACTTTAGGTGCTCTGCCAAACCTCTGTGAATTAATGAGCAATTCCTGCTGACTTCAGTGAGCCTTGGATCACGTTCATAGAGTTATTAAGGGATGCAAAAAATCTTGGAATATACAAATAGATTTTGTTCTGTGATTGAATGTGATAATTTAAGTGTTCTAATTAAAAAGAGAGAGACTAGGAGAAGGTCACAGCTAAGTGTTTTTGAATATGGAAGCTGCTTTCAAGTGGTACAGAAGTGCCACGCTTAAATCAGTTATGCTAAACCACATTTAAAAGATTATTTTCCTTAGCTTTGTAGCGAGTAACATTTCATGGTTATAATTCAAGAAAGCAAAATAAATCCTTGAGTCCAGCCTTCTGCGTTAGACCAGTCATCATATTTTTCACCAAAATGTTGTTTACATTAAGTTCTATGTGTTTAATGAGACGGAGACATTTTAGTCCTCAGAAGTTTATAGTTTACCCAAAAGAGATCAGGAGATACCAGAATGTCAGCAACATCTAAACCACTTTGATTTTAGTGACAAACTCACAAGATACATGAGAAGGAAGTACCAGATAATTGTCATCTAAAGACTATTTTATGTGCCAATTAGCCAATGTCTAATCCTTCAGAGAAAGGCAAAAAGCCTAGAATATACATGGCCAGCTGTATATTGGAGAAAAAACATCTTCTGAATCCCTACTGAATCCTTAAAATTGTGATTTCTTAAATCAGTGTCTTGGTGAAAAGCTGTAAACTTCAGCATACAGATGGTAATGTAGATTTTCCTTTGTTTCCTGTGGAAATAAGAGACATTGCGAGACTGTCATTGCCATCAAACCCAGCTTCCTGCATGCAGGACGGTTTGGGTTTTGTTTTTGGTTTGTCCCCATCTCTTCCCCCCAGCCCCCCGAGATGCTGAGTCGCTGAGTTCTAGAGACACTAAATGATGAACGATGATTAAGTTCAGTTAGAAAAAAAGTTTATTTGAAGTTTCCTGTTGTCTCTAGCTTCTATAAGCTGGTATCTTGCTTTGCTTTGTCAGAGAACATGTACAACTTACTACTGGATACCTTTCCTGTGCACTTACTGACATCAGGCAGGTCACCTCTCCATCTTCCCTTTGAGGACCTGAGTAAATGCTGTTCCTTAATTGTCATATTACAAGCTTTGCTATTAAGCTTCTAAAATTTTTGTCTTCTGGAATATTTCCCTCTCTCAATTGAACTCTGTCTGCTGCTTGCACATTTTTTTTTGAATGTGGAAAACCACTCTTGTCACAACAATTTAACGATAGTCTTGGCAATACAGTCTAGATTGCAACATAACTTAATGGGTGTATTGCTCCCCATTGCAATAGTGCTTCTGCCAAAGCATAATACAGAAAGATCATGTTGAAATGATTATCTGTGACAACCTCTAATCCCTTTTCAAAGGCACTGCTTGCCAATATAGTTTCCTATCCTGTGAATACTGCCTGCATTATTTGTCCCCACATTAATTCATAGAATCATAGAATGGTTTGGGTTCGAAGGGACCTTAAAGATCATAGAATCATAGAATGGTTAGAGTTGGAAGGGACCTTAAAGATCATCGAGTTCCAACGCCCCTGCCCTGGGCAGGGACACCTCCACTAGAGCAGGTTGCTCCAAGCCCCATCCAGCCTGGCCTTAAACACTTCCAGGGACGGGGCATCCACAACTTCCCTGGGCAACCTGGGCCAGTGTCTCACCACCTGCACAGTAAAGAATTTTTTCCTCATATCTAATCTAAATCTCCCCTCTTTCAGTTTAAAACCGCTACCCCTCATCCTATCGCTCCACTCCCTGATCAAGAGTCCCATCCCATCTCTCCTGTAGCCCCTTCAGGTACTGGAAGGCCACAATAAGGTCTCCCCGGAGCCTTCTCTTCTCCAGGCTGAACAACCCCAACTCTCTCAGCCTGTCTTCATAGCAGAGGTGCTCCAGCCCTTGCAGCATCTTTGTAGCCCTCTGCTGGACCCGTTCCAACAGGTCCATGTCCTTCCTGTGCTGAGCACTCCAAAGCTGGATGCAGTACTCTAGGTGGGGTCTCCCCAGAGCAGAGCGGAGGGGTAGAATCACCTCCCACGACCTGCTGGCCACGTTTCTTTTGATACATCCCAGCATGCGGTTGGCTTTCTGGGCTGCCAGCACACATTGCTGGCTTGTGTTGAGCTTCTCGTCAACCAACACCCCCAGGTCCTTCTCCTCAGGGCTGCTCTCAATCTATTCTCTGCCCAACCTGTATTTGTGCTTGGGATTGCCCTGACCCAGGTGCAGGACCTTGCACATGGCCTGGTTGAACTTCATGAAGCTTGCATAATTTCTTGCATTTGGCTGTGTTAAAATATGGGGTTTTGACAAATGATTTAATGAGCTGTTATTAACTTTCCCCACAAATTTTTGCCTTGTCCACAAACTGTACTGGCAGAGCTTGATCACTGTCTAAAGATCAATGATGCGAAAAAAAGTAGAATTGAAGCTGATTCCTGCTAGAAATGGGTCTGTTTTCTGATTTCATTGTATCAGCAATTACAGTTGAGATCTGTCAGAAGGTTTGTCTTCATCTGTCCGGTCTCCTCATGTAACATATATCTGTCAAGAAAGATGTCTTCTGGTGGGAAGTTAAATGGACAGGAAAAAATCCAAGTGTAATGTATAACTTTATCTAAAAGTCACATAACACTCTAAAACAAAGCAAAGCTGGCAATCAGGCAGATAAAACCAATTTTTCATGAAACTCTAATAAATCAGTCTTAGTTATACATTCCCTTCTAGTTTTCTATTAGACCATCATATGATTTTATCCAGTATTGATGTAAGGATGAGGTGTTATTTCAAAAAGCTATCCCTTTTAAGATGCTTCTGAATGTCAGAATGTTATAAGTTTTCTTAAACTAAATGAAGAAGAGCTTGTACTGTCAGTTCATGATAGAGCTGATTGATTTAACTAGCAGGTCTTCAGAGTTACAAATACGTATGAGACTCAGTGGTGATTTACTTTGTTGGCACGAAGTTTAACAGACTGTGATCATTGCAGTGATCCAAACTTGATTTTTAAGTATGCTCTCTGCCACTCTCTTGACAGCTTTTCTATATGGGATTACTGTGAATGTCTGTGAAGTGCACAAAGTAATAGTCTTTGTACATAAATTTCAGTAAAAGTTAAAATGTATGTTAATTGAATTGTGCACCCATTACCGTATAAGGCACACCCTTTGGCATTTCTTTGCCATGTCTTGAAGATTCTCTTCACTAATGCAGGACAGACTGACTTTAGTTTTCTTCTGAAGATCAGTAGATTTCTTCTGAAGTTGTTGCTATACGTACAGTTCCTGCCAAACATACGGAAACGTAGGAACTGAGTGCCTCGTCGAGTCTGCTGCCCTGGCTTTGACACTGTCAGCAGGAGACCTTTCAGAGGAAGTTCAGGGGAAACCCTGGTGGATAATTATGGGAAGGCTCATTCTGTTATTAATACTTTGCTTATTTAGTAAGGCTCCATAAATTGTATTTAGCCTCACACACAAAAAAGAAATTAACATTAACTATTACTATTATTCTGGTTTAATTAAAGCAAAGCTATGCTCAGCAGCTTGTATTATGTTAGTAAAGACACATTCCATAATGTGAGTTGATTTTGTTCCCCCCATCCCCCACCCCCAACTCCTCCCTAGAATGTTATAGAATCCTAGAATTGTCTGGGTTGGAAGGGACCTTTGAGATCCTCTAGTCCAACCATCAACCTAACTCTGATAAAAACCATCACTAACCCATGTCTCTAAGCACGATGTCAACCCGTCTTTTCAATCCCTCCAGGGATGGTGCCTCAACCCCTTCCCTGGGCAGCCCATTCCAAGGCTTAAGAACCTTTTCAGTGAAAAAATTTTTCCCAATCTCCAATCTGAACCTCCCCTGGCACAACCTGAGGCCATTTCCTCTTGTCCCATCTGTGACTTGGGCAACGAGACCGACCCCCCCCGGCTACACCCTCCTTCCAGGGAGTTGTAGAGAGCGAGAAGGTCTCCCCTCAGCCTCCTTTTCTCTGGCTGAATCTGAGGGGATGTAATTTTCTGCTGAGTTTTCATAAGTGCTTGGCTGGGCAGACTGGCTGCACAGCACAAACACTTAGGCCACGAAGACGATGAGGGCGTGCAGAGCAGGATGGTTTTGTCCTGACAACACTACTGCTGTCTAGCTCTTGGACTGCGACGCAGTTCTGTGCTAGGACAATCTGTTTGAGCTTGAAGTACCTCCAAAGCTAAGCTAGTTGTCTTTTGGTGGTTTGGAGTCACCCAACGCTACAATTCTGTTGTGTTACTTCATAATATTTTGAAAAATACTTCAACAGGAAAGAAAGAAGAGATGTACAAAGTCCTGTTTCTGTGATTCCAGAAAAACTAAGCCTAATTTAATTTCAGTAAGCTTTCTGGAAAGTCAGTATTTCCTCTCAGACGTGCAACAATAGCACTGATTATATTGAAATGCTGCTAATGAACATTTCCCCCAATCCCTATCACCTTAACTAGTCAAGGATCAAGTGTTGCTCCTACCAATAAAATATGATATAATAGGAAAGAGTCTAATTATTCCCAGCCACAATTCCCACATAGCCAGCTGAACACTGCATTGTCATCTACTTAGAATGGTCCATCGTTAAGCATGTGCCTTGCATGATGAGATTCCCCCTGAATTCTTGTGTGACAGTTGGCAATAATGTGCTCTGTTACAGTCATACATGGGAAACTGTAGCAAGACTTTAAAACAATTAAAAAATGGATTATAAATCACACTTATTTTTAAATGTAATGATTTTTGAGGGTCTGACACATCTTTTGAGGCTGGCAATATTGTACCTGTAATAATAGTATAGTACAGTGGTAGGTGTAAGTATTAATTGACTCTGTTGCTGTTGCACCCAAGAAAATTGGGCTGAGTTTCCTACAGTGTCAAGTTTTTAACCCTGGAGGGACAAAATCTAAATGTATTCTTGGATTATCAAAACCTGAAAAGAATGGAAAGAAACAGAAGAACAAGCTGTCAGTGGTCTGAGAACTTTTCAGTCAAATGATCTTGTTGCAAAGTTAACCTACAAAGTCTTCCAATAGATGCACAATTTCTTCTAATCCCTATGTGTAATTTATAGTATGCAATAAACACATAGATTACCATGAGGGGATGCTGCAAGCCTACAGTCCTGCTTTAAGCTGGAGCTTTCTATTTGAACTTTCAACTGAGTGCAGAACAAAGCATTTATAGATTCTTTCAGGAGTGCCAGATGTTTAACTACTTTAACATTTGCATTACAAACGGAAATTATTTTGAAAACAAAAGAAGACACCTAATAAACTTAGACCACATAGAATGACACATTTCTTCTTTAGTGTTACTCAGTTGGGGTAGATTTCAACCCCGTCTTCCTCTAGATGCAATTTGGGGGCTTATAAGTGCTATGTCCATAACACATTGCCAGGAGCCAAGCGGGGTCTCAGCAGTGTGCCTGCCACATCCTGGCACCATCAGCTACCGAGATCTTACCTAAAGTATTTCTGCATTTCTCAGTACTGACTTCTCTGCTTCTCAACTACTTGGAGAGATGCGCTTATTTAATATGAACTTCTTTGTGCAATTACTCTGTTAATTATTCTGCACATATTCAACTAGGAATAATGTCATGTTTCCATGAAAGCTCTGCACAAATTCTGCGTTTTAACATTACAGTGACATCATAACAACTCCTTAGGTAAGGTGCTTAATCACACTTAAACCTTCAGCTGTTATTAGTGTTAAAAGGAGAATGAAATGACTGGCTTTCCTTCATAAACGCAAGTGTTTAAATTACATTAGCTGCTAAAGGTCAAAAGCAAAACATTCAAATGCAGTGACACAATATAGACAATATATGCTTAAAGAGGCAGTAAAGTCCCTCATAGCCCATCTGGATATTCACCATGTGACACGGACAGGAGCAGCTCCTTAGTTTGCTGACATCTGATGGACCAGATGTTGCAACTGGAAGAATTCTTTCCACCGCTCTGAACCTCGGAGCAGGAGGGTGGGACATTCCATGGGGATGGCACCTTATCGTGCAACATTTTCCCCAATGCTTTTTTCTGGAAAAAAAAAAAAACTCATAAAAAAGGAAAGATTTAAGAAATAAAGCATGCTTCTTAAAACCAAGATTTAGAAGTATTATATCTTGGTTATGAGATTGTTAAAATTCCTTATTAATCTTAAGTTTGAGGAATAACGTTTAGGAAAAAGTGGGTGATATTGTGGAAGATTTTGTAGCCGATTCTCCTGAACAGCGAGTGTTAAGGAGCCATGTGCTAGAGTCTGACTTTCTCTTTTTTGCAGATGGTCCTGTCTCCGTTGGAATGAGTCTGGATATTGCAAGCATTGATACAATATCGGAAATAAATATGGTATTGTAGCTTTTGAAATCTTTTTTGCTTTGCTTCTTGATAAGCCAATGTCCTGTGTTTACAGCTGCTGGCGATGTGACTGAGGCTTTTCTCCTGGTGCAGTCAGTGTGTGTTAGGAGACGGAAATTTATTTCTCACTACAGGTAGTGGTTATAGCACTATAATGAGTATAGAAATACAGATGCAAAGCACACCTCTCATAGATACAAACAGAAATTTGTATACTGAGCATTAGTCTTAACGAAAGGCATGTAGAGCAGTATTTATTTTCCAGATGAAATGTCTAAATCTTTATGCATTTCAGAAAATAAACCGTATATTCATGTCTTTGAAGCCACTCCCTTTCCTTGTGATTAGACACAGCTGAACTCATATTGTTTTTTCTTTTACTGTTACTCGTTAATTTATTCCAGCTGTGTTCCATTACATTTGTATAATTTATTTTTGAACAAACTATGAAATGGAGTATGCTTTTCTATTGTTCAAGATCCAATGTTAGTACATAGAAATAAAAGGTAAATTTAATTAATCAGATACTCAAAATTAGAAAATATTTTTGTGTATGCATGCATAAAAAGTGTGTACACACACACATATACATAAATAAAATAAAAGTGTACGTATGTAAAAGTACCTTACCATTTCATTAGTCAGGCTTCCACAGAAGTTGAATAGTAGAATCCCTCTGTACTTAGTAAGTATTAGTTAGTGTTTAGAAAGGGAGAAGTAAGGTCAGAACTTAAGATGAATTTATCATACTGATAAAAACACACCATAAAAATCAAAAGTTGATTGAAAAGGTGCTAAGAAATGATGTGACTACAAGGCGTATTTGCTCTGAAACTGAACTGGCCTGAGAGCTGTATTCAAGGTCTTGATAAATTTGGCACCACTTATGATGCTGAAAGGATAAATTGTGCTAAAGGATAAAAATTCCCTTCCTATTTCGCTCACTTCTTTTGTCTATCTGAATTTCTACAACTTTTTCCAAAGTTTTCTTAAAAAAATGCATTATTTAGCAGTTTATGTGAACGAAATGGCATTTGCAACTACTTATATAAATCATTCTAAAATTTAAAGATTTACAGAGCCAGATTTTCCGCTTACGAAACTCTGATGACTTCAGCTGATTTATAGCCCCAGACTTAGGCCATCGGCTTTTACTGTAAAATTCCAATGACATTAAGAGCAAAATCTACTCAAGATAATGTTTCTTAATGATGTCAACCTCGCATCAAGTCCTGGAAAATTTGGCAGTACAGGAGCCAGTACAACTGCTGTCGGAGTGCCAGCATTTAAGAATGGGACATGGAGTCACAGGCCATTTGTGCCCAACAGCTGTTTCCATATGCTTTTGTAAAACAGAATATAATACAGCCTTGCTCTTTTTTAATAATTTTGTATTTTCTTTCAGGACTACACGGCTACCATATTTCTAAGGCAGCGATGGACTGATGAGAGACTTTGTTTTGATGGTAATAAGAGTTTAAGCTTAGATGGTCGGCTTGTGGAAATGCTTTGGGTACCAGATACCTTCATAGTTGATTCAAAAAAGTCTTTTCTTCATGATATCACTGTTGAGAATCGTCTTATAAGAATATACCCTAATGGAACAGTCTTGTATGCTCTACGGTATGTATATACCACACACCAGCCCTTTATGTTTGGCTTCTTCTTACACTTTAAACTTTTGAGGTTAGCATCGTTTTACGCTTAAGAAACTGGTCTGTTTGTAAAAGTAGAATATGCATGGTCTTGTAGTTTTACAAATATGTAATATTATTGACCATTATGATTAAATTCTTAACTTTATTAATGTCTCCTTTTCTTCCCTAAATAGGCCATTTTGCTTTCACGTAGATGAAATACAGGAACTGCGTTTTGCCATTCCAGTTGTTTTGCAGTGAAGCCATCACAGAGGAAAGCAGGCTGTGATGATTGATTTGCATTATTTAGCGCAGATTATCCTGTATGATAGATTTTGATAAATATAACAAAATTGTAAAATATATTGTAAAATATCACCAAAGGAAAATGAATGCTGTAAGTGAGAACAAGAGCTGGCCTTTGGACTGCCACTAAACTCAGCTATTCAGGAGTGGTTTCCTTTTTGGGATGCTATTACTTTTCCATGTTGAACAATGGCAAATATGGGATTTTTTTCTCAGTGGATTATATTTATTGTTACTGAACAATTTTATCCCATTTATAATCAGCAATACTCTTCTTTTTTTTTCTTTTTTTTTTCCCAAGGATCACCACAACTGTTGCATGCAGCATGGATCTGACCAAATATCCAATGGATAAGCAGACATGTACTTTGCAACTGGAAAGCTGTAAGATACTTAATCCTTACTATTTTTATACAATTAAAAAAATGTGATCTTCTCTAAGGGCTACTGGATATTACTGGGGTGGAATTTTCAAAGCAGCCAAGGGACAGTATGTGACCAGTCCCTCTTGAATTGTTATTTGTATACAAAGAAAAATGCATAAGGTTTCACTGAAAATAGCATGTCAGTACTGAAATGCTGCCATGCTATTAATGATTAAACAAAACCTCAGAAGATTATTGTAGGCCTGTTTTTTCCTCACATCCTGCAGTTATTCTGTTGGTCTTCAGGGGGAGTTCTGTGAGCAGACATTTTCCAGCACAGCAGAGAAAATATTTATTTTATTTTATTTTTCTCTTTCAGATAGTATGTATTTTTTTTTCTCCCTTGAGGCACATTTCTTTAGGAAAGAAAGAAATTAGAATAAGACTAATTTGTAAGGCATAGAGTTCATACTTAATTAATTTACTGTCTTCATACTGAAAAAAAAAAGGTAATTGCTTAGACAGTTCTGTTCTGAGATGGGTATATACAGATCCTTCTATGACTTATTTAATTCTCTCTGTGCCAGTGCCCTGGGAAAAAATTTCATCAATTGACAGACTAAGACTAATGTACCTTTATACATTCTCATTTTATCAATTAATGTCCTCATAATTTTCATTCAAATATGCTCTCTAGGACTTTGTAGACATGGTTGCTTTGCAAATACCCAAATGCACGTTTATAGTTCACTTTTTGCTATCATTTCTATGATAGGATCCTATCAAAATATTTTTGCATGGGATAATGTGAAAGGATACCCAATCCTGTAAAATGAAAATAGATGTTGAAATGTATGTCAATACATATTCAAAATCTTTTGGACGGTTTTTCAGTACTTGTCAATTTTTATTCTTTACCATGTCAGATGTGTGTGTTGTTTATCTCCTGTTGATAATGACCAATGAGAAGATTGCTGCAAAGTTTCATTTTAGACAGAACCATAAAGGGAATCAGCCCCCAAACCTTCCTCAGCCAGGAGTTCTTCTAGAATCAGCAGTGTTATGGTATCTGTTTAACAAATAGTAATTTGAGTTAGAATTTGGATTTATTCCTAATTTATTTTCCTTTGGAAGAGCATATTGGTAAGTCAATGCATACGGATTTACATTAGCAGCGTTGCCTAATGAGTCATTTAACATTTTTTCCAGTTCCAGAAAGAAATCTATGTCCCACAGGAACTTAAATCTATTTGACAACACTGAAAAAAAAAAAAAAAAAAAAAGAGAATTCCCTATATAATTAAAAGTAAGCAATTTTCAGAATGATTCCATCTGCTTTTTCAATAAGGCACGAATGTCTCCTGTCCAATGGGAAAACAGAAACGTCCTCACAAATGCTCTCATGACATTGGTGTTTAGTTTTAAGGAAAACAGTGAGAAACAATAAATGCAAAGGGAAGAGTGTGCCTTTAGCTGTGGCCCTTTTTCTTTGGTGCACTGTAACGCTTTCTTTTGGGGACGCTGGAAACAGTGTTTGCCCCCTCTTGAGATAAGCTATGGGAGTTTATAGATGAATAATGACATCATCCCAGAATACTGCTTGCAAATACCATTAGCTGGAATTAGGAATTGTTGATACAAGAATACATACACATCCACACAAATGCTGACATTTATAAATAAAATATAAAATGTATAGCAAATATTTAAGCTGAGACAAAACGTTAAGCCTGTTATTAAGTGATTACTAATGTAAAGACAAACATGACATGATGTTATCAAGCAAAGGCTTTACACAATAAAGCATCCCTAGCGGCCTTTATAAGGTGCTCTTCTGCTATTAGTAGTTAATAAGATTAATTGACTCATACTTTCTACATAACAAAATATATTTCAGCCAAAAAGTGTATTGTTTTTTCCTTTCCCTCCTGTTATTGCAACACTTCAGGTGGTGGTACAGGCATATGTTAGGAGACAGAGAGATTCCACTCGGAGTCTTTGTTGATACAGCAGATGTGACATTCGTGGACTTGGAGGGCTCCTGCCTCGGTTGGTGCTGCCAGGGGGTTCATGCTCTCTGCTGTGTGGTAGGGAACCACCTTCAGACTGGGCTGAGGGCTTTTTTCCTCTCCCCACCCCTCCAGGCCTCCAGTCCAAATACATATTCATGTTTTGGGCCCATCTCTGAAATTTTATTTCCTTTTTGAACTTGTCCTTTAGGATTTATTCAGTGAAGAGCCATGTGAAGGCACTTAACTCGTGCTTGACAATCAAGGGAAATTATATTTAGCAACAGAAAGGTAAAGAAACTCATTTGTATTAGGCATTATGAATGTTTAATCTCAAATTTGCTATTCCTGTAGTTAACCCTGTTGACATTAGATACTCATACTGTATCAGCGAAGTACAAGAATGAGTTATTTTCAGCTTTAGGAATCAGCTAGAATGAAAACTCAGTGTCATGTAAAGAGAGTAGAGATTACTTGTAGAAGCCAAATAACATGGCTTAAGGATTTTGTCTCTAAATTTTAAAAACATTTTATAATTAGTAAAATATTAATTCCCTAAATAAAGAATAACAGCACAGAGGGAGCACTGTGCTATTTAACTTTACTGACTATTGGGAAGACTTTTCTCATGAAAATTCTTCACAAATAAGAGTTTTGGAATTAATATTTTCAAAGAATTTTCATAGGATGGATCACCAAAACCTAATAATTGTTCAGCTAATGAAAGTACTTTGGAGCAAAAATGGTTCTATTAAAGCAAAACAACCTCCATTTGGAGATATGCTTGTTATCACCCATCCAGGCATCGGGAATTTCTCCCATCTCACAAAACTTGGAAGACTCAGTATCTTGTAAAAATAAATAAGCATTTACTGTGGTACTCTCTAGTTCTTTGGACTTTATTTAAACATCTGCAGCTGAAGATACTGAAGGGAAGTGAAATGAATCCATACCTAGAGTCATGCATAAAAATGCTTCTATGCATCTCTTTGTTTTGACTGAGGACAATGCAGTGATTTGTTTATAGGAAATGTCACTTATTTTTCGTCTCCCAAATCTGGGAAATTTCCCAGCATGTGATTTTAGCGAATTGAGAACTTAGTTTGGATGCACGTGCTTTTGGCTGAGTTTTTTGGCACAGCAGCATTTTGGCTTTAATTGCTATAAATGTGGTAATGTGAGCAGAGATCTCTGGTCATGATACCTTTTCAGAAAACCGCCAGTGATAGTGAAAACACAATTTACATATAAAGAATGCTCAGGGAAGGAATTTCCAGGTGAAATCATCATTTTAATTGGTAACCAACACAATTTCCTTTAAATGAAATTTCTAAACTCTTGTTTTTCCAACATTAAATGGCTGTAGGAAATCAGTTCTTTTTTGTCATTGCAAGAACCAAAGCCATTAACTTAAAAATATTAAAATGCTCTTTTTGTTTATTTTAATGCATGTCTTTTTCTTTGATTCTAGATCTTTGTTCTTTTTGCAGCATATACCCTTGTGCGATGTGTTGCATTATTGTTTCACACTGTAATTTACTTACAATTGACTGGAGTCTAAAAATAATCATCTGCTCATGTTTCTGTCCCCTAAGCTTAGCTATTAACGTGCATAATACAAGTCTGTCAAATACAAGAAAGATTGATCTAAGTAAACTAAAGGAAAAGATGTTCAAATGCTCTCTTTTAACATGTAAATTACATTAACATAATCTTGAATTAATCATATTCACTAGTCTGAAAATTGCTTGCCTTTTAATATAATGGGAAAGAACCTACTGAGGTATTTTAGCGATGATTGTGCCACATATTGACAAGTGTGTGCAAAATACAGTTGTCTTCTGATAGATGATCCATGTCCCCGCTCAGCTCTTAATTACTACTTGAAGGTTAAGAAGAAGAAGGTTAAGAAGGTTAAGAACGGGGCCCCTGAAGCGTGCCATGCTGTTGAGCCTGTAGAAACATCGAAGCTGGCGTCCTTGGGAAGCATCCAAGCTTCTAAATCAAAATGTCATCCCAAGCGATGACCCAAGGCCGGCTGAGAGCAGAGTGCCAGCGCGCAGCCACCCTGCTGCTCTCCTCACCCCTTTGTTTCTATGGGAATGGGGACCAAATGCATTGCATTGAGAAGGAGCAGCCTGAGATGCAGCAAAGGGCACACTTAATGTTTAGTCCAAACGCTGGCAGTGCTGTAACTCATAAAAACAGTATTTATTCAAAGCTTAATAGCTTTTTACCTTTAGAATTTAGAATGTGGTACTATTTTCTTTTATCAGTTTGTTGTCTGTACTAGAATAAAAGATAGAGAAAAAACCACCTCCAAAAAGTCAGCTTTTAAATTATAAGACTTTACATGTTATTGGGAGTTTTGTTGTGAACAGGCATTACATTCTGCCAGAACTCATCATTGTTTATGTCTAATTGTGCTGTCAGACAGACAAATAAGAAACAGCTGAACTGTAAGTGGGTTCAACACAAATTAATTATTGTGTAAAATAAACACTTTTATTGGCTTGTGTATCACTACAGGGGGTTACAACATCAACGATGTCATGTTTTACTGGACTAGAGGAAATGATTCAGTTCGAGGTTTGGACACGCTCCGACTGGCACAATATACAGTAGAAGACCACTTTACCTCGGTATCCGAAGCGGTGTATGAGACAGGTAAAAACACCCTTGTAACATTTTCTAGGTGCATTTCAGAGTATGGCTCTGGACACAGAGCGGCATTAAGGAACTGCTTTCTCTACACTTGCCTTTCTCTTAGGATGACAGTTCTAATTTTCTGCTAGATTACATTCTTGAAACCATACATACGTTTCCAGATGTTACCAGCAGAGACCCAGCTAATGTAAAGGTTGAGAGTTTTTGAGCATTTTCTTGGAGGCTGTGCATTATCTAAAGAATGATAAACAAGAGATGTACTCCTACTTCTACATAATGTCAGAGAGGGCTCTTGTGAAGGAAGAAAAGCCTGTAAGTTGGGCATTTAAATCGGAGAGAGACTAGGGACCCTGGGTACCCAGCTCAGAACAGTTCCCAGCCTTCCTAGAAATAGCCACTCTGGTTTTATTAGGCAAGTCGAAAACCTCTATTTAGCCATGGAAATTTCTGTGAATATGCTGGGTGCTTTTACAACTGCAAAAAGTTGGGCTTTGTCCTGGTTTGAGGTTGAACAGAACCAACTTTCTGTTCAGGAATTTTACATCTTAGCTCGGCCTCTTCTCACTCTGAAATTAACGGCATATTGTGGAGAAAACTGCCCGTTCTCAGAGTGATAAGACCAATGTTTGTGCTCCATGCCAAGGAACGGTGTCCAGAGAGGCTCTTCCTTATACTTATGCCTATAACAACCAAGGTCAGGTAACTTTGTTATTTGCCCTGTTGGAGGGTCAGAAACGGAAAAGCGTAGAGGGGTCCCACCTGTGGGGAGGAGTGGGCAGGAGAGAGGACCCAAACCTGACCAACAGGGTGTTCCATCCCATCTCCCCATGCTCAGTGTAAAAGCTGTAAAAGCTGAGGGATCAAAGGGTCAGCCCTACTTTCTTCAATGGCCGACGTCCGGAGAGGACTCTGTCTGTTCCTCTGCCTTTGATCCCGATCCATGTGTTCCTGACTCCAGAGCTGGAACCCAGTTCCCATCCGTCGCCGAGTCCAGTCTGGGACTTCGCCAGTGCCTGCCGGTGACATCATCCTGGGAGCTTGATATGGTTTTGTATATATTGTATCTATTTCATTATTTCCTTTTTAATTTTAATATTAATATTTCATTAAAGTAGTTTAGTTCATTCTAAACTTGTAAATCTCTTTATCTCTTTCCCTTTTTCTCCTGGAGTGAGAAAGTGGGGGGAGAGCATCTGTTGCATGTAATTGTAATTTGTCCTAAACCATGACAGATTTCATGCCTAGTGCTTGTCAGGGTTGTCCTTTATCTCCAGCCTGGTGGGCAGCAGAGCGCAGATTGCCCAACCTGAGATTCCTCTGCCTGGGGAAGAGTCAGAAGCATTTCCACAGACCTGCTCTTCTGCTGATCTTAGGAAACTGCTGTAGGAAGTTTCCACTAACTGCAGGACATAACCTCATGAAAGAGCTTGCTCCTGTTCATTTTCCAGGGATTTTGAAAGGGCTTTCAAAGAGTTCAATACCTGCCAAACCTGCTTTATGCTCTTTAAGTTACTCTCAGGTTCTTCATTGCTGTTCTTCACTGCATACTTAGTTTCTATTCTGCTCAAGTCGACATGCCAACCGAAAGGGTGATCTTTAAATGAAGACACATCCTTCAGAGCTGTAGTTTCACCAGAGGATACGTTACTCATTCTGAACAACAGAAATATAATTTCTCTATTCCATTGTTGGGTATTTCTGCTTTAATAATTCAACACAGGGAAATGTTATGACCTAATTTCAGGTATTAATTCAGGCTAAAAGTCAAAGTTCTCTGCATGGATGTAAGAGCTGAAATGAAATACGTACTAGTAGGCTCTTGCTACTTACATAAGTAACACCAGATTGCTTTCCTCCTCTTTACAGCTTCTGGGTAAGCAAGTTCAATCAAAGGAGAATAATTTTTATTGCTCTTCTGCCCAAAAGGATATTAGGGCCTGTTCACCATACAGGAAAGAGGAAGAGGAAACCAGCTTAATTCTTACCACTTTCTATCATAAGGTAGTAAGACTCTAAAGCTAAAAAAAGTTCAATTATTTTTTTACCAAATAGAATAAAAAGAATAAAAAGAATTTCCAACTATAGCTGAAGAGGCATGATCAGATGAACTGTGCTCTTTTCAGTAAATGATTCTGTTTTCCTCCCTTATGTTGGCATTAATTGTGTGTATATAGTCAAAAGATGCTTTTAATTATACATCTTAACCATGCAACTTAACTCCATTAAGATTTCCCACACCTGCTTGTCTCAGCTCTCCTGTTCAAGAAAGCCACATTATCAAGTGCTATGCAGTACTTTTAAAATGAAATCTCATAATCCTCTTAATTTTGTGTTGAGTCATGACTTAAGTGCTGTTTTCTACAGATTTTTTTAAGGGAGGCAGTGCCTACTGTAGCCCATAATAAAAGAAAAAAGCAATCAGGTTATGGAACCATGTAATCAATTTAGAACAGAAAAATGATGCTTTGCATTTCCTTAACACCATTAATAGGTATATGAGAGTATTTTATAAACAACAGTTGCACTATAAATAACAGCAATTTATAACAGTTACAATTCACAAGGCTAAAGCTGGAGATATGACAGAAGAGCTGTGTGTAGTATTTCTTAACAGAAAAAAAAGAAGCAATGAGGATTTGATACTCTGTGAACTTGAACAGACAGTACAGCAGCTACGCAAGTGAAATGTTGTACAGCAGCGCAAAACCCACCTTCACATACAGCCACTGACGGAACAAAATTCAAAATGTGGTCAGCAAAATTCCCGCATAAGTAACTTCAGTAAATGTAAGAAAAGGACATTGTGGATTAATCCTGTTTATAGAACAGCATGTATCACATAACAGTAATCACATTATTGTAATCACATAATAGTAAGTCACTTGTAATAATGTTAGCTAGACTGCTGGCTAGATTTTGGAGTTGATTTTGTTTTGGTACAGACCAATTTCATTTTGAACGTAGGTAATTAATTGCTAGAACCACTTCCTACATGTCTTTTAGCTACAGTCCTTATTCTGCATACAGTCTTGGACCTCAAAACCATGTATGTGCCTTGGTGGCTCTTGAGTTTTTATTTTAGCTGTCTAGCCAACACCACCTGTATTCTCAGAGTAATAAATAGTGATATAAAAAGCTTACATTTCTTATTGGAAAAATATAAAAGCAACAACTGTTACAGTCTAGCTTTTTCTGTAAATAATCTTAGAAATAAGGCTGGAATAGACTTTAAAAATCCACTTAATCTATTCTCATGTTGCAAGGCAAGATCGTCTGTATCTACAGCCTATTTCCTGACAGATGTTTCTGGGAGTAAGTTAGACAAACCTCCAAAGCGTCTACTTCACAACCTCCCTAGATGATTTTTTTTTTTCTGGAGATCATTAGAAGCATATTTTCCTCATGTCTAATCTTGATCTCCCTTGCTGCATTTCAGACCCTTTATGTGGATATGGAAGATAAATGTCCTGCTATTTTTCAGAAGCCTTTTCACTCTTCCATGACAGATATATCTTCTCTCAGACCAACACTTTCCCTCTTTTTAATTCATATAAACAGTTTTCTAGATCTTCTGTCTTTGCTATTGTTCTCCCATAGAATTTCTCATATTTTTGATGATGTGCAGCACCCAAAACTGGGTACCCTCTTCCCATCAGATATCCTCCATAGAGGGAAAGGTTTACTTAATGCATTTCATGAACTCTATTCCTCTTTATCCGTTCTGAGTTGATATTTGCTTTTCTTGAAGAAAATTATTTTGCTTTTCTGACCTTGTTCAGCTTGCTATTCTTTCTAGTACTACTTCTCCTTTATTGCACTACAGCTTCATGTTCCCTGTACTCTGCTTGGGGTGTTAGCAATTCCCATCTGAGTGTAGGACTTTGTACTTGCTTTTGTTGAACTGTTTCACTCAGGCTGTTTTTGATAGTTGTTGAGAAATTTGAACTCTAATCCTGTTCTTCAATGTGCTAATGCCCCTCTCTTAAAAGACACTTGGTATGTCGTGAAGTTTGTTCCTGAGCAGTAGTGGGCACAGGACAGACCTCGTGTTCCCACTCAATAAATGCTTCTATTTTCACAGCAAGCTATAGCTAATTAATCTCAATTAGCATTTTTAATTGGAGAAAGAAGCATAAATGTCATTTAATACTTGAGGCTAACTGGCTGTTGATAGCCTTTCTTCTGGCCAGCAACTTCCCTTAAGTCTTTCTCTCATTACTGCAACCCTTATGCCAAGTCTTCAGCAGCAGGAGCGAAGTGGCTCAGGTTGCCCAGGTCTGGTCTAACACCAAGTCTTCAGCCTGAACCCAGAAGGCAGGGAGACTTACGTCAAGCAGTCAGGGCTCTCAGTGCAATTCCCAGCTTAGAAAACTCTGAAGTCAGCAAAATGACATATTCAAATGGTATCATTTTGGCAGAACAGAAGGAGAGACAGAAGCATAAAGTCAGTCTCCTCTCCTTGATGCACAAAGACAAGACATTTGCCCTCTTGAAAAAGACTGCAAAGGGAGCTGGCTGCTGTTCCTTGTCTGCAGTCACTGCCAGGATTTTGATGTTTATGACAAATCCTGCTTTAGCCTCCTTGGGCTAGAGGCCTCATCAGACCTCGTTTGGCTGTGAAGTGCTGAAACTCTGCTGACCCCTGGCCACTCCACATTGCTGGTGTCTCAGGTGGGAGGTCACAACTAAGCCAGTGATGAGTTGCTCTCATTTATAACTAGTGATCTGAAAATCAAAAAGTATATAAGCCATAAAGGGTGTATAAGAGTGTATAAATGTTAACTCCTACACTGGGTGTATGTTCATCAACCAGTCTCTCTTGAAATAGAGGCATTACCTTGCTTTGTCCTACAGGCCCATCTGCAGTTTCCCAAGGCTCAGGAGATTTCTTAGTTAAAAATCAAACGTTTCTGGGATTTTCATTTCTTCTTTTTTGAGGTATGGTATACTGAGTAACTTCTCTCATTCCCTTTATCAGTTTTCTTATAACCTGTAATTGCTTTCCAGTTGTTATTTCTGAGAACATCTTCTTTGCCACACAGGGCTTACAAACAGTCTCAGAACCCTATTCAGTATAATCTTATCTGGTGAGTCTTTGGTCAGCCTTACCTAAGATTCAAGCAGTTACTTATGCATATGTATCTGTTACCCTGTTATGTTCAATTTATCTATCTGAGCTCATATATTCACTCTTTGTAAGCAAGGTTTTCCACTTCAGTTGATAATGAAAAGCTTTCTATCATGAGCTGTTCTTGTGATGCTTCTGCAATGCAGAACAGTTTAGAAAGAAAACAGTTTTGGAAAAGGCATGGAAAAAGTTACAGTAACATAAAACCATATTGAAATGCAATGAATGGAATGAATATCAAGGATATTAAGAAGAGGCGCTTTTTTTTGGTTAAGTTCTGGGAAGTTCTTTCTAGTATAGACAGAAGTACTACATTGAATGCACCCTCAGTAAGTTCGCAGATGACACCAAGTTGGGTGGGAGTGTCGACCTCCTGGAGGGTAGAAAGGCTTTGCAGAGGGATCTGGACAGGCTGGATGGATGGGCTGAGACCAACAGGATGAGGTTCAATAAGGCCAAGTGCGGGGTGCTGCCCTTGGGTCACACCAACCCCCTGCAGCGCTCCAGGCTGGGGGCAAAGTGGCTGGAGCTGCCTGGCAGAAGAGGACCTGGGGGTGTTGGTCGACTGTGGGCTGAACATGAGCCAGCAGTGTGCCCAGGTGGCCAAGAAGACCAACAGCATCCTGGCCTGGATCAGGAACAGCGTGGTGAGTAGGACTCAGGAGGTGATGGTCCCCCTGGACTGGGCACTGGTGAGGCCCCACCTCGAGGGCTGGGTCCAGTTTTGGGCCCCTCACCACAAAAAAGACCTTGAGGGTCTGGAGCGGGTCCAGAGAAGGGCAACGGAGCTGGTGAAAGCTCTGGAGAATAAGTCTGATGAGGAGAGGCTGAGGGAGCTGGGGGTGTTCAGCCTGGAGAAAAGGAGGCTGAGGGGAGACCTTCTCGCTCTCTACAACTCCCTGAAAGGAGGGTGTAGCTGGGGGGGGGTCGGTCTCTGCTCCCAAGGAACAGGCGATGGGACAAGAGGAAATGGCCTCAAGTTGCCCCAGGGGAGGTTCAGATTGGAGATTAGGAACAATTATTACACGGAAAGGGTTCTTAAGCCTTGGAATGGGCTTCCCAGGGAAGTGGTTGAGGCACCATCCCTGGAGGTGTTCAAAAGATGGGTTGACATGTGCTGGGGGACATGGTTTAGTGATGTTTGGTTTTTTTTGTCAGAGTGAGGTTGATGGTTGGACTAGATGATCTGAAAGGTCCCTTCCAACCTAGATGATTCTATGATTCTAAGTACACGTAAACACTTGGAAAACTTTCTGTGGCATAATTTTTTATAAGTATTTTTTTACAGGTAAGCTAAATAAATAAATATATCTCCACACAAACTCTTCATGAAAGGGTTTGCTTCAATCTTAGGAAATGTGAATTTCAAACTAATTTTTTGGAAAGCCAAATGGAAAACCAAAATGATGAACATGAAACACATGTTGAGAAGCCTGGCCTGATCTTTCATTTCCTTTAGTTCACCTCTGAAGAACAAATAGGAAAAGAGGTAATTCATAAGATCCTGAGTGTGAAGAAAAGACTGTTCTCTGAGGGAGGGACAAATGAGCTGAAATAACATATTAACCATCTGTGTTGACACCCTTAGCATCCAACATTAGTCAGAGAATTGCATTTCAGTTGCACGACTTATTTGTTTGATAAAGGTGGGAATACAACCTGTTCCTTAATGCACATGTTCATTGTAAACAAGCAATAAAAAATTCCATACTGAAAACTACATTTTCAGCATGTAGTTAAGGCGGTAAAATTCTATTTAAAGCTTTCCTGTACTATGACCTTAAAAGGTGCAAGAAGAGATGAAAATGATGCATTGGTAGAGTTAGATTGATGCGCTTGTGTGAGATGTACATCACACATTTTAGCTGGCACCCAAGGGGTTAGCATACATATTTCATGATAGAGAAGAATGTGCTCTTTGTGCCTGACTGCACACCCTGTGCAGGATACCAAAGTGCCTCTTACATAAAGAGTAATGTGGAGCAGTCTTTTACTGGAGTAGAGTTCATCAAAAAGTCCATAGGTAGTAACTGTTGGGAAGATGCTCCCGTGCTATAACACTAGAGGGGAATTTAGGAACTGCTGACAGCATTTGTAGAGCATCCATCCTTCCTTCAGGTGCCTCTGCTGTGACCGTCCACTGGTCAGAGGGCAGCAGGAAAGAGCAGAGATGCAGCATTCTGCCATCAGCCAGGAACAGATGCCATAAAAAAAATGGCATAATCAAAAAATGAACAACTTAGGGTGATAAGGAAGCCTGTTTAGGTTTATGTCTATTTCTCAGGCAGTGCAGGAATAGTCGGTGTTGATAAAATCATCAGTATCGTGGCAAGATCTGTACAAAGTGTCAGAAAAGCAGTGCTGTAAATTCGAATATTGTTTTTAGAAGCCAAAAGCCAAACTTCAAAGGCAAGTTTTAGAGAGGAATAAACTAGCTTTGTTTTTCCCTTCAGAAAGTTCTGCCTTAGACCCAGACCTACACCTGCTCAGCTACTGGAGAAAAGTCTATGCTGGTATAATTTTTATGATATTGAAACAAGTAGTCAGCCGGAGACAACTGAAAAATGATTTCTTTCACCTCTTTCTACAGTACTATTTTTATTTATTTATTTGTTTATTTTATTTAAAGCAGTAGAGAGAGTTAGAGTAGGTATGGAGACTATAGTCTGCTATCTAGATCTGTTCTTCATCTACAAGCTGGAGTTATTGTCTAGTTTTGTACTTCTGCCCTCTAGTAAGATCAATAAAGCCCAAGTAACTCAGCTTAATCTTCTTTTGCTGTGGGGTGACCTAAGTAGGATACCTCACCCTCTGGTGGGTTTTGAGTATGTATACCCACAGTCATTTAGGTTCAGATTCCTCTGAGAAACTGTTAAACACAGTAATTTGGTACTTTGGTAAGTGCTAACAATATGCCTTTTCTGCAGAGCATCTGCACAGAGATTATTTCCATCACACCATCAAATCTAAATCAGAGCAGTCGCACTGAGGTGACAACCATCACGGGCCAGAAACTTGAATGAAAAATAATCTCATTTTAATGCAATATTTTGTTGTCAGTAAGACTCAAGCAAGGGACAAACTTGACAATTTTGAGGAGTTAACTTGAGTTGTACTTGAGTTAACTGTAGTGAAACCAAGACTAGGATTCATGAACTTGTTCCACTTTTGATCTGACTGATGGCACCACAACCTCAGATGTGCAAGTCAAAGGCAATGAGATACAGCATTACTCTCTCATATGCAACTCATGTAATAGGAGTAGCATATCTGTTTCTTCTTAAAGATGATAACTTCTGGTACATGTGGAGTGTAGATGAAAAAAGGACTGTGTCTTCATTTTGTCCCATTGCTCATTTCTTTAGCATGATAAATATGCATTGCATACTTTTTCTCGACTACTATTTCTTCCCTCAGTTTATTACAGGAGGAGCTCATATGAATTCTATATATAGGTTGCTTCAAAATTTCCATTATAAAAACTCTTCTGAACTCTTTTGAGAAATGCTGACACTATTGTTATCATGCCAATGATGTATCTTTGGATTCTGGCAAGGAGAAAGCCTTAAAGTTAGAGAAATGCCTTTTCTTTGTTACCCGAAAAGCCACTCAGCTATAATCTGTTACCTCTCTAATTCTCTTTGTTGTTCACGTTGCTTCAGAAACTTCTGGCATCAGGAAAAATAACATGAAAGAACACAGGAACATCAAAGAGCTTGTCTACACTTGGAAATTGCAGCAAAGTGTGACTTTCAAGTTTGATTTTTTGAACTAACTTCCTATGTACACACTTGGCTTTTATACTAATGTGAATGGAGATACAGTTGTAGGGCGTTAACGAGGAGAGGGCATTGCTGTATGGCTGCTATCTGTCAGCTATTTCAGAGTTTTCCTTCTTAAAGGTAAGCTCTAAGGCTGAAAAACAGGAACTCCCAAGTGGCTGTGGAACCCGGCGGGAAGCACACTCCAGGCTCTTCACTCCCCTTTGCTGGGTTCATGGCACCACATCCTTCTCTTTGGACTGCGCAGAAACACAAGGCAGACGACTTTTGTGGAAGATTCAGTTTCCTACTAATAGTTTGCACCCTCTGTACTCTCACACCTCTGAGTTGATACCCTTCCCTCACTCACGTTGGCCGTGCCGTCATCCTTTGTGTTCTAGCTGCAACCGTGGCACAGTAATGACAGTTTGGGGTACAAACACTGCAGAAAAAAATCTTGTCTTTATATTTAAATTTATCTGGTTTGAGTTCTAGTTAAATAGATTGCAAGCAAAATTAATAAAATCCTTATTTTCTCTTAAGGTTTTAAATGCTTACTCCTACACGTTGGAAAGCCACAGATTTACAATTGCCTGTGTGACCTAATTCTCTTTCCCTAAACATGCTTTATGCTATAGTGTTTTATTGTACAGACTGAGTGTTTTTCCATAGTGCTTGATTTAGTGCAAGAATGAGTGCAGACAGAAGCAGAAGTAATGTTGCACAGTCAGCTGTAACTTTTGCACTCCCTAACTTTTGAGTGCTTTACTTTGGTCTGCTTACACTTAAAATCGATTTTGGTGGGCAAAATAACTTTTACTGAAACAACTGTATTGGTAAAAATCACAGTATTGGTAGAGGTACTCTAATGTAACATTCCTCTTTTCACATAAAAATGATGATAACAGCATAATTCATCTTTGTATCTCCTGCCTCCTGGAGAGAGTTAACTACAGACTACTGTCTGTATCCTTTTTTTTGTATCAGTCAGAGACCTGAAGAACTCAGTATATTGAATTTACAAAGAAGAACCCTAAGTAGCTTCAGGAGGAAGCAGAGCTGAGTTACCAGAGGACCATTTAGTCTAGCAGTGAAAAGGCAGAGTCAACATGACAGCAATCTGAAGTCAGATTAAGATTAGAAATTAGGCATTCATTTTTAACAGATTACTGCAAGAGATGGTGGATGTCTAGATACCCTCACACCAGGTCTAGATGTCTGTGTGAAGGGTGGACTCTATTCCAAAGTGATCGAGTTCAAAGCAATGGATAATTGGGGAAATGTAATGACTTGTAATTAGGGTCAGACTACATAATCTAGTGATTCTGATTTTAAAGAGTTCTATGAAACCTTATTGTTCTCTGGATGCAATTTATACAATATTTTTAAAATGGAAATTTAACCATCCATTTTCTAGCCTGGGGGCAAGAAGATATTTCTTGGCATCCATTACTTGCACTTCAAGCTTTTAAAAGTACTCTTCTTCAACTCCATGTCTCACAGCGCACCTGAGGGGATGCACAAATAGCCTGTCTGTGCATGTAATGTTGTTACAGAATCACATGGGGTTGGAAGGGACCTCTGGAGATCATCTAGTCCAACCCCCTGCCCAAGCAGGTCCACCCAGAGCAGGTCGCACAGGAATGTGTCCAGGGGGGTTTTGAATGTCTCCGGAGAAGGAGACTCCACCACCTCTCTGGGCAGCCTCTTCCAGTGCTCTGCCACCCTCACAAGAAAGAAGTTCCTTCTCATGTTTAGGTGAAACTTCTTATATTCAAGTTTGTGCCCATTTCCTCTTGTCCTGTCCCTGGGCACCACTGAAAAAAGACTGGCCCCATCCTCTTGACACCCACCCTTTAAGTATTTATAAGCATTGATCAGATCCCCCCTCAATCTTCTCCAGACTAAAAAGTACCAAGTCCCTCAGCCTCTCCTCGTAAGGGAGATGCTCCAGACCCCTAATCATCTTTGTAGCCCTCTGCTGTACCGTCTCCAGCAGTTCCCTGTCCTTCTTGAACTGGGGAGCCCAGCACTGGACCCAGTACTCCAGATGGGGCCTCACCAGGGCAGAGTAGAGGGGGAGGATGACCTCTCTCGACCTGCGGGCCACACTCTTCGTGATGCACCCCAGGATGCCATTGGCCTTCTTGGCCACAAGGGCACATTGTTGGCTCATGGTCATCCTATTGTCCACCAGGACTCCCAGGTCTTTCTCCTCAGAGCTGCTCTCCAGCAGGTCAGCCCCCAACCTGTACTGGTGCAGGGGGTTATTTCTTTCCAGGTGCAGCACCCTACACTTGCCTTTATTGAAGTACATCAGGTTTCTCTCTGCCCAACTCTCTGGCCTGTCCAGGTCTCGCTGTATGGCAGCACAGCCCTCTGGCCTGTCAACAACCCCTCCCAGTTTTGTATCATCAGCAAACTTGCTGAGGGTACACTCCATCCCCTCATCCAGGTCACTGTTGAATATATTGAAGAGGACTGGACCCAGTACTGACCCCTGGGGGATGCCACTTGTTACAGACCTCCAACTAGATTCTGTGCCCCTAATAACAACCCTCTGAGCTCTGTCTTTCAGCCAGTTTTCAATCCACCTCACTGTCCATTCCTCTAATCCACGCTTCCTAAGCTTACCTATGAGGATGCTGTGGGAGACTGTGTCAAAAGCCTTGCTGAAGTCAAGGTAGACAACATCCATTGCCCTCCCCTCATCTATCCATCCAGTCATGGCATCATAGAAGACTATCAGGTTAGTCAGACATGACTTCCCCTTGCTGAATCTGTGTTGACTACTTCTGATAGCTTTCTTTTCCTCCATATGCTTTGAGATGACGCGCAGAATGAGTTGTTCTATCATCTTTCCAGGGATGGAGGTGAGGCTGACCAGCCTGTAGTTTCCCGGGTCCTCCTTCTTGCCCTTTTTGAAGACTGGGATGACATTGGCTTTCCTCCAGTCCTCAGGCACCTCTCCTGTTCTCCAGGACCTTTTGAAGATTATGGAGAGCAGCTCAACAATGCCAGCTCCCTCAGCACTCGCGGGTGCATCCCATCAGGACCCATGGACTTGTGGGTATCCAGTTCACTTAACTGCTCCTTACCTTGGTCTTCCTCTACCAAGGGAAAGGCTTCCTTTGTCCAGATTTTCTCTGATTCTTCCAAATTCTGTGGCTCCCAAGGGCTAGCCTAAGCAGTAAAGACTGAAGCAAAGAAAGCATTTAGCAACTCCACCTTCTCTGCATCCTCTGTCACCATGGCACCCGTCTCATTCAACAGTGGGCCCACGTTTTCTTTAGTTGTCCTTTTGCCTCCAATATAGTTGAAAAAACCCTTCTTGTTAACTTTGACATCCCTTGCCAATTTTAATTCCAAGGAGGCCTTGGCTTTCCTCGTTTCGTCCCTACATACTCTAATGACATTCATAAGAATCTTCCCAAGTGGTCAGTCCCTTCTTCCACTCAGTGTAAACTTCCTTCTTCCACTTGAGCTTTTTCAGAAGCTCCCAGCTCAACCATGCAGGTCTCCTGCTTCCCTTGCCTGTTTTCTTGCTCTTCGGGATGCACCAATCCTGAACTTGGAGAAAGCGATGTTTGAATATCGACCAGCTCTCATGAGCCCCCCTACCTTCCAGAGCCTTATCCCATA
Source organism: Numenius arquata (assembly GCF_964106895.1). Classification (NCBI taxonomy): domain Eukaryota; kingdom Metazoa; phylum Chordata; class Aves; order Charadriiformes; family Scolopacidae; genus Numenius; species Numenius arquata. The sequence continues at coordinate 1,284,113 of NC_133590.1, read as the reverse complement.
GGATTTCTCCTAGCAGTTTCTTGAAAAGGTCAAAGTTAGCCCTTCTGAAATCCAAGGTTTCAGTCCTACTTCTTGGTTTGCACCTACTGCCCACGATCCTGAACTCTATCTTTCCATGGTTGCTGCAAACAAGGTTTCCCCCAACCTTAATGTCCTCCACCAGTCCCTCTCTGTTTGTCAGCACTAGGTCCAGTAGTGCTTCTCTCCTTGTTGGTTCCTCCGCCAGCTGAGTTAAGAAGTTATCATCAGTACACTGGAGGAACCTTCTGGACTGTAGATGCTTGGCTGTGTAGCCTTTCCAGCAGATATCAGGGTGGTTGAAGTCCCCATGAGAACCAAAGCCTGCGATTGCAAGGCTACTTTGAGCTGATTGTAAAAGGCTTTATCAACTTCCTCATCCTGATCAGGTGGCCTGTAATAAACACCCAATACAGTGTCCTTCATACTGGCCCGCCCCTTAATCCTCACCCAAATCCTCACTTGTTGCTAAAGTGCGTTCACTGTTCTGTAGTTCTGTCCTTTCTCACAGCACTTAGCATTGGAAACAAACAGAGTCCTGGAGATCATCGTTTGTTGGGTTAAAATAGATGAAGCCAAAGCTGTCTGACCAGAGTGTATTCAGGCATTACTCTCTCACTGATATTCTCGTTCAAAAATTTTGTTTACATAATGTTTTTAAAAAAGCTTAAATACTTTAACACTTCATTCTGAACTTTGAACGTTCAGTCAGAATGAAAAGACCATTCTGCACATTTAAGCTAGTAAAAAGCAAGCTTTTTTCTAATTGACAAGTGGCTGAATATGAGCCGGCAGTGTGCCCAGGTGGCCAAGAAAGCCAATGGCATCCTGGCTTGTATTAGAAATAGTGTGACCAGCAGAAGTAGGGAGGTGATTGTCCCCCTGTACTCAGCACTGGTGAGGCCACACCTGGAGTATTGTGTCCGGTTTTGGGCACCTCAATCCAAGAGAGATATCGAGGTGCTGGAGCAAGTGCAGAGGAGGGCAACGAAGCTGGTGATGGGCTTGGAGAATAAATCATACGAAGAACGATTGAGGGAGCTGGGACTGTTTAGTATGAGGAAGAGGAGGCTGAGGGGAGACCTCATCACTCCCTACAACTACTTGAAAGGACACTGTAGAGAGGTTGGTGCTGGTCTCTTCTCACAAGCAAGTAGTGGTAGAACAAGAGGGAATGGCTTCAAGCTGCAACAGGGTAGGTTTAGACTGGACATTAGGAAACAATTCTTCACGGAAGGAGTGGTCAGACACTGGAAGAGGCTGCCCAGGGAGGGGGTTGAGTCACCATCCCTGGATGTGTTTAAGAGCCGTTTAGATGTGGTGCTGGGGGATACGGTGTAGGGGAGAACTTTGTAGAGTGGGGTTGATGGTTGGACTCAATGATCCCAAGGGTCTTTTGCAACCTGAATGATTCTATGATTCTTTTGCCTTAGTTTGATCCACTGGACTGGTAACAATATCAGATCCTGCACTTCTGTTGCCCAAACATCACCAAATTTTGTTCCATTAGTGAGCTGGGTATCCAATTTCATTCCCCAATGAAACTCAATTCTGTCTTTGACTGTGGGCCCAAGCAGTGACACTGCTTGCGGCAGCACAAACGCTGTAGTGCACCAATGTAACGAAAAAACAGATAGTGAAGAGGCAAAGACACTGCATGTTTTTAAGTGCAATATAAGAGGTAGGTTGGTGGTATCAGAGAAGGTACCTCCGATCCACATCTTGAGCAACAGTAAATGAAAAGAAAAGCAAAATAAACCAGGTATCTGAGGTAGTTTAAGATAACGACCTACGCTAACTTCATAAAATTGCAACATACTATGCTAGTTTATATTCATCGTGGTAATTCTTATGAATAGCCACAGCTAAATACATATATGACTTGAAATTTCCTTGCAATGTGTTATATAATGAAACATCCTTTTCACACATTCATGGATTTATTTTTTTCCTTCACTAATCCTCAGTGAATTTCCAATTCAAGTCATCTTTAGTGAAACTCTGGATATGGTGACTGGGTGTTATATATTTTGATTTTTTTCCTCCAGTTCAATTTAGAGTCTTCATGTTAGAATTTTTCAGTGCTGTGTTTAATTTTTCTCCAGCATTTTTGTTAAGCTTTTGCTGCATTGTAATGCACTAAAGAAATACAGGTGATAATTTAAACAACTTGTTATGAATTGCACATTCACAATATTTTTTTTCCTGCTCTTTCCATAGGACGTTACCCAAAACTAGTGTTTCACTTTGAACTCAAGAGAAACATCTTGTATTTCATACTGGAGACGTATGTGCCATCAATCCTACTGGTTGTGCTCTCCTGGGTATCGTTTTGGATAAGCCAGTCATCAGTTCCAGCCAGAATCTGCATAGGTAAGAAGCCGATAAAACAGAATAAAACAAACCAAGGGTTGGATCAATAAGGTGCTTTCTTTATTGCTCGTACATGGCATCCATTTCCAAAAGTTACAAACACTTCTGAGTTCTATGGAATTACTTTTCTGGTTTGCCATCTGCAGTACATCATGCAGATTCGCTGTAAAGCCTGGCTATTCCTTAACTAAGAAAGTGTCTTTGGGAGATACAGGAGACCTGGAGGCAGGGGAGGCTGCTGAAAGCAAAGGAAAAAACTCAGTCATTTTGGAAATAATTTCAACATATTCCAATGCATGGCATGCACAGACAGAATTGTGAGGCTTTTGTGAGGTCTAATGATACGTACTAATTAACATGTGAATAATAAGAGACTTATAAGAGATTAAATATAATTAATTTCAAATAAAGGATATTCTGAAAGGGAAAGAATTCAAATTTATTCTGATCAGACTGCAGTTGGGGTGGGAAAACCACTCCTATAGAGAAGAAAGAAAGATTTCACATCAAATGGAGCTAGTCGGCAACTGCACTGAGCAAAATGATATCTGAATGTTTTAAAGGCAGCATTTGCATGGTATTGCAATAATAACGTGTTAATCATAAATATACATTCTAAGACACCAAAATCTATCTCATTTTAGCTTCCAGTCTTCTCATCTTTACAAATGTTTTTCATGAGTGTTTTTAAGCATTTAACTTCCGAATCACAAGTTCATTTGGAAGTCTTCTCTCCAAAATGTGGCACATTAAATGCAGTGGCGTTCTAGGAGTTCACAGGGCTGGGGAGAGCTGGCCTGTAGCAGGGCCTTTGCAGTAGCAGCCCTCATTGCTATCTGTTTTATCAGAACATAGATTTTTTGCATTCCACAGGTGTTACCACAGTCCTTACTATGACAACACTGATGATGGGAGCCAGGACTTCTCTCCCAAATGCTAATTGCTTTATAAAGGCAATTGATGTGTACCTCGGTATCTGCTTCAGTTTCATCTTTGGAGCACTGTTAGAGTATGCTGTGGCTCATTTCTGCACTCTGCATCGACTCAGTTCAAAGGAACTTCCAAAGGTATTTTAATTCTTTGATTATTGTCCTACAGACTGCAGTTATACCTGCTAGAAAATAAATTATCTTAGCACTAATGGTAAATGTATTTAAGGAAGTTTCTATTTTAGAATAAGGACAGTGAAAACAATAACCTCAAGAAAAAGAAAAATTATTTGTATACCTGGTGCTTTTTGGAAGAGATCAAAGAAACTGAAACACCCTTCCATAGTGATTCTCTCTTTTGGCATGGACTTATGGCCATTTATCAAACTATGTGCTAGATGTATCACAAAAATCATAGGCACTTGCCTCCCCAGCAATGGCATACGCTTACTTGTGGTTCAAAAATTTGATTGAGGTTGGTGACTTGATCTTATTGCAATACAGCAAAAAAACCCCTCAAAAACAAAAAAAGATTTTATCACATTCTCTTTATGAAACCTTCTGCACATGCATGGCACGTGCATGGTCAGTTTACCAGCAGACAGCTTCACTCATTAGGTGTATCAGATCCCTATAGCCTTCCACTTACACCTTCTTTTTCAACAGCTGCAGCTGAAGCTCAGACTGGGATTCACTTTCTGTTCTTCATCGTTATTATAGCAGCACTTTTTGCTGCTCTAATGAGCTTCTCAGAACTCTGAAATATGTTGAAAAATACTTAAAATAAAAAGGGGTCACTTCATCCCAGGCATTTTTTCAGTCTGGTGGTTGTCATCTTGCTGAAATAATCAGGATAGTTTCGTGAAGACGTTTTGTCACGTCTTCCATCTCCAGTGTTTAGCACTGCTTTCATAAGCAGTGAGAAAGAAATCACAAGGAAGTTGGAAGCTGATTGTCTGGCAGCTTTTCACTACAGAAGTGTATCTAATATGCATGATAGAAAAGAAAATTTTAAGCAGCTTATGAAATTTCTGGACAAATAGAAAAGTGAGAGTAACAGAAAAAAAAGCAGCAAGAAGTTTGGTTGAGTGCTGTAGGGCTAAACCGCCAGAAAAAGAAAGATTATTAACTATTTAAGCTAAGCTAGAATGGAGCATCGCAAATGCCTAAGTAAAGCTCCTTGGTAGGCTCAAGAAACAGGATATTGAGTTCAAGTGGAGAAGCTTAAAACAATGAAGATCAGCCCAGATGTGTTTTTCTATGCCTAGATAGTACAACAATTAATCTGGGATTTTGGCTGTTTGCATGAGAGAGAAGTTCTGTATGTGCACAGGAGTGTGTTCAAAGCTGTCATTAGATCTGGGTGTGTGAAGAAGGGCTGAAAAACGGACACAAAGCTGAGCCACCCAGTGGATTTTAAAAGACAACATCTAATGTGGGAGTGTCTGCAAATGGCCAAACACTCGTTTTGAATGAGGATTTGAGTGGAAAGCCTGAAAGTAGTTTTTCTTGGCAAGGTAGCATCAGTGACAATTCCCTCTGAGCATATCCATCTTGTGAAGTAAGTGGTTGTCGTTTTGCTCATCGAGCAGAAAAAAAAAAAAGGCTTATTGGAGGTTTGGGTAAGAAAATAAAGTGTTTCAGTGCTTGGGTGATTCAGCGTCTTTTGATCTGTGAAGGGCACTTACGACTGCCCTTGCGTTCGCCTGTCTGTGTCAGATTCCCTTTCGTCTGGGGCACACGTACAGTGCTTGCAGATGGGGCAGACGTGGGAACTCAAGGACTTGAAATACGTGGAGTAAGTGGAGGAACAGCCCTAAAATGAAGAAGGAAGAAAGACTTAAGTTACAGTTTTGTGGTAGACATAATGGCTAAAGGGATGGTCTGTCACTTCAGGAGTGTTCCTGCTGTGCATCAGGAGTGAGCAAGCCAGTCCAGCTCACTTCTTGCCCACACAAACATCTAAGGGAAGGGGCAGTTGGTTGGTCCTAGATCAACTCGGGACTCTGTAGAATAAGGGAAATGCCTGTCATGTCCTTCTCCTACTGTAGCCAAGGACAAGCACCACTTACTGGAGCAGGGTGCCGTGGAGAGCACACCTGACTTGTATTTCTCATTTCTCATTGTAAAACCCAAAACATCGCAAGGACAGAAGTAGCAGCTAAAATCTCATGTCACTGTCTAGCAGGTACTCAACAAATTTCTGTGTGAGTATCGTCACTTGTAAATGTGTTCTCCTCATTACCATATTCTCTTGTGGACACAAGTTAATTAGAAATCTCACTTCCCAGTTTGTTATTCCCATTTGAGAGCTGATATAAAATTTGCACTCATAATTATGTAAATAAATGTAGGAGGTGAATTGAAAATGTAACCCTCTGCCTTGTATAGAAAGTAGTTGTACTGGCTTGCTTTCTGGTTTGCTCTTTAAAGCAGTTGGTCAATGGCGTATCATGTTCTTTTGAAGCCTTTGGGGTCTCCAGTTTAGAATATAAACTGGTGAAAGAGCTCCTCATATCCACACTCTTGTTTCACATCACGTGAAACAGGACCCACAGAGACAGCTTTAAAGCGAAGGCCAAAAGCAGAGGAACCACCTGCTGGAAGGAGGGTCAGGCAGAGCGTGCCATTCACGTCAACTGCATAACGGACTGCCTAAACGGAGAGGTTTCCTCGCCAAAATCCTCAGTTTCTTCTCTTTTATACAAAGGTGTGAATTGTGCTTTTCTGTAAAACAGAAATTCTCCTTGGCCTTCATCTGTCTTTCACCTAAACTGCTCCCCTTAGGTCAGAATGGAGGGAAGTTTGAAAACTGAAAATAAGGTTACAAGGGCAGTGCTCAGTGTCTGTTGCATTTCTGTGCAAGCATCATGTCTTTCTGAACACTGCATAAGCTCCAGGTCTGCAACACTCTATGTTGAAATACTTTTAATCTTGATCATCTTTATGATTCGATGGAAAAGACAACTTTTCTCAAATCTGTTGGCTGTTAGATGTCAGCAAACACTTCCGTTAGTACAAACAGCAGCCGCAATAGCAGGTGCCATATACAGAGCTTTCCAGGTGACGTACGGTACCTTTCCCGGGCGCTGCCAGTTTTGTATCCAAAGAGAGCCCTTAGTGCCAGCTGCCATTTTCTTACTGACAGCTGAAATCCAGAGAAAACACAGCGTGACATTTAAAATTAAAGCCACAGGTGAACACTTGCAACACATTTTTTTAATATAATGTAAACCAGCTTAATCTTTCATCACATGCAATTCTCCATAGCGAGTTGGAAAAGCCCCTTGACAGTTCCAGTTTATAAGATTGTAGTTCTTTATAAACTAGCAGTTGTATTCTCCTCTGGACTAGCTTTCTCCTTTCCAAGGAATGCGACACAGCACTTCTGCTGCAAACTCCTTTCTGTTCCCAGAGCCCTGCCTTGTAACGCTGCAAACAGAATCAAGTACGTATGCATCATGTAGGGTATTTTCTGCTGAAGTAATAACTGCCTCCTGGGAAGCAGCGAGGAGTTAAGAACAGCCTAATAAAGCATCAGCCTCCTGCGAATTGTTCACATACGGTTGCGTGAAAAGAAAAACAGCACGTACGCAATGTCCTTTCATGCTCTGCAGTAAAACTAATTCTGTACAACTTCTAGCTGGCCCTACCTGAGAGACAAATAGACTCTTACACTGAATAATGCCCCAAATCTTGCCAGTTTTGAAGTACAGATGTTGTTTTGCTCTTTTTTCCCTTTCTAAAAAATGAGCAGTGGTAAGAAAGTCAGGACTATTCTGACAGGTTTCTTTATTTTATTAACTTTTGAAGCACGGAGTGCATTCATTAAGCTGCCACTCTGGTGCCTTGTTTCAAGCGGCAGGCGCTGCTGGCAAAGGCTCCTCTGCTGTCCCCAGCGATCCCCTCAGCTGCCGCAACTGTTTGAAGCAGAAGAGCAAGGTATTTATAACAGAGTTATGCCCCAAGTAAAACTCCAGGTTTGAGGTTTAGTACTACCCTGGGGATTGTCTAAGGTTCAGATTGGAATTTTATAGATTGATCCTCTTAGTGCTTTATCGGCGGATTCTTATCCTGGCCTTGGGTTTCAAAATTCTCACGTAGCTGCGGGAGGCCAGGCGGAGGATGAGCAAGGTTCTGTAGTCAGTGTATTTTTAGGATGACACGTCGTGTTGAGCTACGTTTATCTCTCTCAAATAAAATATACTGGATTTTTTTTTTTGGCAAATTGAAAATGAAAAGCAGTAATAATCCCTTTTTCTAGCTCCATCTGTTCTGCTTCACTGATTCACAGCAGTCTGAGGACATTGTCCAGACTCCACTTTAATTTTCAAGGACATTACTAATTTTAGAGGAAGAAAGGCTCAAGAACCGTGCCATCTACAAGTACCCTGGGCAGAAGAGCAATTCTGCACTGGCATGGAGATCACTCAGGTGGCTTAATGAGCTTTCTTTGACTTTAATAGCTGGGATAATTCTAAATGAGGCTACCCATGGGGCTGTACATCTTAAATTTTCTAAAGTTTACCCTTGTCTAATCTATTTCTCCTCATGATGCAAATGGGAAAAGCGAATGCGTCAGAGGAAAGAGATTCTGCATTCTACATTTCACAAATACATTTTTAGCTTTTTCTTGCTTATATGCCACTCACTGATTTGGAAGGTAATGAAATCATAAGGAGGAAATTATATGTACACCTGCTTGAATTAAAATGACCCCTCCTTCAACTGTACAAATTTAGGTTTAGTTTAGATACAAAGCTGGAGCCAATCTTTGTAGCTTGGATCTGCTGATGTCTCTGCAATACCCCAAACCAAATGAAATACCCCAGAACTTTCAAGGAAGTTTGTGTTTAGAGCTGAAGCCGCAACTGACGTCTAATCCTGTGTCCTCTGAGTCAGTAACAGAGAACCCACTGACTTCAAAGGGTGAAGATTTCATACATGAACTTCATGGCTTCGAGCCATTCTAATCAAAGAAAGAAAACCCACCAGAAGGCTTATACAACATTCTCCAAAGAGCTGTCTTGATGCAGTGAAACACATAAAAATGCGTTTAACCTTAGCATAACTTTGAACTTAAAGCATGGGTTTCAGGTCTTGAAAGAAAGTAGTATGAGCTATTTAGTATTTATTTACTTGTGGGGCTTGTCCCTCTTTATGACCCTCTTTTTTTTTTTTATGCTTTTTTTTACTTACTTGTTTGTTTGGTTTTTTTTGTTTTGTTTTTTTGTTTTTTTCTGTTTGTTTAAAGTAATTTGATTTTCATCACAAAGCACCAGGAATAGAGTAACCAGTTGCACAGTAGGAAAGTGTCTTGTATTCTGGGGTGCTTGATTTGGGGTGCAACCAGCTTGACTAGCTGGTCTGGCAGCTCCCCCACCTTCTCCATCTCCAGACTGGAGCTTTGCTTTACCCACTTTCTAGATACTAACCTTTGCCAGGATTTTTCCGAGCAGAAGACAACTTATTGTTGTGCATTTCGTGGATTTGCTGCTGTCTTAAGTAAACCTTAGTGGGCCATATTTGAACAAATTCAGCTTTGCTTGACAGCCTTATGAAAGCTTTTGCGGTAAGATGGTGTTTAAGTCAGTGTTTTTCCTGTAAATGGAAATTTTGAAAGCTGAAAGGAGCTGTCTGGTGCATGTAGGTCCTCACCCTTGAAATCAAGGAGCGAGATACAGGAGGAGTGGTGAGAAAAATCCTATTATTTGCTGCAGCTCTAAAGTAAATAGGCAATGAAAAGTGCACTTAAGTACCTGTGGTTTTGTTTCCTATCAGGATGAGGATGAAGAGGCTGAAGAAGAGAGGAGTGGAGTCCTGGCAGCAGTCGCTAACAGTTGGAGTGCCCCTGACAATGTGAACGAGATCAACTCAAACAAGAGCAGCAAAACCAGCATCGACGGAAAAAAGGAGAAAAGTAAATACAGTGGGTGTAGTTCACCAATGTCAATAATGAAAAGACTTTTCTGTATCTTTGATTGCTTCCATGTTAAAAATCCTTACCACATAGACAACTATGCCAGATTTTCTTTCCCATTATCATTCATCATAATTAATGTATTTTATTGGGTATATTATTTGTATTTCTAAATGTTTTAATGTGTGAAATTGGTTTAAAGTTTAGAAAGTGGATATGGGAGGGGAAGCTGTAGAATAATGAAGAAGTTGGATAAAGAGATATGAGAGGACATACCATCTTTTCAAGCATTTCTACAAAGTTTCTTGTTAATTCACTTTTCCGCTGTTAAATGGCTGTCATCCAAAACTGAACTTTCCTATTAGCATGCATGTCCTATATGAAACTATTTATCAAAGGCCGATGAGTCCTTTAAAAATATTTTAATGGTCAACTTTGTAAAAGAAGTGTTATATTAAACTAGTTTCTAAACTGCATTAAATACATTTAAAAATAAAAACAATGAAGTGTTGTTTTCCTGCTATGCTTTCAGTATTCAGTTCCTCCTAGCATTGTTAATAATGCATAAATTTTCCCGATTATATAAGAAAATGTGTAATTGCAGATTCAAGTGATTTTGCTTCATAGCAAGAAACAGCTTTGAAGGCATGGGCTACCAACATAAACCAAACAATATATTCTTCTTTCTAAGGTCACAAATATATGTTGAGATTCTTTAGAGTCTTTAGATAAATGTCCCATAGGCATCACTGTACTTTTCTGAGTAAGTGTGGGGCAGAATATAAAAATGGACTGGAGGCACAAAGATCCAGAGAGGTGTTTTTCCCAAGTTAGGATATACTTAGGTGTTGGCCAATCCTTAATGAAATATAGCAATTTATCCTGACATTTATACTCTGTACTCTTCTTAGTCACAACTGCCTGGGTAACTATTATGCAGAGGAAAAAATTGATATGCTTAATTTTCAGTTTACCAAATTCCATTAAAAATTTCAGGTAAAGAAAAAGTTTCCTTCTTGAATTGAAAAGAAAACCCTGGGTATGCAATAACTCTTGATGAAAAGAGGGTAAGTTAAAACTATGATAGAGATACTATACAGATAAAACTATGACCCACATGAGAGAATGGTTACGCTTGATGAAAAAACGTAACAGTCTTTCTGAGTGATTACGTCACTGACAAATATTATAAAAGTTATTGACATGGCAACCTGTTTCTTATACTGCACTCTGGAGGTTTAGAAGCACTTAGACCTCTTTCCTGACCGTACCTCTCTCCTGCATGTGTGGGTTGCATATATATGTATAGAAGTGTATATGTGCTTTTATAGACTGTGTACATCGACATTTATGATGATCCCCCACACTGCACACATAGGAATGAATCAAAAAGCCCCCCTGATATTGGGACTCCTTGATACACCTCTGTACCAGTGTGCTGCCTGTGAAGGACACCATTCCATGGGAAGAAGGAAAGTGCAAAATACCACTGTGGGTTAGATTTGCCCCTGCTCAGAACTAAATCCATAAAAATCATTGCACACTGGTAGACAAGTACTAGGTCAGTAAAATCCCCTCAGTATTTTTATTTTCTAAACAGGTTGTGCACTGAAAGCTTGTTTCTCTACTGCTACCTCTAATGCCTTTTGCAAGGCTTATTGAGGCAACGTGACTTCAAGAACAGTCTAGTGGCTTTTGGTACCTCGTGGCTCTTCTGACATTCATATGAAAGCAGATGCATTCAAGAAATCAAACCGAAGCTGCCTGTGTAAAGGACAAGACAAACAAAAATATATATTTTTTTTTTATTTAACATTCTGCTGTTGCAGATTTGACCTTAAACCCTTTATTCAGGAACAGATTTGATGGCATTTTTTATTAGAAATGAGGTGAGGAACTGGATTCTGAGGTTTCTTTCCATTTCTTACTCCCGTAAAGTTCGCAGAAGGCATATGGTAAAGCTCTGTACTTAGTTTCTTAAATTTGAAGTTTACATTAATCCCAAGTCTTTTCAGATAGTTATCCACACATTGCAGGTTACCTGTTGTGTAACACTAAATTTGGGATTTACATTTACTACAAGCATAAAGTAAGCATTTAGAGTTTTGTAGCTTCCAATTAACTTGGAGATAATTCACCTTACATATTGTGTTAGAAAGCTGTTGAAGATCTGGGCAGCTTTATTTACAGTGCATTAACTGATTACAAGGTCTGTTTTCCCACTGATGTGCTAATTGTAAGCAGAGCTTGACGCTGAAGTCTCCTATGTTTTCATGAAAGAATAGACTGTGCAGCCAGATTATTTATTATTCTGCTTTGCATAATTCTGCATTAATTACTAATTTGAAAAACAAAACTTGGTTTGACGTGAATTTGTGTAAGTAAAAGATGTTCCCTCCAGGGTACAGGGTAACAGATTTTCAGTGCAGTGGATGAAGAATGAAGAATGGCATTTAAATTATCCCATTCAAATATACAAAACTGCCCCCAGAAACTATCAGATTCCTTGGAGTTAGCTGGAAAGGCTCTTCTAAGCAGATGGCGTTCATGAACAATGCATTGAAGGCTAAAACTCAGAGACAAATTAGAGATGGAGAAATCTCTTTTAGAGCTAAGAAGGGGCCAAAGTTGAGGCTGAGGCAGTCAAAGCTGGCCTCAGCAACGAAAATGGCTGTTTTCATACCTGGACCTTGGACCTTCTCTCCAATCGTTTTCTGGTTTATAGTTGTCTTTCTTTTGCTTACTTTGATTTGAATGATGAATGAATAATTAGAGGCTTTCTCAGACTAATAATTCAGCAATGCCCCGTGGTATTTTGGGGCCACTTGAGGCAGGTGTGCAACTGGGGGCATAAGGTGGACAAAGCGGGTAGCAGCAAGAACTGATGATGGACCTTCATATAATTCACTTTGCTGTTAGCAGGAGGTGTGTTACTTTAGACATATCTGAAGGTGGCAGTCAGCCCAAGGAATAAATTTCCTTCCGCTGGGGAATACCTGCAAGCCTGGTCTTTCAGTTTAGCAGCCATCTCACAGGTGCCTAAGTGTTATGCAGACTAGAAAAATGTCTCTGACTTTAATAAGCTCTTTGGTATTATTTTCTTTCTTAATGGAAAAGTAAATCTATTATGAAAATAAAATCCTTTGCTGAGCTATTTCTTAAAATATAAAAATTAAAGATTTTGCAGATTTTAGGCATTTGAAGGCATTAATCCTTGCTACCTTTCCACTTTGGCAATTATCTGGTGTGTTTCTCTGAATCAGCTATGTCGTATGTAAGTATCTCCTGCAGCCTGCTCGCTGGGGTGGTAGTTGGGATGTTTTAAGAGTATTTGAAGTATTCCACCTAAAACAAAAGGGAAATACTGAGAAAGATGACTTTTTAGAACAGGCATTCATTAGCTCTCTCATAAACTAAGAATGCATTTGAAATGAGTATCAGAACATTTATTTTAAAACTCAAACAACTAAATAAATACCCCATCTGAATATTCCAGTCAGCACATATGGCAAGCATAAGATGAGGGCATCCATCTGTTGATCTGAGTAATCATTCTCAGCATAGTGGCCTCCTTTATTAGCAGTGCAGCAGTAACCTAAGTAGCTCTGTTTCCTTCTTCGCATGTCGCCTCATTGTTCGTGCTAATTATTTTAAAAGAGAACCGTTATGTCTTTTGGTTTGGAAAATGTATTAAAAAAATGATGCCCCACATTTTGACCCTGTAATTCAAAAAAGAATTAAAAAAATAAAATAAAATTAGAGATTAAAGAAAGCCTATGTGACAGTAAAGCTGATGACAGAAGAAGAAACAGAAAGATGTAAACCTCCTGCTTTCTGCTAACAGCTCCTGGCGGTGGCGCCGCGCAGCAGAGAGCCTAAAACACCTCTACCAGTGCAGTCTGAAGAGGCTACTGGGAGAACTGGCGCTGCTGGTACAATTCACTCCATGCAGCAGTAGGTGGAGCTAATTAACTGCTCTTCATGATTGAATGAGCAAATGTAAATGGCAAATGCTAGTTAAGGACTCTAGGGAAAAGCTATTACAAGCTGACATTTGTACTATGGTAACTAGGTCATGTTTGTAGTGACAGATTAATTAAGATCAGACTGTTGAGGACTCCTGTTTTTCACACTGAAGTTCAGGCTTCTCAAACCCAGACTGCTATTTCCATCATTTTAACCACCTAAATTGTTAACATATTCTTCCAGTCTGCAAAATAACATCATGACCACAGTACCTTGTGTTTTAAGCCTGAATTTTCTATCCTGACATCTAGGTTTTCTCCTGCAGGTTATAATGTTTCAAATCAAAGTGTTATAGTATCTCAGTATTTCAAGGCAGGCAGAATTGTGGCTGTAACAACAGTTTTCCTATAAATATTTATGAATCCTAAATAAATGTTCCCAGGTAATTCACTGGCACACTGCTAACAGTTGACAAAAGGATCAAATTAATTTTAAAAGCCAGTTCAAATCTTTTGGAAAAGTTTCCCTTGCAGATAGGATTTGTTGAAATGGTGGAAAACTGAGGGGTGGGAGTCTTTTGGGCTGATTAAACAGGTCGCTGCAGGAACAAGGTATCTCAACCCAAGAGCTGAAGACTGGAGTGGATTCTGTGCACTGTAGAAAAGTGGATGCTTGAGAGCACTTAGAGCAGAAGCTGAATGGATTTGCCATTACTTGTTATATAACTGGATAATTAAAACCAGGGGTCCACTTTAAAAATATTGCCAAATTCAGCTTTTCATCAGTTTCCTTCTGTAGACATCTTTCTTCCCCAGTTCCATCTGACAGTTAAACTTTCCATCCCCAGAAAGAGAAGAATAAGGGGGTGTTTGGGGGGCATTTCAGTCTCTTGATGTAAATTTACTGATATAATTTGGGTTCTGGGTTTCTTTCCAAACTGGAATGGACCCTATTTTCCCATTCCAGATCAAACACAACCAAAACTTCAGAAGACAAAAAAAATCCATAAGATTTTAGCACCATCACATGTGCACACAAACTATAACCTGATTGGTTTTCAAACTCAGCTCTGAATTTAAATCTAATCCAGATTTAACCACCGGATAACTTCATCTGTGTTAATGCACAAACAGCCGCACCGCTGTTGCTTCCTTTGCTATAGCAGATAACTTCTGGAACTTAGGCAGTAAAAAGATGTGAGACCAGGGTTATTCAATTTCTCAAAAAGGAAAGGAATGTCATTTTTCTGCTTTAAAGGCAGGTTAGGAATGGAGCCGGAATAGCAGTTCTCGCAGCACTGGCTCTAGCTGATGCTTGGCTACTTTGGAAGCAGAATAAGCTGGCAAAGTTAGAAAAAAAACAAACCAAAACCAAACCAACATGAGAGTACAAAATGGATTTCAAACCTGAATTACACATTAACATTCTCAGCTTGTATGCCCCTGGCCCTCATGCTGATGTTAATGATGTTGCTACAATCAACATCCATTGCATCTCAGAAACAGCAACAAACTTGTGAGATTTACCAGCGTGGGGAAAGCTGGTGTTGCACTTACTGAAATATTCTTGAAAGATGAAGAAGAAGGGATTGCCTCCTCCTTTTCTATGTCCCAGTTTCTTTAGGAGGCAGTTCATTTCAGCCCACTTCCAGTTCTGGTTTATCAAGCATCTGCTTTGGGTGAGTGCCATGACAAGGTGAACAAGAATCACATAACACTGCATTAGTCTCTTCCAATGCTTTTAAGCATTTAAATGCTAGTCCATTAGACTCATATGCTGAGCTATGTTGTGGGTGTAGCTAATTTAGTCCTCATCAAAGTGTTTTCTGTTCAAGGCAATATATTTTTGATATCTAATGAATACAACTGTCCTTTTCTGTGGTATTTTCCGTCCTTGTGAAGAGAATAAGACCTATAGGAACAGCTTCGACCCTACACTGTCAGTCTATGAATTGGTTACAGGGATCTGGTCCAATCCTTGCTGTAGTTTTATAAGGCTTACCTTGACAACCCTTTGGGGAATTTCTGAGAACACAAGAACTGACAGTCTTGACCTCTCAAAATGGTCATCTTCAAAATAATAATATAGCAGATTAAGGTCTGAGGAAATTTTGTAAGCAGCTAAATATAAATGGAACCTTTTTCTGAACTTCTTTCCCAGAAAGATGACTAAGAGACTGAGCATCATTTTATCATCTTTCCCCATCATTTATTTTCGTCTTTGTGTAAGCATTGTGCTCAAGTGTCATTCCTAGTACTTTCTGAGGTTCTTTCATAATGAAAGATTCAGAGATCCTTGTCTTTCTTTTTTTCTTTAAAAGAAAAAACTAAAGTATGATGTGCAAATATCTAAAGATTTTGAAGTCTCAGGCTTCCTATGCCCCAGGATAATTTTAATTCTACTGAACAACCTTTTAATGTGCTGCTGATCCACATTTTGCAAAGTCTGATAATGAGAACTGATAACTCTGGAGATTTCCATACATTACCATGGAGCATCCCAGATGGATGCCAACTACATAGCTGACCCTGCACCATTTCAAACCACAAATGCTCTCAGATGCTACAGTCTTATTTCAGATGGAACAAATGACCAGACTCAAAAACCTGAAACTCTTTGTTCTGTGACTGTCCTTTCCAGCACATTCCAGCTGCTGGGTAAAACCTTGCTGAAGTTTTGGAAAATGAGGTAATACAGCAGCTTTACAGATTTTTTGCAGTTGATCAGTCCCACTATGCACCTGCAACCAAAAATACTATAAGAGCCCAAAATGAAGAAGATCCAATTCCTTTATTTCTACCATAATATCCTAAAATCCTAATTTCTAATTTACCACTTCTGGGCCAATAATTTCAAAGCTGCCTTTGCCTTGGGTTGCCACGCATTGCCTTAAAAGTCTTTGGACAGCATCTACAAATTCGTTTCTGTAACCCAAATGTAGGTTACCTTTTCTGTAAGAAAGTGCTCGGAATGGTCTGAGCTGAATTTCTGTCCTGTCAGATAACTTGAATTACCATGCAGCTCTTTACTAGCAGAATCAAAAACTGTTTCTGTACCTTTTGCATCTCTGCATATGCCTGCATTCTAGCTCTAGCGTTGCCCTTCCCAGAAGGCTCTACATTGTTCTTTGATAAAGTCAGGTCTCCAGATGCACCGCCGTGCTGTACTGAAGATAACAGAGGGACAAGCCAAAATCATTAATTTTAGTGATATTTCAGCATCATACTGGTCCTGTGTCATTCCCGCGTACACTGCAGCCATCAATCTATGTTTGTCTAAAATGGTCCGTGCCAGAACCTTAAATGTAGAGAGGGCAGAAGAGGCTAATTTATTATATTTTGACAAGGACAAGCCTCGTCTGACAATCCAGTGTGGCTGAGTGCATCTGGTGAATAATGCATCCACTTCCTCGGGTCCAAATTGCTCTGTTAGTTTTCATGACCCTCTTATCTCTGTGCCGTCTCTATCCACCCTGGTTTCCTTATCACATAATAGGATTGTGCCTGTATCTTCCAATTTAATTTCTATTGGTTTTCACTGTGCGTGACGCTGAGAATGCATGCTGGTACGTAAGCCTCTCTCACTGAGAGGTGGGATCACTCGCCCCAAAATGTCCTGCCTCATCTGCAGTGCAGGAGACTGTTGGCCATGGCTTCTGGCTCCTCGTGTCTCTTTGGGTTTCACTTCTGATTTGAATCACGACCTACACCAAGGGGAACCTCTACCCACACCTCTGCCAATCAAGGGCTCTCTAACAAAAAGCTTCAGAGGCTTAAATAGATGGGGTCAAGCTTTCATTAGGTTAGATGTATCAATATATCTGCCCATTAGTCCATTCTACCTAGTTTTTTGAACCCATTGTTGTATTTTTAACAATTATGATATAGAAATCTCAGAGATAGGATGTTCCTACAATCTTTATGAGAATAGATGTCCAGGTCAGAGAGACATCTGACTGCTTCCCTCTGAGAAAAACGCCACAGCGTGAGCTTGAGTCTTTTGAAATCCTAGAGAATATATCATGAAGAGAGCACATCCAAGCACCTCAAATGCAGAACAAGCTTCAGTCACAATTTATACCTTCCAGACATGAGAATCAATCAATGCCGAAACACAAATCTGGAGAAAATCGGGCTTCATTAGCTCTAATATTCATGAGCTACTTCACTTCTCTGGCCCTCAGAAACTGAAAGCGATGTAGAAGGGCAGAGGCACTGCTCTCTTTGCTTCTTTTCTGAATACAGCAAGAGTTAGAATTTATGTTTTCAGCTTGGCCTGTGTGAGAACACTTTACAAATGATGCTGCTATAGCTATAGAAAAAGTATTTATGTCCCTAACCTTCCTCTTGCCCTCATTCTCCAACCCCACCCCACCCCACTTTCCTCCTTCCTTCATCTTTGTAATCTAGCATATCTTTTTTCAGCTGAATTTAAATCTCTGTCTTGGCGACATGAGCTAAATGAAAAAATCAGCCTGCCTCCTTCGCCTCTGGCCCTGGACGGCCTCATGGAAATCAAACTGGAATATACAAGGGGAAAGAGTCACTGGAAGAAATGTCTTCACTTTTGTAAAAAAGAACAATTAAAGGAAAAATGTTGGCTTGTAGCTGAAACAAATTTATTGTATTCATCACCTGAGCAGATTACGTATTTGCAAACCTGATTAAGGAGCAGGTTACTGAAATTTTACAACATATGGAGAAGTTATTTTTTCTAGAACTTGAAAAACAAAATAATGATCAGAAGAGGGTGCTCTCTGCTCATGCTGTTTAGGTTTTGTTTTGAACATTTTGATGGGAGTCTGCAGAATCTTCTTTCTTTGTTGGGATTAATAAAATGTCTTTTTTAAACATTTTATGTTTTTTTTTTCACTAAATAGGTTGCACCTTCATACTGCACCATGTGTAAAATATAGGCTCAAGTCTTTGATTCTAGAATTTTCTATATGCTTTAGAAGGCTTACTGTAATATTAACATAACCCATTTCACAATGAACTTGCTTTGTTTGGGCTCACACTATTTTCTATGTTATGTTTATGTTCTCATGCAGTCTGGTGACATTAATATTTACAGGAACTGAATTCCTAGCACCCATGACTGAGTGCTATGGAAAACTTTAAAAATTGCAAGAGCAGCAATTCATTCCAGTAACACTTGCATTTTTATGCAGGCATGAAAAAGAAAGAATAACATATAACTTCAGTGATCAATTTCCAATTTTTGAAATATCCCACATATCTAAGTATTTATGAACGATTAGTTGTTCTTTAAAGAAGAATTTAATGAAAATTCAGTGCTGTTAATAATGAGCTTTTTAGCAAAGCATTTGAGCATAGGGTTCACTTCAGGGAGCACAGTACATCAAAAATTATCTGACATTTGATAAGTTTTATTAAAGCAGTGTTGATGTCATGGATAAAAATAAGCCTTTTAAAAGTTAGTTGATATATATGTGCAGTTTCTTAATTTTTTGGAAGCACAGTCTTTTAAGGTGATGAAATTTTGCTGTGCACAGAGCACTAGAACACAGGAATAAGTCATGGTTATAATCCTAGACATTTGCAGGCTAAGTTTTCTTGTCTGAACTGGTGTAGCAGAGGGTAAATTCAGGTAGAAGGAAGGCAGCATGTCTTGGCGCACTGCAGCATTTAGCTCTGGCCCAGCCTGCTCATGGATGAGACCTGCCTGACTGATTCCCCACTATTTCACTTTTTCGAGCAATACTTACTTTTACAGACATACAAAAAAAGGCCTGGAGGGGGAGGCTCATGCTTCTTGTATACGACAGCAGTGATTGAAATGGATTGTAAAAGGATTCTCACTCTTTGTGCATGTGTATATATATCTCTATATATGTATATATATATATATGTACAAATGTTCCTTGAAAAAGCATGATTTTATGGGTTGGTTCATTCTGCACTTCAGAGACTGTGTTTCAATTATGTGCATCAATGGTCAGATCAAAAATCAGACCAAGTAATAAACAGAGCTCCTGCAGGTCCATGTGCAGAGAGGTCCACTCTTTTGCGAAAGAATTAAGAAAGCAAGAAGAAGGTAGAATAGAGTCCCTGCCTCACTGAATCTGTTCATATTTCTGGGAAAATGGCTGATGTTTGCCAAGGACTCTGATTACGGAAAACCTGTCTTCCACCATTTTAGATGTAGGTTTATGCTTTCATTGTTTTTCACAGAATCACAGAATCTTCATGGAAGAAAGGGAAGAAATGAAAATGAGAAAACACAAAAACAAGACCAGCTTTCTTATGAAATGTTAATCTGAAGGCACCATATTACAAGGAGTAACCTGTCACTGCTGGTCTAGCTATTTCTCTCCAAGTTCTAGCTGTTCCTGCACTTCTCAACATGACAGGTTAAAAATGAAGGAACCGTGCATTTGGGCAGCGCTGACAGGAGAGACGTTCCTTTCTGGTCTCACATGAATTAGTGTAAAGTGGGACTGAAAGGCATTCAGAGAATAAAACATATGAATTATTGGATATCCACTACATACTGAAGAAGGGAGGTCAGAGAACATAGGTCACTCTCGTAGCTACTTAGGTCAGCAATGAGGGTGCATTAAGAAGTCATAGGGAAAAAAAGGAACTGAGCCAGGTCAGCAGTAGGCCAGAAGAGATAGAAAGGCAATACATACCCCCTAATCACACTGATTGTGAAAGAGACACTAGAATGTGGAAAGCAATTGCAGAGGGAGGTTCACAAAATCATAGCTGACCTCTCTGAGACTTGGACAGGTAGAACAGATGTTAGTGATCTGCACTGCAGCTAAAACACTGCATTGCAGACAGGAGAACTGCATTTTGCCCTTAAGATCTAGCAAGTATTACAAATAGAAATGCGTGTATTGCATGACCGGGGAGCTGGTAACACACTGCTTCCATTGCTGCCTAGCAAATTTGGTCAGATTCAGCTAAGGGATTGTAATGATGTTAGCAGCAATCACTCAGTTTCCAAATGCCTGAGAGAAAACTAGCAGAAGTTTAATGAGAGCCCCATAAGATGACACCTGGGAAAGTATCAATCTATTTCACCTATTTCCAAGATAAGTTTCCACCCAAAATGGGGCTACCGTAGTAATGAAGATAGCCAATCCCATCCCAGAACACTACAATTTCCCTGTCTATTTGCCTTTGCGTTTGATGAGATGTAGGCTGAACAAAAGAAGAGTCTGAAGGTTTGATTTTCAATAGATTTTACTTCACGCTGACAAGCCAGCATAAGGAGCACTGTAGCCTCAGAGAGCACTGGATTGAGATTTTCTGAGACTTTAGTGCTAGTCCCAGCTCTGTTGGTATCCTTTTCAGCTGAAACCTCCCCACTTATGTATGGAAGTTACTAACCTTTCATGTAAAAGTCCTTAGTCTAATAATGCAAACTGCTATCAGCAGCTATATGTTACTCTTAAAATAAGAAAACAGATTTTTCTAGTAGGACTTCAGGCACACTAGTCTTCCAGGCTGGGGAAAAGGATGGAGCACTGGACCCTAGGGGTATCTTTCAGTCCTCATTTCTTTGACTCTAGGATGACCTTTATTATCAGGGCAAGCGAAGGCACAAAGACATGTCAAAAATCATACGGTGAAAATATCTGTTTGGATTTGAAATATTTCTCAATAGAAAACAGTGTTAATAAAAAGCAGGCAGACTCAGTTGATCATTATAAGCTCTGAATCACAGCTTTTTGGATGTGGAAGGCAAAAAAACGTGAGTATATTATGTAAAACAACTAGCTGCAAAATGTTTTGCAATAAAAAACTACCTTGTGTTTAAGGCAAATTTAAATAAAACACCTCAAATAACTCTCTGTAGTTTTTCTAGTTCAGTGGAAAAAGATAATTGCTTTTCACAAGAAGTCATCTTAGCATTTTCTCTGTTTGATGCCTCAGCCTGCAAAGAACGAGCTGAATTATTCTGCTACTGAAAATGTCTAAGGACAATGCGCTATTTTTTATAGGTCACAACAAAGAATTTATATTCAATATTTCTGCCTTGCTTTGTCTCTACCTCCACTAACGCTTCCAAAGCTAGCAAATGATCTGTGAATAGCTGCTCCTCTGGCCCCAGTATCCAAGGATGCAGCAAGCTGTAAATAGCTATGGCTGTGCGTATTCTTAAACATTCATATTTGTTGCTTGTATTCTTCTTTTCGCTGCCCCTGAAAACCTGACCTGATTATATGTACAAATGTAGATCTCTATTTATTGCCTGTTGCTATTCAGCAATTCTCACGTAGCTTTTATTGTTCACTACTAAATATTTTACTGTTCATAAAGATCCATGGTCTGAAAGCTGTTACTAAGCCAACTTACCTAAAGTGCTTGGCAATGATTTTACATTAAAAATTATCACCACTGTATTTATTTCATGGATCTAACTTTTTGATCAATTCTTAATCACCTGCTTCTGAGTCACTGCGACTTTACTGCAGGTGGAGTATCAACAGAAGAGCTGGTAAGTATCCTGCTCCTTTAAACAGTCATCATGAGTGCTTACCAGTAGGATTTTTGGCCTCTGAGGAAAATATAAGCAAGAAAACTGGAGAAATCCTTGAACAGGCTTCAGAATATAATATGCATTTAAAAAAACATCACGGATTTCTGCAATAAAGCTAAAGCAAAGCGTATATGACTGATCCCACACCCTTTGCCCCTTGTTGGTAAAGTCTGTGGGGATTCTTCTCAGGTTTTTTAAATGGAAGAAAATAAAACTTTAAAAACATCAGCAATTGGGTTTTGATTTAAAACAGGTATTTGCACAAGTTGATTTTATTTTCTCCAAAAATAACAACAACAACAAAAGAATATTTTACAGTTGAAGTTCATTTGTGTATAAGGAACCACAAAGCTATTTCCTCATTGCAGCGACTATAATTGTATTGTTTCAGATAACTCACAGACACCTCTATAGGACAGAGAACTATTCAGTACCATGGGAATTCAATCCTTTTCAGAATTATCACAGCTGGCAGATAGGGAATAAATGACTGAATGAAGGTTTGCGAAATCCTGTCCTATACTGGCACAGTTAGGGACTGAATAGAGATTTTGGGAATCTCTTCATCAGGTAAGATGTTTGATCTGTTAGGACTTTTCAACAGCCCTGTTTTTAACAATACTTATGTCCTTCTTTTTTCGCTTTTGAGATCTGTTTAAGGCCTATATCTTTACCTATATCTTTAAGGCCTATATCTTTACTTGCCAAAGACTTAAAAACCTCTATGTGATGCACTTCGGGAATTTTGTCTAAGTAGAGTTGATTCCTGTGCTTAGATGCTTTGCTTGCAGATGAACAGTAATGTGAGTTTAAAATATACTTGCTGTGAGTATGTAAGTATTTCTCCTGTAATCTTGCCAGTGAGAGAACTGAATCTGAGTCTATTGCCAGGTGAAAGAAGTAAAACGTTAACATGTTGGTTTAGTTTACTAGTAAAACCAGTGTCTAATACCAAGAATGCCTATAGAAGTAAGAATTTAGGGTTTAAAGGGGATAAAAATAAGAGATTCAGCTGTTATCACTGTTGAAAACCTACAAAATTAAGATGGAGTGATTGAACCATACTTAATCTTTGCACAAATGGCAAAAAGATCTTTCCTTGAACATCTGTATATTGGGTAACAGTCTGCAATTCCTTCCTCTTTCTTATCTCAACCCTGATATATGAGTTGGATGCTTCTGAAATGAAACATTAGAATGAAGGACAACACTCCCTCCTCTCCCCGCCCCCATCAATGGAAATACTGTAATTGGTTGTAATCAGGTGTGAAGCAGGACCTGAAACCTTCCAGCTAACATCTCGGTGTCGTGGTTTCAGCCGAAACCAGACCGACAGATGGCCCTTCTCCTCCCCTCTCCCCCCCCACCAAAAGAGAGAGAGAGGAGAGAAAGAGATAAGGAGATTCAGAAGTTTAGAATGAACTAAACTACTTTAATGAAGAATTAATATTAAAATAAAAATAAAGAAGAAAATAATGAAATAGATACAATATATACAAAACCGTATCGAGCTCCCAGGATGACAGTCATGTCACCAGCAGGCACTGGGGAAGTCCCAGACTGGACTCAGCGACGGATGGGAACTGGATTCCAGCTCTGGAGTCAGGAACACATGGATCGGGATCAAAGGCAGATGAACAGACAGAGTCCTCTCTGGACGTCGGCCATCGCAGGAAGGGGCTGACCCTTTGATCCCTCAGCTTTTATACTGAGCATGGGGCAGATGGGATGGAATACCCCAGTTGGTCAGGTTTGGGTCACCTCTCCTGTCCACTCCTCCCGACCGATGTGACCCCTCTACGTTTTTTCCATTTCCGACCCTCTAAGGGGGGAAATAACAAAATTGGCTGCCCTTGGTTGTTACAGCAATAAGGATAAGCAAGGGCCTCTCTGCACACCATCCCTTGGCACGGAGCACAAACATTGGGCTGATCATTCTGAGAACGAGCGGTTTTCTCCACAATATGCCGTTAATTTCAGAGTTAGAGGAGGCCTAGCTAGGACGTAAAGTTACAGAACAGAAAATTGGTTCGGTTTTACTTCAAACCGGGATACGCGGAAAAGGTCTGTGGAAAGATACTGAGGCTATACCTGTGGTGTGTGACTGAGTTGCTTATTCCCTAGCTCTCCTTGAAATTTTGCTTAGCTGGATAAAACAAAAGAAGCAGGGGGATAGCACAGAATAAAGAGATGAAGAAATGTTGAGCCAAGATTATATATATGTATGTATAAAAACATGAACAATACTTTAGGAAGGGGAAAAATATCTGAACTTGTAGGTGGGATAACTGTATTTTATTTATCTGTGTTGCAGCATTTTATGCTACTTCTCCAGCAGGTATCCTGCAGCTCTGTGAGTCTTGGGGAAAGGCTGACAGAAAGATGATGCTGTGGGGATTTCAATCATAGTGATTTATAATCTTGGTTATGCTGCTTGGTTAGTAGATCATGTATTATTTCTTCCAAATGACAAGCTGCAGAAGCAGGTAATATTTTTCTCTGAATTTCAATATTGATTTGGAATGCATGATGGTTTAATACTTCGTTGTTGTTAATTATTTAATTAACAGTATTAAAACACAGAAAAAAAACCCTGCCAACAGCAAAACACCAAGGGATTGTATGCGATTGATCCCACTTAGGAGGTGCCAGTTTGGAGAGACAAGCATGCTACGCTGCAGCTGCCCTGATAGTCAGGAAAAGTGCTACTCAATAGCCCAGTCCACCAGGACAGAGGTTTCCCAAGAATGGTACTTCTGCCTCTCTCTGTGCTAGTGTCCAGATTGCAAACAGTCCTGAGAGGGACGAGGAGTGGTTAGTCTTTACTACGCAGAGATGGATGAGAATTTAGTTTATGGGTGTCTCACACTAGCAAGCAGAAATTAAAATTTCCTTTTCTCAGGAAAGACAGTAGTGTTGTTTTGCAATTATACCCATCAACTACTTTCTTATCTTCCTTCCTTTGGTATTTCTTGTTTCTGAAGATGGCATCATAGGGTCAGTTGTCCCTTGCACATGAGGTCAGGTTGGTGCTGCAGAGTGAGTGAGGATTGTTTGGATTGATGCAGCTGCTTGGTGCCTTTCTGCCAATGAAGGACCTGTGTAGCAGAGATTGGGTGTACAAAATCTCAGAGGTGCATTTCCCTTCCCTCTCTCCCTCCTGTGCCATATGAGCCATAGGACATGCTTCCTCCAACGCTTCGTGAATCAAGTTTCCAAATATCAATGAGCTATTGAAGGTAAGAAATGAATTCTTTTGTTTGGTTGTTTGGTTGGTTGTTCTGACACTGGGTGAAGGAATCGGCTCTTTTTTTGGATGGAGAGCAATGGTAAGGTTCACAGCAGGTTACCTAGGGAACTGAGGAGTTGAGAAAGAGAAGGGGTGGATTTGCAGCAAAGTTTGCCTAAGGAAGGGTTTGGACCACTGATATATGTCACTGTTCTTATTTGCTTGTATGTATGTATTTGGTGTATGTTGAGCTTAGCACTTAAATCTTTGCAACCCATCTTGGTGTTAGTGGTAAGACCATTCCTATAGGTGTTTCTGTATTCTACTTGAATAATCTTCTAATGTACATAATTCAGTGTATTTACTAAGCCAATATAAATCATCTTCTTTACACTGGGTTCAATACCATTCCAGAAAAATGTCAATAGTCTTGCCTATCACAACCTTTTCAAATATTGTTTCTCACACAAGTAATTTAAAAGTTAGTCACAGGACACATGGCAAACAGTAATATAAAGAAAAATATGGCTGATTATATCCAGATCCATGTTATTTGCAGACCAAGTGCCTGATTGAATTTCCAATGGCATTAATGAAAATCTTTGACTTCAATTAAAGTTTCATCAGACTCTCAAGCCTCCAAGCAAATTAACTTATCTGGTAGGAGTATGTTTATGTGAGTGAGCAAGTTCTTGCTTAAACTTCTTAAAGTTTAAGGTCCAAAACACGTCTGCAACAAACAAGTTACTAAATATTTCTGATAGACAGATTCGATCAAAATTTACTTGTTTTCCAAATGGCTAATAGTGATTTGAGAAGACAAATTTGAGCTACCCTCAGTACAAAAGGAGATATTTTTTCACTTCTTGTTACGTGCTTATTGAGTTACAAGTGATGGCAACCAGGAATGACAGTTGCGGAACACTTTCTTTCTGTACTTCAAAAGCTTTTCATAGTAACTAAGTTTGTAAGACTAGACTAGGCAAGTGAGGAACGCTTACTAATTGCATCTAAAGACTACTGAGGAAGTCTAAAGACTACTGTGGCATGATAAGATTTTTCTTCCATAGATGGGCTTAGCACTCTTTGCTCATGTGCAGAGGCTGACATGAGGAGAGCCATGTCATGGCATTCTGCCATGCCCTGAAGATTTCCCATGGCTTACTCTGAATTTATTTCCAAAATGCAGCACTTAATGTGAAACGTTCTCAACGGAAAGCTTCACAGACTTTGGTTTATCACTTTTTAATTACTGTGCGCACAAATGCATTGACCTTGAGAGTTAGTGCCACACATCCCACTGGGTCTGAAACTCTTCTCTTGTGTCTATCTCTTACCCAATGTTATTAGTAGTGGTAGAAATACTACTTAATATCCTTATGTACTCACTTTCTCTGTCACTCTTTGCCTCTGTACTAAAATGAATAACTATTTTTTACCCTTAATGACCAATAGTATGTTCCACCGCTAAATGTATCTGCTAGCCTCCAAATGCTAATTAACCCACTAGTGAACTCACTGAGGAAATTAAGGCTATGAGGCATTTCTTAAACCTTGGCAGACACTGAGAAATAGCATTTGGGTAACCATTCATGTATAATTGAATATATAGCAAAAGCTTTATAATTGAGCATCTAGAGGAGACACACGTGCCTGCCTACTTCAGCTTGAAAGGTATGAAATCATTCGATTTCTTGGATCTGCTCAGGCTCACAGAAATATCATTAAGGCAACATTTCACATTAATTCCTTGGATTTAGCCTTTGGAACTTCCAAAGGATGAGTGATAATGCAGCAACATTTGCTGATGGATTGGGAAATCCATGTAGCCTGCATCAAGAAGGGATACGAGTTAAAGATGTTCCTCCAAGGGTCTGCACACCTGTAGGTTTAACACATTTTCTCCTCTGTAATTAGACAAGAATATCTAATCACAGCATGTTTCATAGATGCATGATCTTCATGAAATAATTTAGAGATTCGCAAATTTTCCTTTTTAGTGTCTTGTCATAATCAGGAATAAGAATTCATGAAAGTTCCGCAGAATCACCTAATCTCTCTTTTTCCTAAATGACTGGCATTTTGATGGCTTTAAGTAGTTTCGATATTAATCATGTTTGTGATGTCATTTCATTTAACAGGAAATTATCCCATTAGTCTGTGGGCTTTCCATATGGCACTACCATACCACTTTCCTGAAAAGGAGTCCACAATGGGTAGGTTTGTGAAGAAAGCAAGATCACTGTTTAGCTACAAAGCACATGAAGGAATTAGCTCAACGATCAGTCTTCAAGAAATTAATTGTTGTGTGATGTAAGAAGTACTTGAGGCTTTACGCCACTTCTTTTCTCATTTAGCTGGACTAGAGCAGAAAAAAACAAGCTGCAGACTGAAAATGTCGTTGACATTCTGCTTAAATATCAGTTAGTCAATCATGTACAGTGTTTAAGAGCAGGTACAAATCGGTTCATGCTGAAAAGTGTGACTTTGGTTATAATGCTCATGACTACTTAATTTCAGAATAATTGCAGACGTGTTCTTTTCTTTTTGCAATAATGACTCCCTAGCAGGTTTGCTCAGAAATTTTATTGAGAAGATACCAGAATCTCCTATAGGTTTTCCAAGTTTCAAGGAAATCTATGGTAACATATCACAGGATGTCTTTGTGCTTCAGTGAGTAAATTCAGAATTCCTAAAATGATTTCTTTTATTTCTGCTTTAAAGGGAAGAGTGAAAGTAATCAATGAAATCTGTTTTCTATTTATATAGGCAATAGATTATCAGACACAGGAGTACTCTTGCCTAATGAATTTATAAAAACACTTTGTTTTTAAGTACACCACTGAGAAATTTTAAAGATAACATTAATGTCAAGGACTTGTATAAACTTGTTTTAATATTGGTATGTGACTGTAAATCCATAAGATCTGGAACAAACTGAGCACTTGCCAACCATAATTATCAACAAGATAGCTTACACTGGAGCGTAGTTAATGTAGGTGGAAAGAAGACCTCTCACAGTTTATCTCGCCTTAACAGGTTTCATGCTATCTCAAATGAACTTGTATCTGTACTGTGTAAGGACGTATACCTGGGCAGTCACAGCAGAGCCGCTGATGTTTATCTGCACCCTGAGAACCACAGAAAATGCACAATAAAGCTAAGAATAAAACAACATTTCTCCATCTTCAGTCCACCCTCCTATGTTGTTTTTCTTCCCCAATTCCACTCCCTTAACAAAAGAGGCAAGGTAATGAATTGTTACACAATTCATTACACATGTGTCCCGTCCCCCCTGTCTGTCTGTTATGCTATTTGAGGACTGGGTGTCCATATACCTAAAGCTCAAGCCACAGATGCTCAGCTCAGTTCCTGGAGAAAAAACAGCAATTTTTTTGTGTAGTGAACCTCTTGTACAACATTGGAGTTTCATGCTATTTCTGTTTGGTAGGATTAGTTCTATGGGGTTGTTGTTTGTTGGTATTGTATTTTCATATTCTCATTAACTATTCCTATAGCTATGTGTTTTATTGTTCTTTCAAATATAAAAACATAGAATGTCCTCCATGAGTTTTAAAAAAAACCAAAAAGAAAACCAAAAAACCAACAGCATTAAAACAAGTTAGAGTTGCCAAATACAGAGTACGTGTATGTGCTTCAACGACGGTGAGCTGTGGATAGGTTACAAACAGTGAGGTGACTGAGCTGCAGTAGCTCTGCTTAATCTTGAAATATGCTTATTAAGCATGGGAGAGGAGATAACAGTTGCCATGGGGTCAGAAGGTCCTTAGAAAAGAAAGGGGCAACAGAGCTGTCAGCAAAAGGAGGAAAGGCTCCAGTCTTTTCTGTTTGGCTAAACTCCTTTCCATGGTATCTGGAAACAGAGCATCCAAGTCTGTCCATTGTGGTTAGAACACGTCTGGCTTGTTTGCAATGTTTTTAATCACCAGGTGGAGATATTGTAAGTGAAACAATTTGGTATACACATTTTTGTTTTTAAAATTAAGCTTACACCATGCTTCTGACAGCAAAATGTATAATATATACAATGAAACCCTAAGTTCCTACTATTCCTTAGTTGAAAAATTGTATAGATTGTGGTTTTGTGTATAAAAACTTTACCTTCAATGTGGATTTCATAGCCAATGTCAACTAATATAATTGCACATATATCAGAAGCTCATGTAATTCTGATAAAACCATAGTCCTCTTAATTTTAAGAAAAATATTTATTATATGTTGCATTTAATTACAACAGCCATATAAAAATCTCTGTAGGAATTGTTTGTAAAACATAGTAAGTGACATAAATATTTTGACTTGGAACAGGGTGTTTTCCCTTAATACTGTTAGTTGTTTGAAACCGGTATGTTATTCAGAGGTAGCAAACACATTCAGCTAAGCCCCTGCCCCAAAACTCTTATCGCCCAAAGCCAGAGCCCCCATGCCCCTCCATGGAGCCGGGCTGCCTGGCATTGCCTGATGTCACCTCTCTGCTCCTGTCTCCCTCCAGGCTGCTGTCTGTGCCGTGAGCAGCCAGAATCATAGCACCAGGGAGATACTCCCTCCTATTTTTATTCTATTTTAATTGAGTTTACAAGCTGAAAACAAAAAAACAACCCCAGGTGACCAAAATATTTTCAATAACCTCCAGAAAGGACTTTCCAAGCCACTGGTGATTCACAGCCATAGCTGAGAATGCCTGATGAAAGGTAATGAGCAGTCATCATCCCTCTGAATTTGTTTTCTGAGGCTTAATGATAGTGTGTTGGGGGTTTGGGGTTTTGGTTTTTTGGTTCCCTCTTCCCCCCACCCCTGCAACTCACAGTATATTTAGTAAAACTTTGTCTCTTTATAGTTAAAGTAATTAGGATTTCCACACAAATTCCTATCCCCAGAGAACATACAGTCTAATTCTGGGAAGAGTGCAGCAACAAGGAAAGTTACTGCAGACCAAAAATTAAGAGTTATCAGAGTGGTCTAATTAGGATATATATTGCTCATGTAAATGATGAGAAACGTTGAAAAACAAATCTGTAACAAATCCTTTTTGTGTATTTTGCTGATAAGGAAGCAGACCTTGAGGGGTGGGAGGAAAAGGGTAGAGAAACAGGGTATGTGCTGCATAGATGGAAGGTTAGAGAGAAAAAGAAAGCCCTTGCTGGATTAAGTTGCCAATGGCTAACCTTTTTACATCTGGTGCCAGATTATCAAGTGCAATCTCAATCCTGGGAGAGTTTCTGCCCACAAAGCACACTCACTTGGAAGAACTGCTTCATATGTAGAAGTCAACCAAAATCTCAAACTGCTGCTGGTACACAAAGCAACCTGTAGGTCTTCCTGTCATCTGTGATTTTAATCAACAACCCTTCAGCTAAGTTCATGCACTCAGAATATCACTTTATCTGACACTTCTGTACTATAGCATGAACAGAAATTAAACAAGCCTATGGGTTTTTTTCACTACTTTATCCATCTAGAAATAACAGACCATTATTTTGTTTTAAGTACAGAAACAGTACCCTGGACTTCTATTCATATTTGCAATAAAATCAGAAATACTTTTCTGGAAAGAGCTTGAGAAGTTTAATTTTAAGAGATTATAGGACAGCTCTGGTCTTCTTCAAAAGAAGACAGAATAATAAACAGACACAACTCCTCTTTCACAAATGTGATGCTGACTATCATTTCTAAGCTCGGTTGCTGGAGCAATTCCTATTCTATTTCCAGCATCCCAAAGAGCAATGACACACAGCACTCACTACAGTGCTCCCCACATCGGGAATGAAAGGAACAAGAGCAAAACAAAAGTGAACATGGACAGAATTCCCATTACTTCCATTTTTTAAAGTAAATAATTTTTCTCTCTTATGATGTTCCCCTGCACGTAGCTGATAGATGAATGCTTCCACTTACTTTAGCTGAAATGTGTTAGGTTTGCAAGAGAGCTCTCTATTCAGCAATTCAGCTTTTGCTGGCCAAAATTTACAAGTGCCTTTCACAAACTATTTTTTTAGTTTCTCTCTTGTCATTCTCTTTTGGAGCATCACACCTTTTACTTCAGGCTGTAAAAACTATTTCTGCTCTATCAGTTCTAAAAATTTTTGAAGATGAATAGTCAGAGACCTAGCTTTGAAAAAGTAGCTAGATTTTTCAACATTTTTGAGTTTCCTGTACTCTGCAGGGTTTCTGGAAGAATTAGATAATTTTATGGTAAAATTCTAAATATTCCAGTTTGGCCTAGGCATTACTATTTCACATTATGTGTTTTCCCCGTATCCAAATTATTTGCCGTGCTTTAGCATGTGTTGTTTTTCAAAAGAATGTAAAACTTGAGCATTAAGCTGATAATTAGAATGTTCCTTTTAGTGCACTGAACACATCTTTGTCTGGCGTGCTTTACGGAGTCCACTATATATGACATTGTCTCAGCACAAGACTCACCCTGTCTTGTCTTCCTGATTAATTAGAAACAGACTGTAGCCAGAGTTTTGACTGGCGGAAAGTGATTGTTACACAGCCAGGGACAAATCATTTTCCCACAGAGCCACTCCAGTATTCTAAAGCCAAGTTTAAAAATATCATGACATTTTAATATTTACATTCATCGTTCAAAAAAAAAAAAAAGAATGCATGGAAGAATCTGTAAGATATGGTATTACAACAGCCATTGTTCATTTTATGTCACTGTACAGAAGCTGATCTAATTCTTCAGTTGTTGCAGCTGGCAAACAACCAGTTTCAGGGCGAAATTCTTGCAGCATCTGTATACAACCATCCAGTACAAAATTGGCACCGAACTACAGTTATACAGGCAGGAAGCCATTTATCCTCTGTTATTTTCTATATGGTTTCCTATATAATGCTTGGGATCATAACTCTAGAAGCTCCTTTCAGAACTACACTGAGGGGGGAAAAAATCCAGCATCCCCACATCTGTCTTACGTTGTTTGTACACTCAGAGCCTCCCCAGGGGAAGAAAAGTTTGTAAGAGTGTTTCATTTTGGTTTTACTTCCTCTTGTTGTTATTTTCTCTGTTTATGTTTGTTTTTATTTCTACTGCAGAAGCAGACACAAAAGAAATGTTCCAACCTACCTTCTGTGCTTGGAGCCGTCCCTCCTTCCTGGGAGCAGTTATCCTGCAGCCCAGAGTAGATCTATTCTGGCTTTTCTGAGCTTCTGAGCAAGCTGAATTGCATGGAGACAGAGGAGTAAAACTTCCTAGATATTTAGGGCAAACCTGTAGATAGTTGGGGTTGTTCGGCCTGGAGAAGAGAAGGCTCTGGGGAGACCTTATTGCAGCCTTTCAGTGCTTAAAGGGAGCTTATAGGAAAGATGGGGACAGACTTCTTAGTAGGGCCTGTAGCAATAGGACAAGGGTAACGGTTTTAAGATAAAAGAGGGTAGATTTAGACTAGAAACAAGGAAGACATTTGTCACAATGAGGGTGGTGAAGCACTGGTACAGGTTGCCCAGAGAGGTGGTAGATGCCCCATCCCCGGAAACATTCAAGGGCAGGTTGGACGGGGTCCTAAGCAACCTGATCTAGTTGAAGACGTCCCTGCTCATTGCAGGCGGTTTGGACTAGATGACCTTTAAAGGTCATTCCCACTCAAATCTTTCTATGATTCTACGATATTATGGGTATAGACCAAGAATGACCAGACTCTATGAAACATGCCAGGCTGTGTGAGGATTATCATGTCTGTAAGCAACATCTACCCTGTGGAACAGATGTGCTCTATCTGTCATGCTGTCTTTGTCTTGACTGTCTGTTAACAGGGACACACAACTGCATCTCAACTCCTTTCCTTGCCCATGCAGGGAAAGCAGAGCACGCAGAGAGCAAAGCACATCCCAGGGGTATCACAACACAAAAGCAGG
The DNA here is from genome assembly GCF_964106895.1 of Numenius arquata. NCBI lineage: Eukaryota > Metazoa > Chordata > Aves > Charadriiformes > Scolopacidae > Numenius > Numenius arquata. The sequence continues at coordinate 1,251,280 of NC_133590.1, read as the reverse complement.
AGACAAGCCAGCATCCAGAGGCAGAAAGTACTCTGGGATCATACAGGTTATGCACACCTAGAGAGGCCCTTGCTTATTTTTCTTTCACAGAAAGAAAAGATATATATATTCAGAAAAAAGAAAGGAAAGATAATTTTTCCAGCAGCTTCCTCAAACTGAACTCGAATAGATGTCCTGGCTCCTGGACTTTAAGGGGAATAGGCCTCTAATATACATGTTCAGGGAGAATATCTCCTTGGTTGCTTAGACCAGATTGAATGGCCTCCATAGCTCCAGTTAGGTACCCTAATCACTAAAGTATGTTTATTTTAAAATTTAGTTTATATGCCTATTGTGAATAAAATTCAGAATGTGAATCATCTTGGAACCTGCACCATTTTTACTGCAACTTCTTACGTGGAGTTTTTTTGAGCATCACTTCAATTGCTGCATTTTTAGGACAACTGTCACCAGGATTATATGTTTTATAAGAAATGATAGAACTCTTCAGAGTCCCGTAAAGGACAATTTATTCAATGAATCTATAATTTTCTCTTTTTTTAACCCATTATGTAACATTAATTTAGTAGAAAGTTGATGTCATTTTTTAAAGATTTCTAAAGGTGCAGACACGTTCTGTTGTTCAGTAGCACCTAATGCCCTGACATCCATGGATACTAGCGTCTCTCAGAATTACGTGACAGTTGTATCTTCTGTGGATCAGTCACAAGCATAACACAAACAGAACAGTAACATTTTGTACAGCATAACATGGAAAAGATTTGTAGTCCTGAATTTCTTTATACTTGTCTACAATACCAAGTGAAGCATTTCTGGGGCAGCACCTTTTTTGGTGTTTATTTGTAATAACATTTTCCAGTGCAACTGCGAAATCTCTTCCTATGTATAAAAATAATTCAAAATGTGTGTATGGGGCACTTAACAGAGGTATGTTTTGTTCTCTGTGTCTTTTAAAATGGCTTTGTTTAAATATGGTACAGTGCTCTGGTGTGGATTCTTTAGTCAGCTTAAATTAAAGTTATATAGTCAGCTAAATTAAAGTTATTTTGTAGCTGGCACTTGTTTGCTGCTAACAAGCAGCTACAAAGAATGGTATGTTTGTACAGCAATTGCTTAAAGTATTTGGGAAAGACTGTACCTTTCTCCATCAGGTAACAGAAACATCAAGTGGACTTAGGGGGGAAAAAAAGTGATGAAAGGAAGCTTATAAAGATATATTTCTACGGCTAGCACTTTCATCGGGTTTTGGACCAAGTCCCTCAGCTGCACTCCTGGTGAAAAGTTGCATCCTGTTATGTGATTTCCAAATCTCGAGTGCAGATGTGCCATTTCTTAGAAACATCACAAGTTATTTGCTCAAAGAGAGAATCAAATCTGTGTGAATTCATTAAGTCAAACACAGGACTGTAAGTATGCATGATGAACCATATGTTTGTCTAAAGGAATGCTGAATTGAATGAATGTTTACACAAGTAAATAGATGTGCACACAAGTGACATATCACAAATATCATTAAGAGATACTGCACATCCCTTCTAGAATCCAATCCCTTTCTTTACCCATAAGCTGGAGACCAAACTTAATTAAACTGTAGTAAGTTATTTTCCTGTGTGAAAATGATTTTTTAGTACTTCCTCCTGCTACAGCCGCAGGTTTCCACAAAATGAGCACTGAACTGTCACATAACCCTTCGGTTAGGAAAAGTAAATACGCATACACACTGAAGCTAAAACAGACTTTGTTTTTTCATAAGCTTTTATAGTCTCATGTGAAGTACAGAAGCAACAGCCGGGAGTATTAACATACATCCTACTCACAGTGCAAGTCTTCCACCCATCTGTAGAACAGATATAATCACATTCATTAGGTTTTGTGAGATTTCATTTGTATTTGTATTATTTAACTCTTTGATATACCTAGTTATAAACTGGGAGTAAGGTAACAAATTTTAATTGCTTCATCTTCTCTCATGGGTGTCTTTCCAACTTATTAAGATATTTTTCCTCTATTCTGATGAGGATTTGAAATCTAAAAGACTATGGTTCCAGCACCTGTCTGTAGGATACATCATCCGCTTTCAGCTGATATTACAAATGTGTCATACTCATTAAGCTGAAAACGTGCCCAATTTTACTTTAAAAGAGCAGATGTTTAAGAATTGGGACTTTCCAAGCCCCATATGGCATTAGCCCAACAGTAAATTCTTTTTCTGCAACTGTGAAAGCATCATGTTCCTGGAAGAAGTTAGAGGACAATGGAAGTCTGTGGGATGAAGCCTGAGATGGAAAGATGCAAAAATGATCAGACATACATAAGTGAATCATACATGTATTTGCAAATTCGAAGCAAATATAACTACCACTTAAAGTTGCACAAGAACGTGCTTTAGGTTATACCGGCTAGTAGGTTTTGTGGTATGTGTTTTAGAGACCGGTTGTGCTAATATTCAGGTTATGACTAAATGCAAGAACATGAGAGCAGCTGCATTAGGTCAGATCAAAGTTCCATATCTGTTTCACACTGCCTACAGAAAGCAAATGTCCAGAAAGTAACATCAGACAGGGCAAGCATATAGGACACTTCCCTTCTGAGAGACTCTAGCCACTAGCAATTCAACATCTTTCTGAACCAGATATTGTTTCTACCTGTTTAATAATCCTCAATGGGCTTTTTTTTTTTTCTGTTTTACCTTTCATTAACTCGTCCAGTCGCTTTCAACCCATATAAATTATTTCCTTCTACATCAGAGGCTGCAAAGAGCTAACTACAGTCCCACTCTGTCAAGTGGGACCCTGGGTTGCTTTAGTAGTAGAGAGAAGCTTTAAATTACTGTAAGAAAGCAATTATCTCTGTTTCTATATCAAAGGCCATAAAATAATTATTCCCATGCATAATTTACTGATGTTAACAGGAAATGTGCAACTAGATTTACACTGGGGTTTCATCCTTAGAATAGATACGTGATTTTGATTAGAAGGTTTCTGTCATCTGTGTGATACACTTTATGCAGTGGAAGTTGATCGTGTATTACCCTAATAGCAACAGATAATGTCAATGATGTATACATCCTACGTGAAGTAACAAAATTGTCATGGCTCTTAACTGTGTGCATCAATTATGCATCATCCCCATGAACTGAACTTCCATACCAATGTAGAAAAAGTATAGTAACAGTACTTTGTGACCCAGGAGGTGATGGTGACCAGGCAGCTAGAATGACAAGGTAGCACACCTGCTGGAGATGTGAGAAGGATGGCAAGGATTAATGAATGTAAAGAAATGTCAAGAAGACAAAAAAAAAAAGTGTGACAGCAAAAGAGCTAAATTAATCTTTTTGCATTGGTGCTTTTGGAAAAATGAGTTTGAGGAAGTTCTGACCACAGGGAGATATCTTTGAGGAGTTGTCAGATTGCAGTGTCCATAGAACTACCTTGAGAAAAAAATAACAAAAAGAATAGTGATAAATCCTGACAATCAGGAAGACCTAATAAAGTTGTCTGGCAGCAGACCCAAAATAGACAAAAGAAAGAATGTTTCTCAGAACATGCAATTTAGCTTTAGAACTCATTGTCACCCCACTTAGTAAATGCAAATGTGTTAACGGGTTCATAAGGTAATTAATTCAGTGATGAAAAAAGACCCATGTGTCATAGTTTAACCCAGCTGCCAATTAGGACCTTGCAACCACTCACTCACTCCCTCTTCCCCCCTGAAGGTTGGGGAGAAGAGAGAGAAAAGGAGGTGAAAGGGCAACCCCCCCCAAAACTCATGGGCTGAGATAAATAGTTTAATACAACAGTTACAGAAAAGGAAAATAATAATGGTAAAAGAATATACAAGACACAAGTCACTCTCACCGCCCAGTGAATTGGTTGCCCAGCCTGACCTGAGCAGAGATTGCGGATTCTCCCCCTCCGGCCAATCCACGTTTATACACTGAGCGTGATGTCTATGATAGAGAAGATTCCACTGGCCATACTATTGTTATGTCTATGCTCCTTCTCATCTTCTATGGGAAGCTGAAAGGAGTCCTTGAAAAGTATAAACATCGCTTAGCAACAACTAAAACAGTATGCATTATTAACATTCCTTTCACAGCAATCACTAGAAAGAAAATTAACTCTTTCCCAGCTGAAACCAGGACACCATCAAAGGTTATTAAGCAGAGTTATACTGATGCAACCTCAAACTCAAGCAGTCTCTAAACCATAGATACATGAAAGTTGGGAGCAGGTACTGCAAGAATCATCACTCTACAGTTGCACCATTTCTTAAGCATCACTATTAAAGAAAAGATTACATGTTAGGTGGGTCTTTGGTCTAATCCATCTCAGTTGCTCTTGTGCTCCAGAAAATGGTAGATGGATGGGCATAGGCTCTTTATTATAAAGCAAGAAAGGCTTTTTGTATTTTTGACTGCAATACAAATTCTTGTAAGTAAGAATCATCACATAATTAATAATAGATGTACATTTTCAGTCTGGTGAGCTTTCACATTGTCATCTCCTCTTTTAAGAATAAAGAATGTACTGCATGTATAGAAAGAAAAAGACAATTAAGAGAGTGATTATTTCTGTTTGCACAGTAGTTAAAAATTGCTGTACAAATATTATTTGTGATCTTCATTCATACTGTGCTGGAAAGATACAGCTGTTTCAACAAAGCAGATAAGTATGTGGTGAAATAGGAAACAAACTTGCTGGGAAAAAAGTAAAAATCTATATTATGTAAACTGTATGCTCTGAGGAGACAAGCTTCTTTCTTCTGTCTCCACACTGTTTCATTTTATGAGTTTTTTTTTTTTCAGTACCTGTAGTCAAAGGATGACTCTCTGTTTTATGCAATTAGTATGTGTTCCATTATGCAAGATGCACAAATATTGGGCTAGTGCACATGAATATAAGAGACATTTGTGAATTCTGTGTTAATATGCAAAATATTGAAATGTTTCTACTGAGGCTTTGAAGGCAGAATTCAATTGATGACAGGGTTTTTTACCTGTAGTCTATTAAAGAAAACACTTATTTCATTCAGCTTCTATAAAGCAAAGCTAGTTTGATTAAATTTTAAATTTACTTTTTTGCTCAGCAACAATGAACAGGTAATAGGACAGCAAACCTGTAGTTTCCTGGATTCTCCTTCTTGCCCTTGTTGAATGTGAGTGGTGTCTCTTTACCCAGTCACCAGGGATATTCCTGACTGCCACAACCTGCCAAAGATGATAGAAAGTCACTATGTGACAACGGCAGACAGCTCCCTCAGCTCCTTGGATGTGTCCTATTCAGTTCCGTAGACTTGTGTTATGTTCAGTTTGCTTAAGAGGTCTACAACCCAATTTTTGTTTACTGTGCATGGTAACTCATCCTCTGAACTCTACCACAAGCCAATTAGAGCTGGAAAGTCTGAGAAAAACCTTGTCAGTAAAGACTGAGACAAAGAATGTACCAAGCAACTCAGCCTTTTTTGTATTTTTTGTCACTAGGATATAGCAGCCCCATTTCCCTTAGCCTTCCTCTTGTTCCAGTCACACTGTAGGAATCTTCCTTGCTGCCCTTCATGTTTCTCACCAATTTTGTCCCTCCCCAGTGGATGTTTGGCATGCCTGGTTCTAGCCCTGCATGCTCAGGATAGGTTTCTTTACTCCTCCTGGGTATATGTCCTTACGTTTACTCTCTATATGCTTTCTTTTGTGTTGGAGCCCAGCCAGGATTTCCTTTGTCTCTCCTGCCAGCTGTTCTCAGCTTCCTGCCCATCAGGACACTGTTCTGCTCTGAAGAGGTTGTCCTTAAGGATCAACCAGATCTCTTGGGCCCTTCGCCCTTCAGGGTAGCCTCCTGAGGGATCTTGTCTACCAGTTCCCTGACCAAATCCTAAACTAACCTAACTTTAGGTCCTACCCAAAGAGTCTGTGTCTTTCCATCACAGTTCTGTATCCCTCTGATTCCAGAAATAATGAGCTGTGCAACTGCGCACAGGCTTCTAACTCCTGTTTGTTTCCCACACTGTGGGCATGTGTATACTGGCGCTTGGAAACGATCCCCACTCATGATGCTTTCTCAAGGGATGTGTGACAGCTTTCCCCACTGGGTGGTCCCCTTGGTCACTGTTTCTTGGCCCCTGTTTCTCCATTTCTCTTCAGACTTAGATATCCACTCCTACCCTCCCACACCCCAAAATATTAATAGTTTAAAACCATGCTCATGAGGTTATAGGTCATGCCTATTGGAAACAATCATCTTGCCCCACTTTGTCAGGCAGGTCCCACCTAACATATTTTCTAGCTTCAAGGTTGATAAATAAAGGATGTAGATAAATAATTTTTCTTGCACCGCTAATCTTGACCTTCATCCATTTAAACATCTACCTGTCCATTTTACTCTTGATCCTTGCAGCTAAGCTCTATTAAAAAAATAGAATTAAAAAAAATGACATCAGGATGCAAATGTCTTTTCACACACAATCTGGATCCAAATAAATGGTTATTTTTTCTTAAATGTTATACTTCATTGTTTTAAATGTACCTCATTATTCATGATGGTCCTTATACTTTCTGCTGGGGGGAGATGTAACTATATAGTACTAACACCATACTAGTGCAGTGGATTTTATTTAAAAATTGCCTTCCTGTTGTTTCTGATGTGATTTATTTTTATGGTAGGTTGTATATTTAAATATGGGTGAGGAAAAAGTTCTCTCTCAAAATAACCATAACCTTTTTGTTTATTGTCAGAAACTGTCATTTACCATGAGGTTATCACTTTTTCCATCCTCCTGGGCATACATTATGGTATGAGTAAATTGCTGCAGCACATTGATTCTAAACTGCTGAATTACTGGTATCTATCACAGTAGTCAAATGGATTTGCTCCCAGAAAAACATTTTTTCCATTGCTGAGCACTCTGAAGTAGATTAATAATTTACATTTCAAACTTGCTCCCAACGTACTCAGTGGCAAAGCTCTCACTGCTTTAGAGACAGCAGGGTTCTGCTTCCTACACAGGGTTTGGGGGGACTCTGGTGTGGACATAGCTGAGTGAATTAAAAGTTCCTATCAATATACCAATCCATGTGTGACATCATTGTGAAAAAAGCACTCCTTTATTCATTGAATGACAGTAACCAGACTTACTCAGTTGAGAACATTTAACAAGAATGCAATTGGACAGATCTTCCATCATTCTGACCAGGGCTAAATTTAAGCAGAAGCACCAGAAAATATAGGTCACTGATTAATTCACTGAGATTCTGCATTCTTGCTCTGCAATAATCACTTAATGACAAGTTACAGCAAATGCTTCAATGTGATAATTAATCCTGGTTACACATTATTAAGGTCAGAGGAACTAACAGGTTCACTAATGATTTCTATTTTAGAACATGGGACATTTCAATCAAGAGTATATAAAATAGTAAATGTGAGGGAATTTAAAAGTATTTACTGGCTTAGTACATGATTAAACATTGACTCCCGCTCAGCATGTAGAGGTATTAAACGCTGCCATTCTGCCAGAGGGGAGATCCAACATTTACGCTGAAATAAGCACTTCCAAAACTTTATTCTGTTTAATTACAATTTAACAAAAAATTCTGCATGTAGTTGATGTAGAATAGTTCTGACCTCCCCTATATGGGAATAACCTACATATGTAGAGAGAAAAAAGTGTTGTATCTCTAGACAAGAAAACAAAGCAAGGGAGAAAAGTCTAACCTTCATAATTCTCTGTCATCTGATGCCTGCTGAAGCCTGGGGACACATGAAGGTTCACAGTTGACTCACTTAGAAAAGCCCTCTTCTCAACTCCTCACACCCACCAGAGTTGCTTGGCAATCTAGGTGGATGGGACTATAATGTTAAGGTTACCTGGGGTAGCTGCCGTACAAGAAGGCTCCAGAGAAACTTGTATTCAGAGATCCAAACCACTGGGGAACTAACAAGGCTTTATACGTTATTAACATTTTTTTTTCCTGCCTAGGATTTATAGCAAACTTATCTGCTTCTTTCCTGCTCTTGCCCTCCCTCTTCAAAATATGCAGACATCTTAGAGAAGGGGTTTCATAGATTCAGGAGAAACAAGAACATGGTGGACTTCTTGAATATCCCTTCTCTCAAGACTTAGATACTCTCAGTGAGTAGGAGAAGGGAAACTTACATCTCTTGGTGCTTTATTCAGTTCTTCCTTTACACTGCTGTTAAAGTTATTGGAAGTTTTTCTAAGCCAAAAGTTTAGGAGATGATCCTGGAAAATGACCATGAATGTGTTAGCACTACCACACCAGTAGGTTGTATATCTAATTAACCATAATATTGACTGAAAACTAGCATCAACCGCATCAACATCTGTCATACTTATCTGTAAATGACAATATGAAATGTTTATTATTCTAATTGAACTGCTTATTCATCTCACTGACAACACTTCCAAACCATATATGTTTATTTATCACCCTGATCCCAATGAGCTGAGCTCTCTCAATTTGAAGATGCTGGTGGGAGGTAACAGCACTCCTACTTTACTGTTCCTCCTCTCCTTCAGGTCCAGAATGAAGCTCTGACCTAATGATGGATGGAAGCATGAGACTGCAGAGAAGATCCCTTGTTTTGACTGCCTCCAACTCACCCCAGGACGGCTCTAACATCTTCACATGCACTCTGAAACCTCCTCCCTTACTTTGTAGTATAATAAACAATACTGTAGAACAGCGATAATAGATTATATGGAGATACTCAGTTTTACCTATGAAAAAAATTATAAAAAAATATAAAAAAGACAATAATTCCTGCTTCCTGGGGAAAAATAGAACTTTAGATGGGGTTTTGGGAGGACAAATCTGGATTCTCTATTTCTATTTTAATTTTGTTTCAGGATGGAATGATGTATTATGTGTTCCTCCTGTAAGTTTCCCTAAACAACTTTGCAATGTGTTGGCCAATTCCAAGCAAATCTAAGGTAAGGATAAAATTTTCAGACATATAAAGTTTCTGTAAGTTTTGTGAAAATTGGATAGACACTGCATTGGAAGGACACTTGGGTTAGTACCTTCACATCGGAAGAGCACATAGTGCGAGGCTCAGCATCATTCTGTTCTGTTTGGCATGTTACAGTGAGGCAAAAAACTGTCTGATCACTCAAAACTACTGCAGCATAAATTGCTTCTTGTGGGGACAGGAGTCAAGGAAGGTGCTGAGGGGTAGGGTACGTCCAGCGAGATGGTGGATATTGCAGAGGGTGATGTCATAGCAGAAATTATAAGGCAAGCTGGAGTTATTGGGAAGGTCAGGAAGTGTAAGACCAAAGAGCAGAAAGTCCTAAAGATGGGTTTCACTAGGTCCACTGCTTGAAAAAATTGTGAATTCAAGATACTTGTGTGAGTGTACATGCTCCTTAATCTCATCCTTATTCATTCTCTGAACTTCTGGGATGTATTCTGGTATTTGCAAGCTTTAGAGATCAAACTGGCTAAGTTCCAAAAGTTCTTATATCACTTAGGCAATATAATTCAGATAACTAAGGGTAGTTTAACTTCTAGGGCATAAAAGAAATGTCCAATGTTTTTTGTTACCGTCTGGCAGAAAAATGTTCATTAAAATTCTGCATACCTAGTCTGTCTTTGGCTTTCAAAATTTTATATTAGCCAGAATATTAGTCTTACCCTCTTCTCCATTTGCAGTCTGGGTGGGTTTGAATTAATAAAAAGCCAAGCAAATCGCCTGGTGTATCATCTCTTCTGATGCTTAATCAGAAGATAAGTTCAGACTCATATGTCATGAATCAACTTTAAAAGGCAATAGAGAAAAATATTATTTATGGAGCTATTTGGAAATTTCAGATGTAAAGGCATAGTGATCAGCCTTTGCAGGTTTTTTTGAAAGATCTGTCTTTATTGTCGAATCCCACATAAAGCAAGGCTGAAGGAGGAGATTAAACCTCATGTTTTACCACCTCCTCCCCTCTGACATCTGGTAACAAGATTCCATGTACAATACCTTGTACATGGTCTTTTTTTAACACTCAGAAAAGATATTAACGTGATCTCTCTTTTGTGCCCTGTTTTTATAGGCACTGGATCTGCTACAGAATCTCCTGTATCACCACTTTGCATGCAAAAATCTACTTTTCTTTGCACCTGTAGCAATTTTACTATTCATCTTGCCCTCTTTGTCATTGCTCTGATTGAAATCACCCATCTGGCTTTCTCACAGAGGTGACAATTAAAGGGATTATCACAAGAAAATAATTAAATCATCTCTTCTGACTCTAGGATAACTAAAACCAACTAGCAAGTGCAGCAAAACCCCAATGGGAAACCATGTACATAAATGTCAGCTATTTTTGTTTTGATTTTAGTTCATGGATGAGGCTGAAAAAACAAAATAAAATAGAAATCTCGTATTATTAAAAATTGTCTCTTTATAGAGACTTACAAATTCTATAGCAATTTTTGGCTGTGTTTGACTTTTGAAATTTTCTATTTGTATCATCATATAAAAACTATGGTGTCTTTTAACAACACATTTTTTAAATAGATCTGACCATAAAATTCAGTTTGACTGTACTTAGATTGCATCGACAATGAGGGTTTTTCTCCAGAGCAAGAATGGATAACTTAAATAATAAAGAATATTTCTAAATGCAGATTTAAAAACTGTTAATGAAAACTCAGATATATTACTCTTGCGGTCTTCGTTTACAATGACCGGTCAAATGAGCATTTAGAAATAAAATGTTCATGCAAAAAAACCTTCATAGTGTCTTCAAGAGTGCCTGGAGAAAGCTGCAGGAGGGTAAAAGCTTTTCTCCTTATCTATGCTCTGACTCTGAAAATCAATATGGATGTGAAGCAAAGCCATGACTCTGACTTTGTCCAGTTACTTTTGCGACCTGTGATACCTCTAACATACTTGTGATGAAGGATTATTTATCTCCATGTATTTGTTTAGGAGGGACCCATAGACTAAGGCTGGGCTTGTATCTCTGCTTACAAGAGATGGACAGACGGGTATTTGACGCCCTTTTCTTTCAGCTTGTTTATAACTTATTATAGTCATAAATATTTACTGTCAAAGGCATCTGCTGTCTTAGTTAATAAACCTCAATATCTGCCATTCCCATTTAATGATTTATAAAATGCTGTCATTTCCTATGAGTGCGTTACACTATCTCAAAAGAAAAAAAAAATCTGAGAAAAGGAGACATCAACTAAAGTCCCGTTAGGGAAATGGTGGCATCTTGGATACTCAGGCAGAAAACTGCATTTCTATCCTAACAACCAAATTAGCCTTGTAACTTGCTGTTAGGAGAAAAAAGGAGCTGCAAGGTTCCCCAGTGAGGGATAAGTGCTAGAGACAGCATCTTGCCTGACAATTTACTTTTCCTCAATTCTTCCTATCTCTGAGGAAGTGGCCTTTTTGCATTACCATAGCTGTGTTGTAGTTTCCATAAAAATAAAAAGAAGGATGTTTAAAATGTAAAAGCAAGTTTCTTGTATTTCCATGCAAGCCCTCCAGAACAAGCAGAGTAGGTATCCTCTGAGATTTATTACAATTTATCTCAGGAAAAGAAGTCTAATTTGTGTTGCTACATGGTAAAAAATATATATTTTGTTTATTTTTTCAACAATGTTGAAGACTAAAATAGGCAGAAGACCATTTCCTACAGCTCAGTATCACTTCTTATGTTCTTGATTCACTTGATCTATTAAGACATGAAGTAACCAGATCAAACTCATGATTATGAGTTGATACAAAAATAATAAAAGTAGTCTAAGGTTATGATATTTTAACGTGTGTTTCACCATTTTGTCTAATGATCTCAGACTCTAACTCAGTCTTATCTCAGCGCTTTCAGAGTCCACAATTTCAAACCTCACTCTGTTCGGATCAAGACAAGGCACTACTGTTAAGATGAGAGTTGAGACTCTCACGTATTCATAGGACACCAGAGACCAAGTGCTCAAACAAAATTGCATACGATTACACCAGAGTTAAACCACAACTTGCAACTGTTGCAACAAAATTCTTTGCTGTATAGCTATCCTGGCTTTCTCTATATGAGTTCCACTCTTTAGATTTATTTTCGTGTACAGAAGGACATCTACATCCTCTGCCACTTGGAAGCCAGTTTCCTCAGTAAATGCAAAATGACTGGTTTTGCCTTTGCGGCACGCTAGCCATTCATAACGGCACTTTATATGGGTTTATAATAGCCATGGTATTTTGCAACTCAGTGGTGATGGTATCATTCAGCTGCCATTCACTTAGAATGAAATTTACCCATTGCTGTATTTAATTGTATTGTTGATTTATAGAGACTGATTTTTCTCTTAAAAACCGGCATGGGTTCCAAACATAAAAGGTACCCAGGATTTGTGTGTATAGGGAAAACTCAGCTGTATCTAACAGGATCCTCCAGGTATCAGGGCTATGCTGTGTTCAAGGAAAACTTTGCTTTCGTGCTCTGTGCTGTCCTTTGACTTCCTGACAGCAAGTAACACCTAAATTCATTTTCCAGCTGCCACTTCCACAGTAACATGAAAAAGATTGTGGATAAAAGTAAATTATAAGACTAATCAGTATATTCTTTACTCTATCAAGTGCTCTAGCTATTTCTTTCTTGAGGACCCACATTTTTTTGCTCAGCAGACAGGTGTTAGCCCTCAAAATTTCTTTTCTCTGTTGTCACGTGTTTCATGTAGACATTACTGCAAACACTGTTGGAAACAGTGGCTCCAGGAGCTGGTTGCAGGCTGTTTATCAGGGATCAGGAGACACAAGTAGCCTCTGGAAGCCTGTTTGCTACTGACACTGCTTCAGCCTCTCACTTGCTAATGGTGAGACTTTTCATGGAAGTTTCTCATTGAGTTTTTAAAAAATGCCAGCAAAGCACAGCATTAAAATAATAAACTGTATAGGTCAGAGAGGTGTAAGAAACCATCGCCTACCCATTATGTCACATATTCCTTGAGACTGCTGTTATCGTTTCACAAATCTTTCAAGAAGTGGTTCTTCATACATTGTTTAACTTACTTTTTTCTTATTTTTCTTCTCTCCATTACATTCAGCTATGCTCAACTGCATTGCATTCGGCTGGAGAACTGGTGAGGAGATGCTGCCTCTGACTGATAGAGCGCTATGCCAGATGTCACAGCCACAGCAATCAGGTGACAGAGTTTGGACAAAGAGATACATAAGTAAAGTATACAAGAAAACTTGGCATCCTCTAAAAAAACACTGAGGTAACATAAACTTTAAAGCCAAGGTTTTGTGTGGGGTTTTTTAAGCCATTCTTTGTGGCTTATTGCACTTAGTCAATAATTCCATCCATTGTATGCTGTACCGTTTAAATCCAAAATTCAGAGGTGAGAAGCTTCAATTTTGTATTCAGTTTATATACAAGCTATTACTCAGGCCGAACCATGCCCTCTCTCAAAAAAACTCCTCTCTTCTGAATATCAGTCTGAAAAGTATACACCCAAATGAAAAAGTGATTAACAAAAATCTATGCAAAAAATAAAATACCTCCATCAACAGAGGGCAGCTGCAGAGAGGTATCCCAAAGATACATTACTGAATGCTTAATTTAAAGATCAGCTTCTGTACTTAATGAATGTTCTCAGTCATAATCTCCAACAGAACTGACTCAAAACATCTTGAAAATATCTAATAAATTGAGGTTGAGAAGGGGAAAACAGTACTAAAAAACTTAGCTTGTTTTTGTGGACAGCCCAGAGAGCTAAACAACTTTTTTTTTTTTTTTCATTACTTAAATCAGTCTGGTAGAGAAACACATGGAGAAACATCAGACGTGAATCAACAGTAAAATAAGGAAAAATAACTAATCATAAAAGACAGCTAGGTTTATCAACTCAAAAATCCACTCACAGAGGCCTTGTAACATGAGACAAGGGGGATAAGCTGTCAACTCTGATGCCATTTGGGTCATTGTGATTATGTGGAGTTGAGAGTTTGGCACCAAAACATGCCTTTTGAACGCTGTAGTGTCATAAATGTCAAACTAATGAAACCATTTAAGTCAGTGAGTGATGTAGGGAGCCAGCCTCCATTGCAGAAATGAACATTCACCAGTGAACACCACCAATGAATCATGTTGTATTTTCTTCAAAATATCCCCTTTCACTCCATGTATTCTTTTTTTGTTTGTTTGGTTGGTTTTTTTCTCTGTAGCCACTTTATTTTTGTCCCACAGTCATAAGAAAAACTCCTAGTTGCTTCAGTATAAACAAGCAAGGGTTCTAGGTAAGTAAAGCATCTAAAGAAAAAATTTACTGTCTCTATGTGGGCATGAATAGAATAGAATAGAATAGAATAGAATAGAATAGAATAGAATAGAATAGAGACTTAAAACTAACAAACAAAAAGAACAAAATACAAGAGCCTCTTGGATGCAAATGATTTATTTTGATCTGAATAATCTCTCATATCTAAAAAAGTAATAGGTTTTTTATCTTAATTATGAATATTTTGATGGAATAATAATTCTAGATAGACCTTAATGAAAACCATATTTCAAGTGATTAGAAGGTACCGAAATATTTCTGTACTGCTGGGAACTTGTGAAGAAATATCTACTACATTGTTACACTTCTGCTTTATTCATTAGATGCCTACTGTTATTCATACAATCAGAAAGTATAATATTTAAGCAAAACAAAATGCTAAGAAAAAATCTTTGTAGGTAACTGGATTAATTTTTTAATTTAATTTAATTTTTTTTTAGAATTTGTTTAAAATAAACTTTTTTCATGGTAAACTATACAGCATGGTTCCTGAAATGCCATTCTTATTCATGGTTTATAGGCTCCTAGAAAGTTAGGAGAAAGTGTACCTGGGGTATACAGATTATATGGCAGAGAAAACACACAAATAAATGGACTAAAAGTTAAACATTACAGGTTGGAGGGCATGGCTAAATATTTATTCTTAAATTTTTAAACCATTCTGTCAAGCTGAGAAGTTATCCCTTACTAATTCTTAATTTTGTCAAGGCAGCTATAAAACTATTAGCAGTAATGAAGCATAAGCAAAATGATTGATTTTGCCAATCATTGGGAACGTACCAGACCTTGCGTTATGGAACATGCAGCGCAGGTCATCTGTGGGCTTTGTTAATCATACACAACCCATTCATTCACCAGGAAAAATGATGAATTACTGTCTGTGGAAGCCTGATGTTAACCTAACTAATTCCATGGCAGTGCAGGATATATTGTAAGCTTTTTTTTCCCCCTTTAAACATGTCAGAGACTCTAATCTGAAATCCTGCATGACACTTTAATCCATGTAAGCAGATTCCATGGAGCCCAACTGATTTTGGTGGTTGATGCCTGCTCATGTCTAATCGCAGTATAGTTTTCCTATTGTTACAACAATAAAACTCTGTATATATAAAGGGAGTAGGGACTTCACTTAACCCAGTTCCAGCCAAATAAAATTTGAGCAAATAATCAAACCACGAAAAGTGAAGGAATGGCATTTTTCTTTGGGTTATTAAATGTAGGCATCTAAACTGCTATAGAAGTCATGTTACATAAAATGGCTTGAATGCAATCTTAAAAATAATTAGTTCAGGCTCCAACTAACCTTCTTTTGGGAAGCTATTCCATAATTTTTCTTCACACATGGCTAGAAACTGCCCACCAACACTGCAACTATTTATTCCTATACTAACAGCATCTGATATTGTAAAACTCCCCCCTGTCTTCTAGCGTTTACCCACGATATATTTATAGACAGCAATACTACTCCCCACATTTTATTAGGCAAAACAAACAAAGATCTACATCTTTTAATCTTTTCTCATGAAATGGGATCTTTTTCCATTGATTATCCCCAGGATAATCTTAAGTACTGTTGGCAAGAATCTTTCATGAGTTCTAGAGGAGGTCTCACAAGAGGCTTACGCATCTCTGTTTCTACCATAAAGTACTGTAGGTGACAAGTCGTTTGCTGTTTGTTTTAAAAAACTAGGCACTTTAAAGTAATTATGCTGTCGGTGTCCTGAAACAACCACCTTATAGTGCTGAATTGTCTTGTCATCCTTGTACTTTATGTCTTTCTGCTTCACTGCCATTAACTTCTTTGCTTGTCTCTTTTCTTCTACTTAAAACTGTTGCGCTTTTGTTAAAGTTTTGTGTGTGTGTGTGTATTTTGTACAAGGATTAGCACAAAATGGTTATGCTTACTCAGCCCCCTGGTGATGGTTATGGTAATAATAACATCAACCTGAAGATATGCATTTTCATCCTCTCAAGATAAGCCATAATAGTGTCAACTTTTTTTTTTTTTCCATCTAATGGCACTGTGGAGTTACCATAAGCAATAGTGTGAGTCACTACAGTTACATGTTCTCCTAACCTCCGTGGTGCTTACACTTTAATTTTCCATAGACTCTAGGTAGCTAATCCATTCTAGTCTCTGTCTGCAATCAGAACTTACTGCAAAAAATATCTGCATTCTGAAAGACATGTACCCCCTTTTTCAGCAAATTAAAATAAATGTGATTTCACTGGGATGTGTTGTAGTAGGGTCATTTCTTAATGTGAACAAACCCAGTCTCATTGCAAGGGCTGGAAAAGAGCTTCCTCTCTTTGCTTTTCTGAAATATACGCATGCTCTGAGATCATTTGTTTCCCCACATAAATAAAAGGGAGTTCTGTCTCCAGACCTACATGTGTAAGTATTAGCTTTATCTTATCACATAACCATTTTTAGATTGATGATGAAAGGCATTGCCTCCGGCGATCGCTCATGCAGTAGGATGAACATTATATTGCCAACTGACATTTAACAGCATCTAATACGCATTCAGCTGCTACTGGAAAATTTTTATGTAACACTTTCTAGATTTTGCTTTAACATACAGATCACAGAAGAGATATGCAGTGCACTGACCAGTAATCTCCTCGGCAGTTACATTCACTTTGGAGAGAAAACGGTGACATTTGTTTACATTTCTTGAGCAGAATAAATGATCACAGCTAAGATAACAGCTGAACCTACAATGCTGTATTCTAACCTTGTCTTCAGCTTCAATTGTAGAGAATTAAATGAAATGGATGATATTAAAACTAGATGTAATTCCGTACAGCTTTAGTTACCATTGTAGGGAATCAAAATTGCCATCTAAAATTATTTCAAGTTTAATGTTCTAGAAACTTTTGAATATCTGATTCACAAAACGACCCACTAAAAAAATTAAAATGAAGAAGAATTCCGGAGGGAAAAGCTTGAGGAGGTATTTATTTGTAATAAACCAAATACCCCTTTCTCAAGCAAACAGACCAATGTAATTAACAGATTCACCTGAAATTCAGCATGCTTGGATTTTGAGCTGAGACTAGTCAAAGCACTCTGGGGGATTTAGATGCATATTGGTTATTGAAATTAAATCCCTTAGACTACTTTGAAAACTCTCAGCCTTGAATTCCTTCAGCCCAGATGGGAGGCTGACTGGTTTCAATTACAAGAGGGCTCACTCACAAAGTGATGCAGGTGAAAGGAAGACTGAAGACACCAAATAACCATTAATGGTACTAATGAGTTAATAGCTACTGGACCCATGGACAATATGACAAAACTGGATAATCAGAAAGTGAAGACATAGCTGGATATGTGATGTTTGATCTTCCTTTCGATGAAAAAATCTATCATAGGATTTCTTAGTTATATTGTGTTGCCCCTTAAAGCTTTTGCTTAGGAAGCGCTTAAAAATTCAGTTTTATCTACTTAAGCATAATATCTACTCTTTTTACTGTGTTTTTTGGGTTTTTTTTTTTTTTTTTTTTTTTTTTTTATTAGCTCTTACAATAGACTACAGAGAATTTTCTGTGTTTATGTTAGTTTCTTTCCTGGATTTATTGATCCATCTCATCATCATGATGAACATCTCATCATCAAAGCATATCAGGTCCGAGTAGTTTCAATCCTGTTTTCTCTTAAGCTACCTAAAATCTACTATTACAATCAAGTGAAGGTAGTTTTAGACTGTATAATTTTACAATTAACTATGTTATAGCTATGATAGAAAGGAGAAACATTTAAAAGTTATTTAAACAAGGGGTAAGATGACTTTCAAAAAGAATAGACGTAGTCTGCAGGTGAATAAGGAGCACACATGCCTAAGGCTCCTATACGCCTAAAGTACAAAACCACACACATGATGGTAAGTTATCACACAACCATAGTACTGCACCCTTGCAATAAAAATAAGGTTTTAAATAATTATCTCCCTATACTCTGCAAAGCCTAGTGCTTCTCTGCTGTTAATTATGACATTTTTATTTAACATTATTGCATGAGCCTGCTACAGTTGTGTGCCATAGAGAAGAACTGTAAGGTATCCCTCATTTTAGGAAATTAATCTCAGGTACATTAGGCTGAAGTTTGATTTAGGGGCAGGGAAAGGAGTTTTTATTAGGAAAGAGCCAGGCTGAAGAAAGCTCTTAGGTTATTGAAGGTATGTTGCATAATAGTGACAGAGTTACACAATTCAAACTGTGAGTTTATTTCCTACATTTTCCCCTTTAGCCTGATTTATCTATTCTATTATCTGATAATCTGTATATTAATTCCGTTAGTTAATCTTTGAGGAAAACAGTAGAACAATATACAGGACACAGTAGCAAACCAAAATATTTTCTGGAGGAAAGTATTTCCTCTGCTGTTTCAGTATTATTTTGTTTCCTATTGTTTTAGCTTGATGTTACTAACTTCTTATTATCTTATACAAACGTGTTTATTCTTAATTTGAGAATAAGAGATATATGGAAGTAGGAAAGTGCACTTACTGTTGTACCTACAAGCTGAGAATATAAGCTCTGAGATCTGTCTGACGTTTGATTCACCTCTTTTTTCTTTTTTTCCCCCCAAAGGATGTAAATTACATATAGGTTTTAATATCATAATGGCCAATTAAACACTGTATTAGACTCTTTTCTGGTAGGAAGAAGTTTGACAGAAATTCCAGGAGGGTAAAAAAAGAATCTGTGTGAAATATTTTATAACCATCCACGAAGAGTTAAATAAGGCAACTCCTTCTACCTTTTTAGTTTTGGAGGGGGTATGTTTTGTTTATTTTTTCCGTAATTAGGGAAAGTTTGACTCCTCTAGAAATCTTTTTCAGAAATATTTGTGTTAGAGATTTCAGGGAAGGGAGATGCAAAAGCCATAATTTGGAACTTAAAATGAGGAATGTGGTGACACTCACGTAAACTTGTTTCAAATTCAAACCTTGTTGATGATTTTCCCTCAAAAGGGAACAGGGCCAGCAAAAACAAACAAGAATTTTCCCTTCCATTAACTGTAGCGTTTCTGAAGCATTTAAGAGTACTAATATAGTGCTGTCACTATTATAAAGGTTTCTGAAGAGGGGTCTACAAGCAATGATGAGGAAGGGTGTTACAGACAGCTCAGGTGCAGAGTAGTTAGTTAGGACCAGCTTTTTCTTCTCAGAACTACCATTTTGGGGACAAATTGGTCCCCTCCAGCGACCTGTTGTTTAGCCAGTGAAGAAGGCCTATATTATTTTCACCGTTACTAAGATGAGAGTCCAGTTCCTCTAACTAGTGCTGGTCAGACTGATGGCTGTTCTTTGACCAGGTCAAAGGGCTCGCTTCTTGGAAGAACTACTTGGCCAGCTGAATGGCAGGGAGAAGTATGTCCATGAAAGAGCTGACTCTGATCAGCAGCAGCATTCCCCATCTCAGCCAGAGGCTCCCTCCTTTGGAGACAGAGGGCTGCCCTGCCACCTCATTTTATGGAAGATATTTCCACCTTTTCCTCCTTAAAGCAGTTTAACGAAATCTTCCCATCACAGGATGTCTGGCCCACTCTGTTCCATTTTCATTCCCACAATGAAGTGTGCGATAACTCTCAATACAGTGATGTGTCTTACTCCAATATGAGGGCCCAGAACCAGCTGAACCAACACGGATGTTGGACAAACAGTATCAATTTCATCTCTGAAGTCTGTAAGGTAGAAAATCTTTTCAAACATGTTAAGGTCTTTGGCACAAAAGAAAATACAATGTTTCTTTTGATGATCCCAATTCCTTCTTTTGTCATCCAAGTAAATACGCTGACAGTCCTGATAGCAATACGTGCTTCTAATTTATTTATTCTCTGGCTCCGTTTCTTTGCCTGTGCTGCTTCTTGCAGACCTTTCTAGTTATTTTCTCTTGGGCTTTCTCTGACTCCACTACAGACCAGTTGGGGTCTTGCCATTAAGATCCTTCCAGGAACAGTCAAAAGGCTGACTTAGACTCTGAGAAGCAGCAGTAGAAAGTGAGAAGTATTTTTATGTCCATGTTATCGCAGAATTTCTACAGAATGAATTTCTGATCTAAATACTGATCAGATTTAAAAGCTAATAACACTCTTATCTTCCTGACTACTTTCTTGTCTCTCTTCTCCCAAGGTAAAGGTAGGTAGTATTTTATGTAGCTCAGTTAGGCACCCTCACTTTCCTGACACTCCTAGTGTTGTTAATCTAACACCAAATGCAGAAATCCCTGGAATACTTTTACATTGGCAGTAGCACAAACCTTTGGTCTCCATCTTCAAACGGACTGTTTTAGTTCATAATCTTTTATGATTCTCATTGCCTTTGGGAGTCTATACTTGCTTAGCCTTTGGTTAAATGATTTCATCTATCAGTATCTCCTGAGATATTACTTCATTCTGAATAAAGAAATATTAACCATCTTTTTGACCTGTAGACGGCCTACAGCTTATTTGAATTTACTTCTTGTCTTTGGTATCTCATAAATTATGTTATACTGACAAAGCCAAAATAAAACCTTCAAAGTAAAAGAGTAAATGGCTATTCACCACTTACTTTTCTGAACATGAGATATTATGAACAAAAATCATCCCGCACACCGTAACTGCTTGAGTGCACATCAGCTGCTTCTCAGTTTAGTCTTGTTTTCAATACTAAATCTGATTTCCTTCCTCTCCCCCACCCACCCATTCACATTCCTTTCTACTTCAGTTCTGGAATGTGTGGTCTGTGGCCAGATGACAACTTTTTTTTTTTTTTTTTTTTAAATAAATTTGAAGATATTTAAACAAGACATTTTAAAGATCTACGGGTTGTGAGCAGGGAGAGCTGCTGGAATGAGCAGACAGTAGCTTGAACGTCTGAATGATTTCTCTTTCCCACCCTGCATTTCCCACCTATGTCATGAAACTGGCTGTTCTTGATGTTTCAAAGTGCTTTAACAAATTCAGCTAATCTGTTGTTCTACCGATGAATGGCAGGAGACACATGCATAGAGTAGAATCATAGAATACCAGGTTGGAAGGGACCTCAAGGATCATCTGGCCCAACCATGCATATCTGAGGAGACACACAGCTCCAATAATCAGCTTGCTTAATTTTAGTCTATACTAATTTTTCAGATATTTCACACCTGCACCTTTAAGTTTTATTCTTCTGCTGCTAATGCAAACTGAGCTTATTTTTAAGTAGGCTTTATTTTTCATAAAGTTGCGGTTTTTGTCATTGAGGGCCAGTTGCGCTATACCACAGAAGGAATGTGGTAGCTCCCAGGCAGACATCCTTTCCAAATGAGCTAGGGTTTCCATCAGAATATAATGGAAACACTGGATCAAAATTAAGTAATGTAGTGCCATTTTTGCAGTATGGGACACGTTGTAGTTTGTACAGCAGGTCTTGCAACCAATTACTGAATGATAGAATAAATCCTGAGAAAGTAAAACAACAGCTAAAATAAAGCACTATTCCCTGCTTCTGAAAGCACTTAATACATTTTAGAATAAGTTTGGGTTAGCAGACAGACAACATATATAATAGCGCTTTTCAGAAAGCTAAAGGGCAGTTAGTTGAAGTAGTTGCTACCCCTATAGGTAGCAGACACTGGATTGGTAGAAATAAAAGTCTGTGAATCTGTCCCTCTTCTACAGATAGAGTAATGGGTTTAAACAAGAACACAACAAACAACAAAACAAATCCAAACAACGCACACACCACCCCCCCCATAGACTAGCCTCAATCATACAACTCCTGTAGAAAGACCCCTTGACAAATAATGACCTCAATCCTGCTGAAAACTTTTCGCTCAGGATCAAAAAAATCCTAAACTTACCAAAATTGCTGCCAGAAGTCTTGATCCTGCTTCTGCTGAGATCAAGGAGAGCTTTGGCATGCAAACTGGAAGAAAGTTTAACATTGAAATCACTAAGTATGTAATAGAAAGAATAACTCTTTGATATCTTTTTGCTAGCAAATTGCAAAGCACTTAATAAAAACAATGATCTGTAGGGGAACTAAATCATAGATGTAGAAGGCTGCGTGGCAAGATTTCCCAGTAAGCCAGGGATAGACTGCGGCTCTTTCAAGTCCTGCTGTGGTCCTTTAACACATTCAACTAAAATATCTGAATGTGTGTCCCTCAAAGTAATTTCCCACAAAGAATTAACAGAGCAAAGCAATTCTGTCTTTCCTGCTACATTTCTTTAAGTGTCTTAACCTTTTTCAAGAAGGGTTTAGTGTGGGAGCTCACACATCTAAATCAGTCCGTTATTTATTGGCAAAGTATATTTGCTGTGATTTCCTAGAGCAGAATATCACCTCTCTGAAGCTAGTGTATTTACAGAGTGTTATAATTCCTGGGTTTATGATACTTCATGTATTAATGTTAATAGTCTGGTTTGGAAAATGGACAGTGGTCTAATGCAATTGCATATATGTCCTGTAGGTTATAAGGAAAGTAGGGGACAAGCTGGAAAAGACGGTTTAGTCTGACCATTACAGATTTTCCAATTGTTCTGCAGTGTCATGAACTCCAGCTGATTAGCGGTCCTAAATTTCTTTTGGAATAAAATTTATTTTCTTACACTAGGAGTTAACTACTTTTCAGAGGTACCACAAAGCTTTCCCTTTTGATGTCCTGTTCAAATTCAAGGAAGCCTAATGCTAGCAGATATACTAGGGAAGGGCAACGTGAACTGAAATTACAATGGCTAGATTTTGGTCTTACTGCTGTTTTGGAAGAATCTTGATTTGAGTCTTTTTAAAAGGTTACTTTAATAAGGAAAAGAAAAGATAAAAAATTGGATCCTCTAAAATAACTGTTTTTAATTTAATCTACTGTAAGATGATGATTTTTGTGTGACTAGTGAACTTAGGAATCTACTTACCAGTAAAGTAAAACAAGGGTAAGGTGTCTAATACTCTTTGCATTAGTAAATAAAGGGGATGGGGACAGCAGGAATCTGCCTTATCTGACCTGGCACAGCGCTGATGAAGTCTCTGGATATTAATATGGGAGACCATGTGTGTCACAGTTACACTGCATTTATGATTTATATGCTTAAGTATTCAGTAATCCTGTTTTTACTATAAACATGCCATGCATTATAAATATCTTCTTTCTTCAGACCAATTTAGATACTCAGAAATCATTTATTTTGGTAAGAAGGAGCACATAAGTAAAAAGATAGGCAAAGGACAAGCTTTCTTTCTGATTTACTTCCAGAGAATTATTCCTTGTTGTGAGTGGAGTGACATGGAGCATTTATTTTAATTCCCATTGAGTGCCCTGTGAGCACTCACTTCCATTTACTTCTCTGTCTTTCATGGCGTAGATTTTTTTTCTTCTGTTCTCTAGAAGAACTTTCTAGTAACCAGCAGAACAGCAGGCTGCGTAGGGACATTAGACAGATAGGAACTTCACAAAGTTGTTGACTGAATCTTAAATGTGCAAGGGCTGTCTGGGCTTCTCTGAGTCAGTTCCTGCATAGTCCAGTAAAGAAATTCTTACAAAGAGGAGCATCAGATGTCTCCAGCTTCCATAACCATTCTGTGGAATTATGATACTTGGA
The DNA here is from genome assembly GCF_964106895.1 of Numenius arquata. Lineage (NCBI taxonomy): Eukaryota > Metazoa > Chordata > Aves > Charadriiformes > Scolopacidae > Numenius > Numenius arquata. The sequence continues at coordinate 1,227,416 of NC_133590.1, read as the reverse complement.
AGCTAAGCCTCCGCTGTACTGCGACTGTTGCAAGTGTTTGGTACACATCTGTCATTACACACACAAGGCCATTATTTTAAAATAACATAAAACCAAATTTTATTCAAATCATGTGAACTAAGGTAAAACCTGATTGTTCATATTATGCAGACTGAAGGGAAAAAGCCTCTGTTTTTACTATGGATCCTTTCCTCCAAATGATCACAGAAAACATAAAAGGGAGAAGTAATGCTTAATCACCACTTTTGATGGTGACTCTTGCCACTGAAACTGTACTTCAGGAGCATTCAGGAAATGTGCGCAAGTTCTAAAATGTACACCTCCTATTTTATTTCATTGACTACTAAATTGAGTACTGGATTAATATTAAACTCTGCTCTTTAATCTGTTCCTGACTGATGTTGGGAAATACACCATTGACCTTCTGCAAAAGTGTATTAATTTCTTATGTCCCCTTTGTAGACTTAGAGGAAATTCTTAGCTACACTGTATGTTTTGGTTCATGTTGAACCAATCAGGCTGAAAATGGACGAGGAGAACAACTGGAGGGTACTGTGCAGTCTGCATTTCAGCCTGACTCTGCTGAAGCACAGGGTGACCCACCAGGGCCATGCAGCCTCTGCCAGCGCAGACCCTACCTTTCAGTCTAACACTCCTTGAAGACATTTTTCTGCTCTGGAGTTTATCCCACGTCAGGTTATTGGTATAGCAGCAAAATCACCACTGTCTTAATCATTAAGGTGAAACAGAGAAGTGGTTGGGGGGATGGAAAGAAGCAAAGAGGGGAAGATTTCTTCTGCTTTGAGAAATAACCAAATGACTCTCATGTCATGTGGGAAGACACATCAGACTCTGTCATGGTCCTCCTGCAAAGTTGCGTTCAACTGATGTTGGGCATTACCATGAAATATTGAAACGTATGGCAGGAAAGGATAGCAGGATGATCGAAACTTAGTGATGGAGCTACACAGACAAAAGTTTTAATTTGGGGGACAGTGCTCAAGTGAGGTTTACAGTTCTTCAGTAGGAATGCCAGTTGTGCAAGAGGAGAAATAACACATTGAAGTCGTACTCTTTAAAAGTGGTAGACATTTTTTTTTCAGTATGAAAATAAAGACAAGAAAATTGGCTTTGAAACACATTCCTAATGCTTAAACCATTCTCTGGAATATACAAGTATTTAGACTGAGGGGGGGAAATGGAGAGTAGATGAAGAGATTATTTTAAAAAGTATTATTTTTAAGGTCGACTGCTATTGTTACAGTCTGGTCATACAACCACCTAAAAGTTTTATCACCTGTGACAATATTTGAACTTATTAATGATCAGTATTCGTAGCCAACCATTACTTTATATAATATCCAATAATTTTAAATGTCAAACAAATTTGTTCTTTATCTAGAAGAGACTGTTAAGAAAATATTGGTTACTCACTACATTCAAAGAAGATTGGATCACTTGGCTATTTTAGAGCATACTTTACTGTACCATACTGAAAGCCTGGCATGGAGAATCAACCCTTTGAATTAACTTAGGTCCAAATATTGACATCACTAACGTGCCTTCAAATACCTGTTTGAAATGTGTAAGGTTACACCTCCACAGAGAAGGAACTGAAGGCTGCATCAAAGCTGTAAAATCCTGCATGTATCCCAGTCCAGCAGTTCCAATGGAGATGAGCTTATCTGATGCTCTTCCAGTGGCAGTGTACTTGTCTCTAAAATTGAAAATACAGGAAAGCTGTCATCTGACTGTCCCGTTTCTGTATAATGTCTTTTGCAAACTTTCTCTGAAGCTTCCAGATTAGGCCTCAGCTAAGAATTTTTTTTTTTTTTCTGGCACCTCACTTGTGAGAAAAGATAATTTTGATATTTTTTTGGGGGAGGGGGTGGCAGTTTGCTTTTTTGTTTGATGTGTATGTGGTGGTGTTTTGGTTTGGGGAGAGGTTGGGGGAAGGTAGTGATGAGTTGGGGGAGTGTTTGTGGTTTGTTCTTGGATTTTTTGGTTTGGGTTTTTTTTCTTTTTTTTTTTTTTTTTTTTTTTTTTAGAAAACCCACTCATCACAAGTTCCCACAACTCATCATAAGACTTGTCTTCCTACTGCGTATGGACTGAGTTCACCGACATCCAGGGCTGCTTAGACTGGGGTACCTTTTGGAACAACATCATGAAACAGTTTCTGAAAACCATCTGATATGACCTGTGCCGCAAAACAAGCAAGTGGGTTATCCTTCTGACGAGGTTTCACATCACTGCACATCTTCAGCAAAAGATAGCTCAGAGGTTTCTCTCCTGTAACGGAAGAGAACTACTACTAATGGAAGAATACTACTACTATTTTCTTTTACTTAAAGTAGAGTAAAGCAGTAGATCAATTTGGCAGCCATGCTAAGGATTTGCTGTGTGTTGTGGTAACAACTTAAAAAATTCAGGCTGTAAAATATCATTAAAATTGGGATTAATCAGGATTAACACACATTGGGGGGTGGGGAATGCATTATTAAGTCTCCTTGTCACCTTCACAGATTTCAGGGCTGTGTTTTCACATGAAAATAAGTCAGTCCTGGATTCCTGTAAGTTTCAATAAATATATTTTTATAGATCCATCCTCTTTACAAGAGCATTTAAAACAAGTTTATTTTTACCAAAGCATTGCATCCTTGGGTTATTTTGGGTTTGTTTTTGATTTGCTTGTCCCCTGACCCTCTTGCTTATTTCCTCTGGCAATAGCTATTCCTAGCGTATAAATGTACTCTGAACACAGAAGTACTCTGCTGTTAACTATGATTTCAGAAGTGTAAATCTATGATAATAAATATCCTAAAGTCAAGAAAGACTAGGTGGTAAGCTTTTTTTCTCATGGCCAGTAGTAATAGCAGTTAGGTATAATATATACAAGCTAGAGGAATATTTTTTTTGGTAAATATTCTTTTTTGCTTTTCCTGTTTCCTAGTGACACAGTTGGAAGCAGGAAACTGTTTCTGAGTTTTCAGCTGCAGTAGTCCAAAGGATATCCTTGTCTCTCTCCACCTCTATAAATAAAGTGGGAGAACTTTTACCCTGCCTCTAAAAATCAGTACGTCTAACTTCTCTGTTGTTTACAAGAAGAGTCAGAACTGTTTGCAGCTATTTGATTTGTTTGCAACTAATGAGAATTGAAGTATTATACACCCAATGTCACTTTGTGAGTTTTCTGACAAATATTTGATCCACTCTCCTGCCTCTCAGCCACACACACAGCGGCTGGGCATTTAATTATTTACTTCAGTTATATAATTCTACCTGAGGGGAAGTATCACAGGAAGATCAGATTTTGGTTAAAAAGGGAAAACTTATTTTGTTGTTGAACAATTTTTGGGCCTCTTTCTTTCCTCTTCCACTCGGTAAATTTTCCAGGGTACATCATATCTTAATGTAACCCAGTATTTGTATTGATAGGATGAGCTGAAATAACATTTGCCTACCTTGTTCAGTAAAGCACAATGAAGTGCCTTTACAATAGTCTGATTTTGGTTTAAGCTTTCAGGGTTTTTTTAAAGACATTTATTTCTAGAACATCTGCTTAATCACTCAGGCCAGTTTGCTACAAGCCTGCACCAAAGTTAGCAGAAATGTGTGGTTTTGAGGAGGAGCGGTATCAGCTTGTGTGTAACTGCCTGAATATCAAGTTCCCAATTCTTACAGGAAAATGTTGGAATGTTCAGACAGGAATCACAAGAATGAGAAGAGGATATAAAACTTTATATAAAAACTCCAGAAGTTCAATCCATTTACTTAATCACCTGTAGGCTAAAGATATTTTTTCCAATCTATAACAAATAGGCTTTTGAAAATAGATACCTCTCCTATTGATTAATTAAAAGTAGAACAAAGTTCAGTTTCTGCAGTTTGAAGCTAAGCACACTCTGATAGAGACAAGGTGCAGATTATGTAAAAATGGCAGTAATTAACCTTTATACTGATTTTTAGTAAAGACAACAGTAGGTTTTCCATTGCGGGAAATCCATAAATCAAAGTTGGATATCTTTTTTTTTTTCTGAATAGTTTATTTCAACTTCAGTTTAGTTTAGTTTTCAAAATAGTGCTGTTTAACATCTTAGTCAGAGACATGGACAGTGGGATAGAGTGCACCCTCAGAAAGTTTGCTGATGACACCAAGCTGTGTGCCGCAGTCAACACACTGGAGGGAAGGGATGCCATCCAGAGGGACCTGGACAGGCTTGAGAGGTGGGCCCATGCAAATCTCATGAAGTTCAACCAAGCCAAGTGCAAGGTCCTGCAGCTGGGTCAGGGCAATCCCAGGCACAAATACAAGTTGGGCAGAGAATAGATTGAGAGCAGCCCTGAGGAGAAGGACTTGGGAATGTTGGTCGATGAGAAGCTCAATATGAGCCAGCAATGTGTGCTTGCAGCCCAGAAAGCCAACCGCATGCTGGGATGTATCAAAAGAAATGTGGCCAGCGGGGTGAGGGAAGTGATTCTACCCCTCTACTCTGCTCTGGTGAGACCCCACCTGGAGTACTGCATCCAGCTCTGAAGTCCTCAACACGGGAAGAACATGGACCTGTTGGAACGGGTGCCATAGAGGGCCATGAAGATGATCAGAGGGATGGAGCACCTCTCCTATGAGGACAGGCTGAGAGAGTTTGGGTTGTTCAGCCTGGAGAAGACAAGGCTCCGGGGAGACCTTATAATGGCCTTCCAGTACCTGAAGGGGGTCTACAGGAGAGATGGGGAGGGACTCTTTATCAGGGAGTGGAGCAATAGAACGAGGGGTAGCAGTTTTAAACTGAAAGAGGGGAGATTTAGATTAGATACTAGAAAGAAATTCTTTACTGTGAAGGTGGTGAGACACTGGCCCAGGTTGCCGAGGAAAGTTGTGGCTGCCCCATCCCTGGAAGTGTTCAAGGCCAGGCTGGATGGGGCTTTGAGCAACCTGGTCAAGTGGGAGGTGTCCCTCCCCAGGGCAGGAGGGTTGGAACTGGATAATCTTTAAGGTCCCTTCCAACCCAAACCATTCTGTGATTCTATTCTATGACACTTTATTTCTATTTAGGACATAATTCAGGGAACTCCTAGAGTTTCTCTCATGTGGGAGATCAGGCTGTCAGAGCACCAGTGTAATCCCTGATTACTAAGTGTTCTGCTATGTGGCAAGATTTAGTGGGTGAAAGCCTGGCTACGTTAAGTGGAAATGCTGTCATTAATTTAAATTATAACATAATTTTTTTGCCTGGGGGATGTAAATACCCAGTAGTAATTCTGGATTAAGAATTTAGATTATGAATTATTATGTTTGAAATTATGGTATAGTCAGGAGTTGAAAGCAGGGTTTTATTCCTCTGCAAACAGGGAAGCAGGAGGCTGCATTCAGCCGTGCTGCTGGCCATGGTTCATGAGCTGTACATGATCCGGAACATCCACTTCATGCGTTTGAGATAGGAAGTGTGAAAGGCAGCATCAGGAAATGGAGGTGTCTGATTTTTGCAGTTTCTCTGGAAATTCAGAGCTTGTCTATTACCTCAACATAGCCACAGTTTCCAAAGCACAATAGTACTGAGGATGCCACAGGCTGGACTTTTCTGCGGTCAAACTTTCCATCACTCTTCCTGTTGAGAAGCCATTTTACCTTTCCAGCCAGCATAGACAAGGCTGGATCCACCAACACTGCATAACTGCTATCCTAGGAGGGAATAAGGCTCACGCTTGTACCTTGGTGTTGTACCACCTGCTGGAATAAGATGGAGGAACAAATCTCTGGATTGTGGATTACTAATTTACACCATGGATTTTGACTTTCCCACCTGCAGGAAAGGTTCTTTTCACTCACTACTGTCATCGAGATCCAGCTAAAGACAGTTGGAGACGGAGAGAAGAGACAAGAAATTGCACTTGCAGCTTCTTGTAAGAAGGGACCTAACATAGAGAGCAGAAAAGAAGCGAGGAAATAAATGAATATATCCAGAAGGAATTAGTGTTCACAGACAGATAAGTAATCATTCAAACAAAGCAAAACTGAGCAAAGAAACAACACACAATCGCTTTGTCTTTAAATGATCTCTCCTGTTTTCTACCTGCTCCCCAGACATGTCAGGAGGAATGCAAAAACCTCCATCCACCCCTTTGAACACCTCCACGTCCCCAGACAGACACATAGAGTCACTCACTCTTAATTTTTACTAACGGTTGAGAATATTTTCCCCCCTCTTTGTCTGAAAAGAAAGGGAGGCATCTTTCCAGAGAAAATGTGTGTAGCAGCCTTGTTCCTGTCGTCATCTTTCCATCAGGACTGTACTGCTTCACCATCTGACAGGTAGTCCCTAGAAATCCCAGTCAGATGTCTGTTTTCCCTTCACTTGGTACTTTCATCAGGGAGATTTACCTCACCATGCAGCTGCAAGGCAGGAGAAGGAAGAGCTGGGAAAGAACCCTCACAGGGGTGGAGGACGAGGGTCACCTACACCCTTTGTTCCTCTTCTCTTCATTTTTCTCTTTTTTTTTTTTCCTTTTTTTTTTTTCTTTTTCTTTTTCTTTCCCTCAAAGATGAGGGAATTCTTTGTGATCCTTTGTTTTCAGCTTCAGAGCACGTTATGCGATACTGCTCCTACCCTGCTCTGCAAAAACTGCGCCTGCTGAAGGGCACCAACTCTGTTTGGAGTCCCTTGTGCCAGGCAGGTTACAAAGGCATACTGGGGAATGACTTTGCCAAAGGAGATTTAATTAAAAAAAAGGCAAATGGAAGAAAGGAAAACTGAGGCACATAGTATGATCTACTGCCATTCACACTGGGAAACTGATTCAGCCTAGTGGCTTCTCTAAAACATTGTCACTACTATTGACTAAAAAATAAAGTAGAAGCCTACGTCAGAAAAGGAAGTATCAGGTATCAAAAAAGTCTGGTACTTACTGCTTCTGCTAGGTACACCAAGAACTGTACATAATACTGCAGGAGATTTAGGAGTACCTTTAATTAGCATATTTTTATGCTGTTCACCAGCATGCTGTCTAAGAGGTTTAGGCTCTGCAATGCTATTAGAGTGGCGAACTTCATACAGTAAATCCATGGTGCCAAGGAGGCATCCCAGTTCCCTGAACATGGCTTTGTACCCCAAAATCAAGTTTACAGAAAAGACTGATCTGATTGATGAACCATAAAAGCCAGCTGATCAGAAAGACTGAAAAAAAAGTTGTGGTATTTTGTACCCATTTTGCCTAGGTTTCAAATCAAATTCTTAAACTGTTTAAAACAAAAAAACCCAAATCCCACAACCCCAAAACAGAGCAGAAGTATCTGTTTCCAAAAACAACCCCACAACTGATGAATAGAAAGTGGAAAGCGGTATGGTGCATTTGTGACATTCTCATCATTTATTCAAGTTGTTAAAGCAGCTCCTTTTTGATGCAGAAGAAATTTTCTCTGCCTGAGGAAACAAAACCCCACCTTGCACTGAAGAGTCCAGCTATTTCTTTCTATGGGAAATGAAGGCAGCCTCTCATGTTGAGGATATGCTGCTGGGAAGAAAGAGCTACGTTTCACTGGGATAAAGGCAGGAGAGAAAGTCAGTTCTCATTTCTGCCCCATCAGCTGAAGACAGATCCTGGGAATGGGGAGAACTGTATTAAAGGGGGCTGGGAGATGGCAGTTTGCTTTGTTTCCAGACTGTTGAATTATAAAACTATTCTGCTAATTTGTATACAACTTCCTTCTAGCCCTCTTTCTTCTTGCAGCAGAAATAGCTGTATCACAAGCAAAAACAATGTTTCATCCTGTCAGACTTGGGTGGAAAGGGGAGGGGAGGATAAGACATGAAAACAATTAAAAATGTTTATTTTTAATAGTGTCTGGCAGTAGTCAGAGTTTTTAAAACTATAAATAAACAAAAGCCATAGTCAACGATGAGAAACATATGCCATACACATGTTTTTGAAAATGTAGATAAAGAAAACAGATAATGAATAGTATTATGTAGATGGCTCTTTACAGGATGCTCATCAAAACTGCCATTACAATTTCCAGCAGTATCAGAAAGCAGCTGCATCCATTAGCCCAGTGAAGAATGTAAAATTGAGGTGCCTGCATCCTGTTCCTTGCGTTTCCACCGTCCTGCTGGATTTCATCTCCTTTTCCCCTTTTTTTCAGTTTGGGAACAGGACTCGCTGTGCCTGGAGAAGACATGTACAGGTCCGTAGGCCCAGACCTTTCTACCAGCCTGTGGCTGCTTCTGTAACAAGTGCAGGACTTTAAAAAATCCACTCATGGAAAGTGGGAAGCTATGTTCAGTGGCAAACCAATGCTAAAGCTCTGGCAAAGGGGACAAACCCTAAATTTCTGGTGATTGAAAGATGAGGGCAACTTAAGGATCAATCTGGACCAGGAAGCTGATATGAACCCTGGTGCGTGGTCAGCAGCCCCTCTCTGTTGCTAAGGATGGGTGCAGGAATACAGCTCCAATTATCTGAGCTATTTATATGCACTTGCTTTTGGCAATCTTGCTTTGGAATGCTGTTTGTAAAAGGTTTCATACTTTTCTATTAAGCTTCTTAAAGGGCCATTATGCATTCACAAAAATCCATATCCATCTGGTGAGGAATGTTTCCTGACTCAATTAACATCATATGCATACCAATTGCTGCCATTCTGGAGTGTGATTCAGTATTCCAAATGCACTTGCATATTAAGAGAGGACGTTAGGAAATAGAGTGGGAAAATGGTACATTTCACAAGAAAAGAATAATAGTTTTATAGTGATTCTCAGGAGCTAGAAGTCTTCATCTAAAAACCAGCCCTCACCAGCTTGTTTTGTGGTAGGTTTAGGGTCTGGTACCAGTCAATACCTGTAGGACACAGAACTTTACAAATGAGAAACAGAATTAATTTCAGTTATCTTTGACAGTTATTTTACCTTCCTGAATATTATCCTTATTCAAGTAGTATATTTATGGGTTTTAATCACGGGTGCTTAAACTGATTTTAATATTCTTTATCACACCATTTTAGAGAGCTTTAGAAGGATTTTTATTTTTTTTTTGTGAAATTGTTTTCATAGTCAACTTTTTGGATATTAACATTTCTGGGTTCTAAAGCGGCAGTTATATTCTGAGCATCAATCCTGATACCGTAAGATTCAGATGTAGGTGGGGCCCTTTAAAAGTTATGTTTTCGTGAATCATCTGTGCTATGCTTAACAGCAATTAAGATTTGCAAATACATATGCTTTTTATTTTCCATGCCTCTAATACTAATTCTTTTAAGTGGTTTTTTTGGTTGATATTTGCTGCTGTTGCTACACATAATACTGTAGTTACACAGTACTTTGATTTCTTTTAACAGTGAAGGTTTTCCTTTCTAAAAGCACCGAGATAAATGACATAAAAAGACATAATGCTTCTTAAAAAAGAGGATGAGAAGTAAAATGTTACGGAGGGGATGGGATATTCCTTATGTTTTTGCATGAGGAGACCAAGGCAACGCTCCAGTTCTCCCAGAATGCATAGAAAGTGTAAAAGCAAACGTAAGAATTACTGACAAATCCAAAGGATGCTGGAAACAGCGGGGAGAAGGCATCCACCTGACAGAAGAGGAGGTCAGTTTGTAAACCACTTTTAAGCTGAGGAAGAGAATTGTTTGATGAAAACATGAGCTCTCCAAAGAAACTTTAAAGAAATAGTATGTAATGGTGGCTGACACAATTTCAAGTGGCTTGAAGTGGGAAATGAAAGTGGGAATACGCAGACAGGAAACAATAGATGTGACTTTCTGCTTGTAAGGCGACAGGGACAGAATTTTTTTTTTTGACAGAAGGAATTTAGAGAAAGATGGAAGTGTATTAGAATTTAGTTAGACTGAGGGATTATTGATACTAGCAGAGTTGTTGCACAGCTGTTAGTGGTAATTGGATTTGTTGCCTTTTCATGTTAGGACTTCTTCCAATGGACTTTCTAACTTGGCTGCAAAAAACAAATCTACTTAAATCCTCTACAAAATTAGTTCAAGCCATGGTATATTTTGTTTTTCATGTGTAAATAAAAGTTCTCATTAAGTCTTTGTAACTTGTTTTCTGTATGTTTTCAATTGACCATTTAAAAATTAATAAATTAGTGATTAGGACCACTAGCTGTGCATGAAGTCTTCTCTGTAATACTACTGTTGGCACATAACTGAGTGACAAGGTCAAAATGTAACAGGTAATGCAACATTGTCTGTCTTAAGCACCTATTGTATAATGAGATTCTTATTTTAATCATTGTCTTTCAGATTATAAATTGTTGTTTTCCCTTTTCTGCTGCAAGTGAATAAAACAGCAAGAAATGAAATACAGGTTAGGTTAATAAATAATTTTAAATTCACGGGATGAATGACAGCAAGTAACCCAGAAATTTGCTGAATATCCTTCCCATTAAGTTGACTAAGAAGGGAAATAATAGAGTAATAACTACTTTTATTTTGCACCATTTGTATATTGTCACAAGATGATACAGTCATACAAAAAAAGACATTGATAAACTGGCTTTAACTTGTTGGAGGGTCGGCTCGAGCACCTGGCACATAGAGGAGAGAGCAGGGGTTTGTTCTGTTCGGAGAAGAGGAGGCAAAGAGAGGATCTTAATGCTGTCTTCAATGATCTAAAGGATAGTTGAAGAGCAGATGGCAAGTAGACTTATTTTCCAGAGGTGCACAGCAAAACTAAGAAAGGGAATAGATACAATCTGCAGCAAGGGAAATTATTTTAAGAGCTAAGGAAAAATAAGTTCTTTGCAGCAAGGATGGCCAAACACTGGAGCAGGGCCTAGAGGCTGTGGAATCCCCATCTGTGTAGTCACTCAAAATGTGACTGGGCAAGCCCTGAGCAATCAAATGTACTTTTGAAGCTGGCAGTGTTTTAACTGGGGATTTGGACCAGGTGATGTTCAGAGCTCCCTTCTGACATAAGTCATTTTGGCATTCTCTGTCCGTGCTTCAAACCCAAACTCCATTAACAGCTACTATAAAGTGTATTTAAAGTCCATTAATGAAGTTGCACAAATAAGTGTTGCTTTTGCTATTTATGTCTATAAATATGTCTATGACTCTTGTCATCTTCCTGACCTTAGAATGTCCACTTACCATTTAATGTCTTTTCTGCAATGAAGAGAGTACCTAACCTGCCACCTCTAGAAGTACAAAGGAGGGTATTACGAGATCTTCACAGTTCAGGAAGGGGTGGAAAAGGCTCATTGACCTTCTTTATGCAGGAAGATAACAGAGAGAAGCATTGTTGTATGATGGGAAAATGAAGCTTGAAATAGCTCTCTACCTGAAAAAGTACTGTCTCAGGGGGCTAGGTTTTTCTGTGTTTTTCCTCTCCCATTTTCTCTCATACGAGGGATGCTGGTAAGTCAGTCAGAATTCTCATGTCTTAGGAATGAATAGCACTGAGAAGCACTGGCATGTGTATATCAACATCCAAAAATATGTCCTCCCAGTACTTCTTAACCATGTGTGAGAGAAAGAGGGTGGCTCTCCCGAGAGCTCTGCATTCCTGCAGGAATAGATGCCTGGGTCTATGGCACAAAAGGCGGCTGCAGTCCCCTCTGTACTTTCTGCTCTGCCTTCTGCAGGACAGTGCTTCAATTTTTAATACATTTTTTCAGTATGAACCTCACCCCATTTGAGACCTCAGAAGGTACAAAGCTTAAAAAAACCTTGTTCTCCTTTGGCTGACCATGCAAAAGAGTTATTCTATTACTGTGCACGTAAATAAAACAGCATGAAGAGCTGAAGGCTAGGACGTTAAAAAACATGTGCCATTAATAGCATTTCTGAACAGCTTCAATCTGTTCTCTGAGGCAGCTGAGGGACTTGGTAACAGTTGGAGTTGCATTTGGTGGTCGTCAGCAATTTACACTGACGTACACTCCCATGTAGGGACAACGTTTTTGGGGGGTGGGGGTGTTTATACCATTTTGCAATAGCTCTGAAGTATTCCTTGGAAAAAAAAAAAAACTTGGGTCAACTTTGAGAAACAGCTAATGGTCTAGGTCTTTTCCCTCCAGATATTATTTATTTATTTCGCTGTCGATAGTTTTGTGATAATTATTCCACTCCCCAGTAATAGTTTATCATTATTTGTGTATAACTTCAAAGCTACGGTCTCAGTTTCTAACAGAACTTTGTATTGGTCTCCACTCTGTTACAGATCAAATAAAGCCACATATTTATGTTTTCTTAACAAAAGGTCTCTTACTTCAGGGACCTCCTTATTTCAATTAAAAGGTCAATGCAACTTTTTTGCAAACCTGACATCCTGCAGGAACAGAATTGGTAAAAAACCATTTTGACCTCAGGTACAATACTGTATTTATAACTGTAAATATAATGCGAAATATAAGTGGAGGGAAAACAATGCAATGATATTTGAGGGTTTCCTACATTATAATTTCTTAACATAAAAACAATACAGAGGTGTTTCTGATTGTGCTGCTGCTGCAGAATGCCAGAAATGGAAATCCTGTTTTGTCAGTTCTTTGTCGGGGGAACACAACATTGTTCCCCATGGAACGTGATTCCCTGCTCTGATTACTCCCGTTCTGAATGACTCAGTTTCCACATTTCCTTAAAAGATTATTCAGTCTGTTAAATAGGTTCAGGACTGTTTTGCCGAGAGTCTGTTTCTGCACTCAGTTTTATCCAATTAATTCTAGTGATTGCTAACAATTCTGAACAATTTTACTTTTATTGATTTATTATCTTTGTTTTGAAACTGTATGCCACATATGAGCTCTCTATGGAAGAGGACTATCCTGTCTCTGATACTCATGTGTTAGTTCACTATGTGTGAAGCCAGAAATCATTGGGTCCTTTCTATGTGAATGTTGTACCCTGTGCTTTTATCCATTCTGCTTTTTTCCTCTATCACTTTTCAAGTAATGTCTTTTCTCAGAATTTCAAGTGTCCCAGTGGAAACCTGCTCTGGATTGTTTTTTCTCCTGGTTAGTTTACCTACCATTTTTCTAGGCCAAACCTCTTCTAGGCTTGTTTTTTTAATCATTTCATTGCAAAGGCTTACAGACATAAGGTAGTGGCAGGCTGATGTGACAAGTAGCATGAGACAGTCGTGATGGGACAGCAGTGTTGGGATACTGAGGAGCTGGAGGAAATGGGGCAAATGATTCATTGTTTCACTACTGTCAATAAAGGGTCAATGTTCAAGGAATTAGAGGCCTGATAGAGTGCCAACTTCTGGATAAGAAATAAAACAAAAGCCCTGACGGTTTGTGGTTATTAAAGTTTCCATGGCGCTCTTCCAATACTAACATACCATTTTGAAATCCTGACAGAATTCAAATTGACTTATTTACATTCTGCCTCCCCATATTTCCTATTATTGTATAACACATTCTTGTTACTTAATTGCTCTGTAATGTCCTGTGATGCTAAGCAGGTGCTGCTGCTGTTTTGTGCTTGAGAACATGATGTAACTGTAATGTAAATCTGAAGTTTAATGAATCACCTGTATCTCTAACCTCTGATTCCTTTTTATATTGTTTATCTTCATTCAGGCTAATAGCATTTTAGCATTATCTTCCTAAATTTATTTACATTCCTTTTTAACACTTACACATTCAGCCACAGGATAAAATTTCCCTCTCAAGTACTGTTGTAGGGTCATGGTGTGTATGCATACACAGACAGACCTAATAAAAAAAATCCTTAAGACTTTTGATACACAGAAACAAAAATACAAAGAAAATAGCCACGTCGTAATTTTCTTACTCGCCAGATCTGAGAAAATTTATCAGTTCTATGATTTAATCAAATAACTAAAGCAAGACTTTAACTGTAAAGAAGTTATTGAAATTAGAAAATATTTCATGTTTCAAGTGAATCTCTGGTCTTGCTGCTGTCTGTCAGGAAGTTCATCCGAGCAAGAATTGGCATTCAAGGGCTCCTTAAGCATTTCTTAAGCTCTCCCGGTTGGTTCTGTCAGCAAAGGAGACCAACACGTACAACATTCTTGTTGCTGACCAAACCAAGAGCAAAAACTGTAAGGAGAGATATCCTAAAGTGTGTTCCTTCTAATATACATGTGCAATAACTTTGGGCTAGATTTGAAAATATTTAAGAGAAATTGAAGAGTCCAAGGTCAACTCTAAATTAAAAAGTCCTCACTCAGTTCTATTTAGCAGCACAGACACCTAAATTCTCCAAGTGTCTTTGACTTCAATATTCATTATAAACTCATAATTCTCTTTTTGCTCACACCAAAACCCAGCTAAAGAGCTCATGCCCTGTCCCATGCTACTTGCTGTGCAGGTGTCCAAAGGCACCCACGCTGCAGGCACACAGTTTGTCTAACACTGGCAATTCTGGAACTCAAACATAGTGCAATATTGGCAGTTTTTCAATTGGCAGTGCCACAACTTTTTTTCCTCCCATTTTACAAGGGAATTTGGGATTATACCACCTTCCCAAGACATGGAAAATTAAGTTGTTCGTATATCAGGACCGGGTTGAAGTTGTATCTTGCAAAGTCTGGGGAACAGGTTAGCTACTGCCAACACTAAATGTCCTGCTGAGCTGGCTGGTGACTACTGAAGCAGCCCCAAGCCTTTTTTTCAATTGGATGTGTTTATACCATGAGATTTCAAGGCAGGAACCATCATCTGTGCTTTTAAATAATCATAAAAATTTCACTTTCTTCTTATTTGAAGATTACAGTGAAGGAGGGGGAAGATGACGGAGACTTTTGTTTCTTTATTTCTAATAAATCAAGAAAAAAAAAGGATCAGATGCATTGGGAACTGGAGAGGAAACTCCCCTTATTCTTCACCTCTAATGTTAGGAATAACAACTTTTCTGCCTTTACTGTAGGATTTGATAGATGGCTTCCATGTGACTGTAAACCTTCTTGCTCCTTAATAAAACAATATTCTTCAAAAACTTTCAGGATCAGTGAGTTAGAAAAAATGTTAAAATTCTGCTGGCATGTGTTTGGGGCTGAGTTTGACTGAAAAATTCTATTCCTTCTCAGCAAGGTTAACACTGAATGAAATCCCTGCTACATCTCAATAAATGTGCATTCGCCACTTGTGTTTTCAAAGCCAGTATGGATGAGGCAGAATTTTTCAAAGCTAAAAAAGCATTTGCAAATTTAAATGCTACATAGGGTTTCTTTATGATAAAGAACAGCATGCAACAATCACAATGTTGAGTGGTCTCATATAACACAGTTCATTTTGCGGTCTGCCAGTAAGCCTTACACAACTTTGCTTTTAAAAATAAAAGAACAGGGATTGTAATATTTATGATTCTTTAAATCAACAACTGTACAGAAAAAGGTTGCTCCTGAGAAAGTTCCTATTAGCCTGGAATTTCACAAGGACACTAATGCTTCTATCACTTTATTAATAAACTTAATGCCTCAAGGCTCCAATTAAGTATTAGAACTCAGTGATAACAGCCATTCTAAATGTGCAAGACAAATCTTCCCTAAGGGACTAGAATACAATATTGTTTTTAAAAAACTAGTAATTTCTTAAAATAGCTTTACAGCCATGGCAGGCTATTACTAACTTTGGACTAGATCCTGCAATGAAAATGTGCATTGTGAGTCTCCTTTGAGTAAGAGAAGGCAAGGAACTTGCTCTTTTTGTAAAAGCCCATTAAAAATGTACATTCCTGTTACAAATTGGACTTTTTGTTCACTTTCAGCAAAAAATCAAGGTAGCTTGCAGTTGATACCGAAAATCTGTCCTAAGAGTTACCAATCATATCACATAAAATACTACTGAGAACACTCCAAAGTCATAGAGTGCCATAAATAACATACAAATACAAGTAGAAAAAAAAAAGAAATCTGCTTGTTGACCTGGATGCTGAAGCAGTCTTTGAGTACAGATCAAACCTTTGGTCTAGGTCTTGTCCACAGCGTTAGCTGAGGTGTCTGGAGTCAGCTAGCTGCACCGACCCTCCCCGATGACGGTGGCCCAGAACTGGTTGAGGACTGTCCTGTCTCTTGGTCTACGCTGACCTATGCCCGCGGCCTGAAACTCCTTTCCCACCCCCATAGGTGTGAACAGCACTTTGCACACACGTTTCTCAAGAGCGGTAGGAAAAATGGCTATTTTCAAAACTAGATTCCCAACCCGTATAATTTTCACAGCTCCCGGTTTTCCAACTTGTGCCCAGGCTGGTGGCAACCCGCTTTGCGGCGCAGCTCCTTCCTTAGCGCATCCGTGTCCACCCGTGCGCCTCCCCCTCACCCCGATCACCGGACACCCAACGCGGGCCGAGAGCACCGGGGTTCAGCGCAGGGAGTCCCCGGGGGTTCGGCCGCCGGCGGGGCGGGGGAAGGGGGCCCGGACCCCGAGGTGGGGGTCGCGCCCGGTGGGTGGCGGCGGGAGGAGGGGTCCCGCTGCGCGCCGCGGGGTCCGCCCAGCGCCGCCGCTGCACGGGCTGCGGCAGGAAAGGAGCGGCGGCTCCTCGGAGGAGGAGGAGGAGGAGGAGGAGGAGGAGGAAGGGGGCGGGGGGGTCTGCCGGAGCGGACCCGGCCGTAGCGAGAGGCGCGGCGAGGCGAGGCGAGGCGGGGCGGGGTGGGGTGGGCGCAGGAGGCGTGGAGGGGACCGCGGAGCGGCGCGGAGGGGCGCGTGCCATGCGCGGCGCGGAGCGGCGGGCGCGGCAGCTGGCGGGCGGCTGGCTGGCGGGCTCAGCATGCGCGGGCTCTGCCGCCGCCGCCGCCGCCTCCTCCTCCTCCTCCTCCTCCTCCTCTGCCTGCTGGCCGCCGCGCCGGGGCTGTGCGGGGGCAGCAGGAACTGCCCCGACCTCATCGTGGACCGCTGCCTCTGCGCCGCCGAGCGCTCCAAGGGGCCCGGCCGCCCGGCCCTCCGCATCAAAGTGGTCTGCAGCGGCGGCGACTTGGTGGAAACTTTGCAGCCCGCCGTGCTGCCCAACCGCACCGTGTCCCTGTGAGTAAGGCCCGGCGGGGGGCAGCGGGGGCAGCGACCGCCTGGCTGCGGCCGCCCCAGGGCTCCCCCCGCGGTGGGTGCCCCGGAGGAGAAGGGGGGTACGGGGAGGCGTGTGCGGGACCCCTTGGCGCGGCCGTGCCCGCCGCCGGCCCGACCGCTGGGGCGGGCAGAACCGGTCCGCACAGATTATAACCCTGGCCCGGCTTTTAAAAAGTATGTGAGAATTGGGGTTGGGTATTTTTTTATTTTTATTTTATTTTATTTTATTTTTTTGTTCTCAGTTTGGAAACTCTTGCTGGCGTTTTGGTTGAGCCGGGGAAGCTGGGGCTCACCCTGATGGGAATTGCACGCTGCTGGGTAGGGTGGTTTGGAAAATGTCAGGGCTGGCAGAGCTGCTGGAGCTCCCCGGTGCACCTTTCCGCCGGCCACGGAATGGGCTCAAACTACCCGGGCAATAAACGAACGGTATCGATAACGGTAAACTGCCTTCTGGAGTTCTGTGTAATTAACTGGTTTTCCGCTTCTCTCTCGTCTCCTTTAAATAAACTTTCAAATTTGACGTCTTCTTTTCTTAACAAGAATTTGCGTATGACCATTTGAAACGACCCAATTTCCGACGCTGTTCTGAGTTGTCTGGTAACCGAAAATGATTCAGTTTGGTTTGTTGCCGCTCCCAACCCTTTCCCCCCAGTGACTTGGATGTACGTTAGGATGCTTCGTTGCTTGTTGCATGTAGCTAAACTTTAATAAATAACATGCAAGTAAAGCAGTAGAACTTTTTGTGACTGTCTCATCAAGTACAGGTGAAAGTCATGTCCCTGTACTGGACCCAAGCAGTAATAGCTCTGTGACATTTACGCTTTAGATCACGCACACATCAACAGATCCTTTACTGTTGAATTGAGTTCTGTTGACAGTTCCTGCTGTGAACATCTCCACTGTTCACTGCATTTTCTTTAAGTCAACACTTTCAGGAGACAACTAGTAAAGATAATAATTTATAACATCTGGGGAGCTTGTGCTTGTAAACTTACAGATGTGCTGGGTACGCTTCAGTTCAGTTTTAGCTCTAACTGTTGAGTGACTTGACACTGATTAGCTGTATGCTGATTATTCATTTGGGAAACTTTTGCTTGTTAATATACAAGATACAATAACTACACTTTCTGCTAGATTTTAATAGGCTGGTTTAGAATAAAATTATTACATTAACATAAGTTTTAATCTAGGCGATTAAATTCACTGCTACTTTTGTAGTTTGTAGAACTGGCTATATAGTTATAGTTTGTACTCCCCAAATAGTATAAAATGTCAATACCTTGGACAGGCGGAAACTATTTTTTCCATTGGTTAAAGGTCTGTAGAAACTCTCACACGCAGCATGTCTGCAAAGGTTTTTCTTCTTAAACATTGATTTACAGAATCTTGGTAAGATTATATATATATATATATATATTTTTTTTTTAAGAAACTTTTAATGAGGTAAGTACCAGGAGATGAATCCAGCTGACCGTAAGATCAACAGGAGTGTGTATTCACTGTAATGAGAAGAAATTGAATTGGAAACAGAAGTGAGAAAAGATGAAGGGGGGAGGTGGTGCATTTGAAGTGGGAGGATTTGCTCACTTGTACATATGATTAAAGGCACCAGTAGCAAACTTGATACTATCACCCTAAACGTGCACTTCAAGTAACACTTGCTTGTACTCATTTGAAAGATACTTTTTAAACTTAATCACAAGTAGCCATTGACCTGAGAGGTGATTAGCTGTCCTTAGTTGATATAAAGTATACAAACTGTTGGGTTTTGTTGCATTTCATGTGGACAAGTACAGTACCACGTATCACTTATCCCTTTCCTCTGTCTTCTCGGTTTTTTGTTTGTTTGGTTTTTGTTGTTGTTTTTGTTTGTTTGTTTGTTTTCTTCTCAATAATTAAATTTAAGGCTAAATCTTGAAGGTAAAAAGGAAAAAAAGCCCATAATCTGCTTTAGGGACATAATTTTCAGTAGCTGGAACGTACAGATGACAATTTGATTGAATGTGTCAAAGATTTTCTCGGAGACACTGTTTTTGATTATTTAAATTGCACTTGTGAAATTTGGCCACCTGCAAAAAATAATGATAAAAAGCTCAAACATTAGTGACCCTACATTTGTTTTTGTAGCTGCATGGAAGACTTGGGCAAAAGAGAATTTTGTGGTAGATGCTGCCTGATTCCACTCAGTTTTATGAGCCCACAGAGAGAAAGCGAGCTTTAAAATATGGAACATGGATTGCTTTATCAATTAAGAGATAAAGAGGTGAATAAAGGAATGCAGATGAAAAGGAATTCAGATGCAATAACACTGTAATGAAACAATGTAGCCAAGAGTTTGGGGTGGATTAAGAAATCTTCTCACGTATATATTATATAGGCTGCTTCCCTGCTGCTATTTTGTTTTGGAAGGGAAGATCGAACCCAAACTCTTTTAACTTTTCTGCCAAGATCACAGAGGAATTACCTCGCTGTATCTCTTAATCCATTAAGAGATGAAGCTGTGAATGTGTAACATTTCCTTTACATGCTAGGTAATGCTGCTTATCAGCAGATTTAAGAAGTTACAGTTTGTTAATGTTCTTTTTCACCTAAGTTACCGTGGACCTTGGCTGAGTTTGATGATTTAGGCTCTTTACGGCATATATGTACTAAAAGTATTGCTACTGAAAATATTTCTGACTCAGTCACACACAGTGACTACAAACTAGTGTGAAGTCACTGAAGAAATGCTTATTCTTGACAGGTTTGGACCAATTATTTCCAGCTTATGAGGTGGGGAAGTTTGCATAGTTTCTTTGAAATCATATGAACACTAGAGCTATTCAGTACCATCGGAACGCTCCCAATAATAAACAACTGCACTAGAAATTACATCAAAATATAAGCTGATAAAGCAACTATCCCTTCTTTTTTATTTTATATTAAAACACACAAAAAAAAGAAAAAAACACCTTGTTCTGGACTCTGTTTCACTGTCTTTATTTAGTATTTTACTGCTTTGGAAATGGGATTCAAGTCCTTAATGTGGATGAAATGAAAAAACTTAGTTGTCGCTTCACAAAGTATTTGCACATAACTTGTTAAAAGGAATTCTAGCCCTTAGTGATTTGCAACATGTATTCCTGTGCCTGTACATGGAATCACTAATTTATGGGATCCTCTTTCCTGACTTTGCTCTTGGTAGGTGTGGAAGTGTAGGCACAACAAGGGGAAGTCATATGCCTTCAGGATAATATGGTTTTCTCAGTTTAGACATTGAATCGATATTTCATAGTTGTGGGGTTGTTTGTTTGGTTTTTTTGTTTTGTTTTTTTTTTTGTTTTTTTGTTTTTTTTTTTTGTTTTTCAATCGTGTGATTGGGTTGTTACAAGTGTAGCTCTACAGAAAAAGATTATTTCCAATTCTCTTCTACTCTAGCAGAAAGTTCAGTTGTTAAAGTTCTGACTGATTTGCTGAAGTTTGGGCTATATGGAATACAGAAGTAAAAATTGTGTTGCTGCTTTTTGCAATGCAGAAGGCCTAAAATTTGGAATTTCACGACTTAACTCAGAAAAGAATCCAATCTGCTATTCCATGTAAACTGGACAGTATATTGGTAGGTTACTGACTTTCTGTACTTCTTTTTTTATCCTGTCAAGTGGCGTTAAAAAGTTTATCCTTTTGGTCTTAGAAGTTCTCAGTTTGATACATGTCTTAATATCACTGGGCAGAATATACGTTGTAGTTACAAATGCCATCACTTTCTGATAATAGTATCACTATTTTTTTTTTTTTTTAACCTCCCTCAATTCAAAAGAAATTCCAACATTTATCCTGGAGGTTATTTTCACAAATTTTACCCGCATATACACCAATGGAAATCTGCTGTTTTAACTGTCATGATAGAAATGAAGAAAATTTAAGGCAGTACGTGGCTCATAGCATTTCATGTCATATGTATTTTTTGTTATATCTGTGCACTTCTTCTGACTTTGAACTGGAGGTTGTCTCGAATTCCTCAGATTCTCAATTTCTGAGTGGTCCACAGCCACAAGACGTACATAGGGGGTTTCATTTTTGAAGCACTTTACAAACATTAAGTAGACTTCTGAAAGCAGCATTGCCCTGCTTTTCTCTGGCCCGGAATTACTTTTATGTCATGTCTACTGGAATTTATTGAAATTTATTATATTAATATCTTTGTTTCATATCTAACCTTGTCTTTTACACTCCTGTATTCAGTTTAGGATGTATCAATATGGTTTATTTAATATAAACAACTGCTGTAAAAATAGATCACAAAAATGTAATTTGTGTCCCAAAGAGCTTAGAGTTTAAGCTAGCCAAAGCCAAAAAAGGAAGAACTGAGGAGAGGATGAACAAAAAATATTATTCAGTAGTTTTATTTCCCCATCTTAAAACTCACATCTTTGTTGATATGAGATTTCACATAGCAT
Source organism: Numenius arquata (assembly GCF_964106895.1). Taxonomy (NCBI): domain Eukaryota; kingdom Metazoa; phylum Chordata; class Aves; order Charadriiformes; family Scolopacidae; genus Numenius; species Numenius arquata. The sequence continues at coordinate 1,205,997 of NC_133590.1, read as the reverse complement.
TGCTAATTTTTAAATAACAGCATTATTAAACAAGGTAGGCTAATTCTCGTTATAAAGGTTTTCACAAACACATTCACCTTGGTTAGCTTCCTGTGTTCACTCAAAGTGGCAGAAAAAAAAGAATAGAAACCAAGTTTCCTGCTCCATTATTTATACGTCTATACATATTTATACATGCTTTCTCCAAAACTCTTAAAAGAAGGAAAAAAAAAAGCCAGTTTGTTGTTGTGAAAGAAACTCCTAACATAAAGCAAACGGACACAAAATACACATAAGACTTGGAAGGTCTGGGACAGATGGTTGGGGAGAGTAAAATAAAGAGAAGAGGAAGCACACTAGAGATGTCTTTAGATATTAGTCGAATCTTCCATGATATTTCATGTTATAGGTTCAGCTGGAGTGGCCATAAAATACCATAACTATAAATATTTTATTTTTCTCTATGTTATTTCTGATGACGGAATATTTGCACCTGAATTCTTTGGTCCAGCTGTCAATAGCAGGAAGCACTATGACCACTTCCAAATTATGACTTTCTTTGGACAAAACTGATGCGTTTGCATCGCTGCAAATGATAACACAAGAGGAGGGGGAAAAATTCTCTTAAGGAAAATAGAATTGGTTTTGCAAATAATGTCTAAAATACAATAAAGGCTGCTTTAATAGTTACCAGATTAACAGATTAATAAAGAGTGAAAGAAACTTCAGCATGATTTGTATAACTTTAAATGATTAATGTCGTAAGTTTTGAGGAAGGCACTTTGTGCAAGAGAATGGGATGAGACTTTCTGCAAACAGATAACATTGTTTTACAGTATTGAAGAGATCATTAATTTGTTAATTTCATGTAGAAATCAAGTCCTTTTGCTGCATACTTGGAAATTTACAGTATTGTGATCTTACACTTGTTTTCATTCCAGAGGTAAAATAAACTGGTGAGGAATAGGCAGGAGGATAGTAATGCATGTGGGAAGGGAGTTTTATCACACACTTAGTATATCTGATACCTATTGAGAAGTCCTAAATGAAACTGGGGTTTTATCATATGGTATAATTTACTCGTTGGTTAGCTACTGACCTTGTTTGCCTTTAAGCAGGAGGAGATTTAGTATATATCACTGGTGCCTTTTTTTTTTTTTTTAAATTTTTTTTTTTTGGTATGTTGTCCTAATGTTCAAAAAACCTATTTAATTTTAACTCTCAGAAGATATGTGCAACAGAAATTTGTTTCTGAATTGTAGCTATTCTCATCTGTTTCAGTGAGGTAGTGGCCAGGGAGAATGTGATTTATGTAATTTATGTATGTAGAATTTGCCTTTATAGGAAGCTACACGAGTTGCTGCCCCTTGGGACCAAAGTACTGTCAGCCCTTAAAATGGACTATTCTTTAAAGATTTGAAAATATAACCTTTTTTTTTTTTTTTTTTTCCTTAATCCCTTCTAAATATCCTGACAGCGTTATAACATGTGATGTGAGGTGACGAGGAGGGAGTGATGGAGTGGTAGGCAGAGAGGTGAAGAAGGTGACAGGGGGACAGGACTTTCTTTAAACAGGTCTAAACAGCCAGAAGGAAAGGGTCTGAAGAATGCTATTAAAGTGGAATTCTAGAGGTTTAATACTATGTACGTTCTCCTTTTTCTGCATCTTCAGAGGTTTCAAATCACAAATCTTATTTAATTGTTTGATGCTGTACAACAACAGGGTCATATTAGCCCCTGTGACTCTGGAAGTCTGTTTACTCCTTTGCCATTAACACAGACCCAGAAACTTTCTGGGCAGAAACAGCCAGAGTAACACTGCTTTCTGCTGCAAAATTTCTCCCTACTTGGGACCCTCTGTCATCACAAATTTTGCAGCTGTCAGATCCAGCCATGTTCCAGATAATCCATCCCTACTTTCCTCACTGCTGTCTTTTGTCCTGTTTTTATAATGCAGAGCTGGCATAAATCTGAAAGTTAAAGAGCAGAGTATCTCCACCGAGGCAGAGGTTCTGCTCTAACAACCAGTAGGAAACATACATTCATGTATATGAAGGTTACGCACTTCCTTTGTGCAGATCTGAGAGTCAGAGCTTTCTGCCAGCTTGGTCTTCACTACTTAATAATATTTGTGCGTGTTTTCAAGAATCACTATTTATGTTATTTGACTTAGATTTTTGAGGAAAAATTGCCTCTTGATTTTTAAGCTTCCTTCCTTTTCATCTTCTTGATAGAATATCCAAACCTTCACAGCGGTAAAAGTAGAAAACATAAAAAGCTTGGCTATGTGCTTCTCTAATCAACTATGATTAACTTTGATCAATCGCAAGTTTGCTGTCTAGTTCTAGACTTCCCAAATATAACTTGGCTAAAAACTCTGTATTATTTATAATATTAACATTTCTTTTCCATCTACTTTGGCAATTATGTAATACAGGGAACACACAGTTCAGGCTTGGTTCTTAGTTTTGTGGCAATGTGCCATTCTTCACCCTTCTCTTAAAATCAGTTCCAACTGTGTTTTCATGCCTGGGACTGATTTGGGAGTACTCTGGAGGTATGGTTAGTCATATGAAAACTCCACTTTTGCAGTTTCTGTTATAGTCTTGCAGACTTGTTGACAGTTTCTTTTCTGTACTTGGTTGGATATAATCTTATCTGAGCAGCAGTATGTCAAATGTATAAACTGTTCTGCCAATAAAGTAAGCACAGAGTGGTTTATGGGTATTATGCTCATAGACCTATAAATCTTTGCAAAAACCTGAGATTTATTCCCACATTGTTTAGAATTTAGATTTGCTGATAGCTACGCATAAGTAAGTAAATTCTTTTAAACTTATACTTTAAGCTTTCCTTTCTTCTGAAATTGCTGTTCACCTAAGCTCATGAAGGTATAAAGGCACTGACGTGCATTTTCAGCATATATACTGCAGGCTTTGATAACACCAAATTAAGTTTAATGGATTTTCTGTTATTAAGGTGTCATTATCGTTCGTGAGTAACCTGATAAGTCAAGGCCGCCAAATGCCAAATTATGGAAATTTATGATTCTCCTTTTTTTATCAAGGAATTACTGTGATTTTATTTTTTTTTTCCTTCTAAGAGCAAGCAAGACGATGTCTCCCTGTAAAACCCTTCTCTTTATGTTACGGAATAGACCTTCCCAGAGAGTGCACTTTTTATAGACAAAATCATAAATTGGGAGAGTAAAGGTTTTGTGTGTACTGTAACTTGAGAAAAGAACAAACTGCATCATAGAATGGAAAATAAGGTTTAAACTAGTAGTAACCAAATAAGCCTTGTAAAATTAGAAGGCAAGCATAGTTTTAATAAAAGAATTGAACACGTAACATTGCTATGTATTAATAGTTTCCTGGAAACAGTTATTTTCATATCTGCATTACAAATTAGTATGCATGGTATGGATTTCTTTGAGAGCAGAGAGGTGGAAGAAGAGCGTAACCTGTTTGTGAGCAACTTTATTAATACCATAGGGTTTATAGAAATTTCAGAGGAAGTATACTGAGATGTTAGGAAAGGTTCCTCTAATGGAATGTGACAACAACCTGGTGCAACAGGAAGCCTACTAGCATTTAAGAGAGAGGGAGAAGAAAAACAGAAGTTATTACTAATTTTGAGGAATCAAATTTATCAGCACTCCTAATTTTTGCACATTAACATGTATTCTGTCAGGGGAGCTTTGCACACTAAGAAAAATACTTAACTCTCTGTCTTCCATAGGTCACCCTCTGTGCTTTGACCCATCTGCTATTATTCCCAGAACCTTTTAATTCTGCACTTTCCCCTTTATTATTGTTGTTGTTGTTACTATTATTACATTGATAGGTCTCTCCAGTTTTTTTTCCTTCTCATCTGCATCTTGCTTTTGTTCACTGCTTACATGTATTGCACACTTTACTGCAAATGCGTTTTCAAAAAAAGGAAGAAACCTATCTCCCTCCTCATCACCCCTGCTCTTGGTCCTCTGGCACGCTCCACTTCTCTGCTGGCCTCTGCACTTCCCCTGCTGTGTGCTGCAGCCTCTGCTTTCAGCTCACGGTCTCCACCACTTCTTCAGTCTTACATAAATTTCCAGTTCCTTCTCCTTTTCTAAAACCCTCCATTACATCTTCCCTCATCACCTCTGATCCTTGACTCATTTTATCCTTTTCTTCTGAACTTACTGAGTGGAACTGAAATGGGTGAGGAGATGGGTCCTCAGAGAGATCTGAATTAAGTCCTGGAGTTCAGCGGTGTCTGGAATTGGGGCCAGGCAGATGGAGTTGATTCTATTACACAACTTGCAATCGAGAAAAACATTTGAATCTCTAGCTCTGCCTCCTCACAGGGTTTGTCGTTAAAACTGCAGCCAGCAGAGTAGAGAAGTCTGAATGTGGTTGTGTCAAGCAGTAATTTTATGTTGACCCACTGAACATACTGCTGATGATCAGAGGGAACAGTCACAATGATCAGATTTGTTTTTCATCCCCAGCATTGTGTATTATTCAGAAGGGAAGAGGAAAAGGTTAATTTCCAGTTTTCTCTACACATTTGTGACAACATTCAAACAATATTGCAACTGGAGGAGCAGGGCAGTGATGGTGCCTCTGTACTGGGCACTGGTGAGGCCTCACCTCGAGGGCTGTGTTCAGTTCTGGGCCCCTCACTACAGGAAGGACATTGAGCTGCTGGAACGTGTCCAGAGGAGAGCCACCAAGCTGGTGGGGGGTCTAGAGAACAACTCATATGAGGAGAGGCTGAGGGAACTGGGCATGTTTAGTTTGGAGAAGAGGAGGCTGAGGGGGAACCTCATTGCCCTCTACAACTACCTGAGAGGAGGGTGTAGAGAGGCGGGTGTTGGCCTCTTCTCCCAAGGGAATAATGACAGGACCAGAGGAAATGGTCTGAAGCTGGGGCAGGGGAGGTTTAGATTTGATATTAGGAAGAATGACTTTACTGAGAGAGTGGTCAGGCACTGGAACAGCCTGCCCAGGGAGGTGGTGGAGTCCCCATCCCTGGAGGTATTTAAGAAACGTGTACATGTAGCACTTCAGGCCGCGATTGTGGGGGTCTTTTATGTGTGTATGGTTGGACTTGGTGATCTCAGAGGTCTTTTCCAACCATGAAGATTCTGTGATTCAGCCATCCTTCCAAAACTGTGAATTGTGTATAATGCAAATAATTATAGTGATAAAGATGAAATCTTAATGTGTGCTGTTATTCTCACTGCAGTTCTTGAGCCAGAAAACTAAACTTTTCAATATGTAGGCAAATCTAAGCTGAAGGGACTGCATTCCTTTCTCCTGTGATATAGCTAGTATTATTCACATTTTAAGTTCATCATATATCTCTATCTGAAATCAGATCAAGGTAATGAACTGTTCTTAGCTATGGCTGTAGCAGTTGACAAATCCATACTTATTTTGCAAAAGCCACAATTTTCCATCCATACTACGTGTGGGTTGCAGGCAAGGAAACAGTCAAAATACGCAAAACAAAGCAATGCTTTCCATTGGAAGAAAACAATATGTTACTCCCTCGGTCGCGAATGTCATCATTATAAGTCTTTTTTGTTGGGCACACATTTTGTGAATCGTATTGTACCAACATTTTCATCATTAGACTTATTTATTACTAGAGTCCCTGATGGAGTCATACGTCATCTCACCTTTAGCAAGGTAACTACCTGTAGAGGGAGAACGGCAAAATTTTTTCATATCATGCTTCAGGTAATTCTTCAAAGTACGATATCATGATTGTTTAAAGGAATTTGGATTATATGCTGCTCAGAAAATGGAGTCAAGCTGTGGGGGTTACAACACCAGATATTCAGGTAGCTGTTAAACTACTGGTGCATGTGAGAATAATATCTGTAGTTAGTCTCTTTATGGGGAGCTTTTCCTCTATGTTTGGTAACAACAGGCTCTCAGAAAGGTAATCTGCTCTTTCCCTTGGTTATATCATATAGGGGTCTGGTGGAGAGAAGTTCTATACCTTTTCCTTTAATTTTGGAAGATT